>NW_024525156.1:3902026-4379094 GCF_017590135.1 Pyrgilauda ruficollis
GGGGGGGGTGCTAGGAAGCCAGCAAGACAAAAGATAATTGAAATAAATAAAATCTATGACCATTTTTCTCGCACACTGAAGCAAGAGGGCTCCTTTCTCTCAGCAGCTGCCCACTCAGCAGCTGGTTTGGAGAAATATCTGCTGTGCTCTCCACTTCCCAGGAAGTTTCCTCAGTACTGAGGCTACCACCCCCAGCTGCCACATTTTGGCGATTACAGATTTTCCTCTCCTGGACATACTAAACACAAGAGTTCACCTCTCTATGTTTAGAGAGACATACTAAACACAAGTGTTTCCTTTCATGCTCAGAGGAACATGGCCAACATACACGCTGTCACTGCACACACAGCTTCCAGAAGAAAGCAAACAGAGAACCAGCCTCTTCCCTAATCCATGGCTTTGTCATGTGAACTCCCAATGTTATGCCCACAATCTCACTTATCCCATCTTAAATGCAGGAGTTTGGAGGAAGATAAACACAAGAAATGTGAGTATTCCTTCCTCTTTCAACTTTGAAATTTGCTCTTTGAGATAGCTGGATAAACTACCAAATAAAATATTTAATTCCAAATGGATGGCCACATCTAATATTTAAATTTTGTTTGTTACAATGGGAAAAAAGGCTTCCCGATAGATCACAGTTGTATTAGCAACTGTGAATACAAGGATGTGAATATGAGTATACTGTTATTTATGTAACTGACTTACTTCTGTTTGAAAACTTAATTTAGACAACAGAACTTCTCCAAGGTCAAGTGTCGTCTCCTGCAGCTTGCTACTTATTTTCTTTCAGGGAAAACAGCTCAGGCCTCAACTTCTGTAGCATATGAAATCTTTTACTTTATAAGCAGTGGTGGTGAATCATCTAAGAACAAAGCAGGCAGGAAACAAAAGAAGCAAAAGTACTATTCTTATGAATGTATTTATTAGTTACTATCTTATAAAAAAAAAATTAAATCCCACTGTCAATCATTGGTTCAACAAGAAAAGCACTGGAAAATATTGACTACTTAATCCTTGCTTATAAGCTTTTAACAAATATTTCAATGTAAATTGGTGTTGCTATAGAAGCAGCATAGTCAGAATTACAGAATCACAGAATGGGTCCGATTGGAAAGGACCACAGCACGTCATCTGGTCCAGCCTCCCTGTTCAAGCAGCCATCCTAGAGCACATAACACAGGATTGTGTCCAGATGGTTCTTTAATATCTCCAGTAAGGGAGACTCCAGAACCTTTCTGGACAATCTGTTCCAGTGCTTGGTTAGCTGCACAGTAAAGAAGTTCTTCCTTATGTTTAGGGGAAACTTCCAGTGCATCAGTTTCTGCCCATTGCCTCTTACCCTGTTGCTCGGCACTGCCAAGAGCTTGGATCTATCTTCTTGACACCCTTCCTTCAGAGTTACAGACATTGAGGAGGTACCCTTTTGGATGCCTATTCTTGAGGCTGAACAGGGGCCCAGGTCCCTCAGCCTAGATGCTCCAGTCCCTTAATCACCTTTGTTTTCCAGTGGAATTGCTTCAGGAGCTCCGTGCTCTCTTGTACTGACGAGCCCAGAACTGAACACAGCACTCCAGGTGCACCTCACCAGGGCTGAGCAAAGAGGCAGGATCACCTCCCTTGACCTGGTGGCAATGTTCTTCCTCATGCACCTCAGGACACAACCGGCTTTCTTGGCCACAAGGACACTGCTGGCTCATGGACACCTTGTTGTCCACTGGGGCCCCAAGGTCCTTTGCTGTAGTGCTGCTTACAGCACTCAGACCCAGTCTGTGCTGGTGCCTGGGATTATTCTTCCCCAGGGGCAGGATCTGCAGTTGCCTTTGTTGAATTTCAGAAGGTTCCTCTCCACCCATCTCTCCAGCCTATCAAGGTCCCTCTGAAGGGCTGCACAGACTTCTGGAGTATCGGCCACTCCTCAAGATTTGTGTTGCCAGAAGACTTGCTGAGGAGGCACCTAGTCCTTCAAGTCACTGATGAAAAGTTAAACAATGCTGGGTCCAGTACTGACCCTTAGATGACACCTCTAGCAACAAGCCTTCAACTAGACACTGTGCCACTGATCATGATCCCCAGGGATCTATCACTCAGTGAGTTTCCAGTCCCTTCTTCTGTCCATTCATCCAACCCACACTTCTGAAGGTTGCCCAAGAGGATTTCTTGAGAGATGGTGTTGAAAGCCTTACTGAAGTCAAGGTAGACAATATCTATTGCTCTCCCTAGTCAGATTGATCTTAGAAATCCCAGTACATGGAACATTGAACATCTCTGTTCAGTTTCACAGCTTTGCACATAAAGTTTCCGTCAGGTGTCTAAATCCAAATACTGAGGAGACTTTGTCTGACAGGCCATCAGGACACAGACAGCTCCCAGAACTGGTCTGCAAGAGACTGCCCCTCATAGGTGGAGTAAACCACTGGTTGCCCAGGAAAAACTGTCTCATAAATCGGGCTGTGGAAGGAGCCTTAGCACACCAAAGTGGAGTTATCTGTGGCACACCCCTGAGGACACTATTTTCTGGTTTTCTTACATGGAGCGAAGGCTTGCCAGGAGGGTCAGCTCTGTCTGTGCCCTCCTCTTTTTCTCCCTGTGGTGCTGCTTCTTCCCTGGCTGTCTGTCCTTTCCGCACCTGTTCTGCCCTGCTTCGCTGCTTCCCTGTATCTCCAGCTGGGGCTATGGACAAATCATGAATGGGACGGGACTGCTAGGAATGTGCCTTGAGCTGTTTTATTTTCCAGCATCAGTCTCATTACTTGGTTATGACAATGGGAAGATGCTATCAGACCACATCCCAGGCAGCAGACCAAGAACTTAATGTTCGAGGCAGCTGGTCGCCACGCAAACCCAGGGCTCCACTGTTTCCCCAACAGAACAGACACCACCATGATTCTGGTGTAGCCTGGCGCAGCCACTCTGTGTTGGTGTGTGCCGGAGAGAGGCTGCTCACCACAGCTTGGAAAAGGAGCCACGCAGGCTGATTGCTGCTGGCAGAACCCACGCTCCATCTGCAGGACCAACAAACATGGGGCGACCTGAGGCAGGGCAGAAATGTTGTCCTTGTCTTCTAGCTCTCCCTCCATCTCTGGTTTTCCTTCTCTGTACACTGTTCTATGCCCCTTCAGCAGGAACACTAATTTTTCTTTATCTAAGCATTTCATTCCACTTCATGTCATCCCATTCCACTTAATTTTCCTCACTTTATACTTTTTTTAAATTTAATAGCATTTAATATCAAATTTCATTTTTAAATGGCATTTAATTACATCAATGTCTTCTTCCATCTCCTCGTTTCACTTTGTTCCCTGATTTGGGGATTTCAATGAGAATCGTTTCAGCAAGTTTTGGTCCATTTCTCTGCAAGAAAGAAGACCCCACTGCCCAAAGATTGCTCTGTCTAAGCCTTTCTTCTTGGCACAACCCACATGCTGGGCACCTCAGCAGGAGGCTGATTTTACTGCTCTGCTTAGGTTTAGGCTTGAAAAAACCACAAAGCCCAGAGCTCCAAGGACACTGCAAGTACAAATGGCATGTCAAGCGGAGCACAGCACTGTTCCATCATTACTCTTTCCACACCTTGCTCCTTTGGAACCACCCATGTGTATGGCCTGTCAGCTGCAGGAAAAGGCTGCTTTTACTGCTCACCTTAGGGTTATGCTTAAGCTTCAGGCTGAGAAAACCACAAAGCCCAGAACTCCAGGCACCCTGACACTGAAAATACATGCCAAGGGGAGAATGGCACTCCCCCAGCATTGTTCCCTGCACACTTTTCTCCTTGGCACCAGCCTCAGCAAAAGGCTGATTTCACTGTTCCCCTTAGAGTTAGGGTTATGCTTAGGGTTAGGGTTGAGAAAACGAAAAAGCGGAGAGCTCCAGGGATGCTACAGGTACAAAAGGCATGCCAAGGGGAACACGGCCCTACTGCACCATTGCTCCTTACACTCCTTTCTGCTCAGCACCTGATTCAGCAAAAGGCAGCTTTAGTGGTCTGCTTAGTGCTAGGGCTCTGCTTCTCAAGCATGGGTTGAGAACAGCACAAAGCCCAGAGCTCAAGGCACGCTGACACCACAGAATGCATGCCAAGGGGAGCATGGCACTGCCCCAGCAGGGTTTCTTCCACACCTTTCGGCTCTGTACCACCCATGTGCTTTGCACCTCAGCAAATTGCAGCTTTTACTATTCTGCTTAGGGCCAGCCATTGAAAAACCACAAACCCTAAACCTCCAGGGACACTGAAACTACAAAATCTGTGCAGAAGAGGAGCACTTCATGTCAACTAATTATTTGTGGTTACAATCACTTCATTTCTGAATTTTCTTTTATTTCTTTCTATGGAATTTAATTTCATTGGAAGTGCACTCTTATACTTTGTTCTCTCATATCAAGATTTCACATCGTTTCATGAGATGAGATTATTCATTTCATGAAAGGAAATGAAGTCTTGTGATTTCAATGAGGATCAGTTCAGCAAGGTTTGGTCTGTTTCTTTGCACTTCATGTCATCCCATGCCATTTTCTTGTTTTCACTTTGGAACAGGATTTTGTCTTCTTTTTTGAGCATTTCACTTCACAAATTTTTTTGCTTGCCTCTTTGTTTTGCTTTGTTTACATGTTTCCAGATCTCAGTTTGCATAATTTTAGCAAGATTTGGTCCTTTTCACTGTTCTTCATTTCATCCCAATCCTTTTGGTTGTAGTCACTCCATTTCTCAAATTTTGATTTTTCCACTTGCATTTGATTTTATCATATCTCCTTTCCAGTGTGTTTGTTACACTTTCTTCTCTGATTTTAAAATTTCATTTCCTTTCATGAAAGCAAATTCTTCATTTCATGAGAGGAAATGAAGTCTTATGATTTCAATAAGGATCAATGTGGTGAGTTTTTTGTCCATTTTCCTACACTTCATGTCATCCCATGCCTTTTTATTATTTTCACTTCAAAGCAGAATTTTATCTTAATTTTTTCTAGCTATTCATTTCATTGATTACTTCTTCTGTGTCTTTGTTTGACTTTGTCCTCTTATTGGGGGATTTCAGCAAGTATAATTTTGGCAAGATTTGGTCTTTTTCACTGCACCTCATTTCTTCCGAATCCAGTATGTTATATTCACTTCATTTCCCAATTTTCAGAGTTTTTCCATGTGAATTTGATTTTATCATATGTCCTTGCTAGAGTGTTTCTTCCACTTTGTTCTCTGATTTCAAAATTTTATTTCCTTTCATGAAAGGAAATTTTTTATTTCATGAAGGGAAATGAATCTTGCAATTTCTGTGAGGATCAGTTCAGCAAGGTTTCATCCATTTCCAATGCACTTTTTGTTACCTCACTCCATTTTATTATTTTCACTTTGTTTCCAAATTTTTTGTTTGGCCTTTTATTTCATCAGTTTGTTCTTCAGTCTCTTAATTTAATTTTGTTCCTTGGTTTCGAAATTTCTGTATTAATAGTTTTCTCAAGTTTCAGTGTTTTTCAGTGTACTTCACGTCATTCCTATCCATTTCATTGTATTCACTCCTTTTCCAAATCTTATTTTTCTTTTTTCTAATTGCACTTTATGTGATCATATCTCCTTTTCAGAGTGTTTGTTATACTTCTCTGATTTCAAGATTTTTTTTTCCCTTTCATGGAATGTAATTGTTCATTTCAAGAGCTAAAGAATTTTAAAGTTTTAAAGATTTCCTGATACTCTCTAGGAGTGAATTGAGTTGTCTTGTATAATTAGGCAACTTGGAAAACAGGTACTATATACAGGAAAATATTAGAATATGTTAGGTAAAGATGCATCTGAACTGTAACTGTACTTATTTTCTGTTCCATATATATACATAATATTTATTCTCTTAACAGCAGTGATTTCTATTAAGCTTTGCCTGGAAAGTCTGAAATTATCTGCTGAAACAAGCCTTTGAAATGTATGTTCAAATATTTTCTCTTCCACCAAGCAGTTTTATTTCTAAGAAATCTCCCTCCACACCTTTTTGTGTTACACACACATCTGTTGCTTAGATGGGGCATATATTAAATCTGGCATTTCTCAGAGGAGGTGGTAAAACTGTGATTCACACATATAAGAGGCAAGCAGATATGGAACTTTTTAAAATGCAGTTTCTAGAAGTTTGTTTGTCTGATGGGTCCCTAGATGGTTGGTTTTCATTATCTCCATCATGAAACATTATCCCCCTTTTGCAAGATGAAACAGAAAGTGATAAAAATTTGATCACTTCAGAAAAATGAATGCACTGCAGGGACAACTACTTCTCTAGTGACCAAATGCCACTTGCCTTAAATGGGAGCTTTGTATCAGCATTTTATTGTCCCTACAACTTTATACTATGCCTCTCAGGGTAATAGTTGAGCCCCTAGCTAAGGGGTTGTTGTGACCTATGTGTTTTCAATCCTTCATGCCATCAGCTTTGTTCACACTGATAGAGGAAACATTTTTCAAGCACAGGGTGCCCCTGACAAGCACTTACACCCCTTTTAAGACAATTTTTGTATTCTGCTCATACGAAATAACTAAGAACATGGCCATTTACATTAATTTAAAATGTCATAATGGTCCCAAGTTGCAGTTTCATAATCTTTACTTTTAGAAGGATTTAGGTGAGAATTTAAACATACTTCTGAAACTAGAATGTTCTACAATGCTGGAATTCACTGTGAGGGTGAAACCAAATTAATTCCCGCCAACCTCCCCTCAGCATGAAACTTGTGCAACTGTGTAATAATGTGAAACAAACATTAGTGACATGGAAATAGGGTCTGCATTTACCTGTCTTTTGTCCTGGTGCTGCACGATGGGATCAGGTCATATCGCTAGACCAGGTTAAGTTGGATTCTGGCTAATGTTGCTCTTCTGTGGACAAAATCATACTTGGCAGGGTTCAATGGAATGGAAAGCACATCTAAAAGTGCTGCCTGAACCTGAAAAGAAAGAGAAGAGTTGTTAGGTAAACGTTATAGGATTGTTTATCACTAACAGTAACTCTGAGAAGAGAGAAACAGTATATTTTTAACATAGAAATAATACCTTTTGCAGTTCCTTTATTATAATCATAACATTATTTAAGCTAGAAGTGATCTTCAAAGCTCGTGTTGTCCAACACCACCACTCAGAGCAGATCTGGTTGCTGAGACCTTGAGTACATCTAAATAAAGAGCCGACAAAAGATGAATATATGAACTCTACTTTTCTGCATGCTCTTTATTCTCTGACCTCGATTCCTTTTGTCTAGACTCCCACTCTCCTCCTTGGGCCTTCCACTTCTCCTCCCCTTGGGCCTTTTTGCTGCAATCATAAATCAAATATGACAACGCTGATCCTTGTGTTCCTCTCATAGTCCCTCTCCCACATTACTTCCATCACCAAAATTTGTCTGTTTTGGTTTTTTAATTTCCTAATATGTAAACACAGAGGAGTTTTTCTGTTTCTTATGACAGAATAGACAAGATTTACCTATACAAACCTCATTTGTAGGTACTTGCTCTCTTGCAAGGTTTCCCCATTTTTCTTGTCCAGGCTATTATTCCCTGAGTGTTGTTGAAAAGTCTAGAGACAGAAGGATATTGCAAATCCAGCTGAGCAATTATGGCTCACGAAAACCTTCTGGAGTACAGACTGACACAGGCAGAGAAACTGCAGCTATTATGAAGAGTGGGAGAACTCTTAAAAAAAGCTAAAAGAATCAAAAAAGAAGCAAAACTCTTCTTCTCATTTCATCATCTCTTCTTTCCAAGAAAGTGTAACTTCCAGCCCTCTCTGTCAGGTGGACAATTTTGCTGTCTTTGATGAATATATGGGCCTGTTAATCTCTGCTTGTTTGTCCTCCAACTCCATATTGCCAATCTCCTTCTAAGTCCCATAAATGTTGTTGCACATTGTGAAAGACCCATCCTTCCTTCCTGCCAAATCCACCGGCACCACTTAAGCCTTCTGCCACTTTTGCTCTCTGTCCAACGGGGGAATGAATGTAGTTGTTTTGCAGGAAAAAAGCAATGAATACTCCCCAGATTTTCAATTTATGACTTGTTTATAAGAGTTGAAATATCTGCAAAATAAATAAAGACATCAGTATTTTTTTATCTTTTTTTTCCCCCTCTCCAAATACTGAAAGAGACATCCCAGATTTTCCCTACAACTTTGGCAAGTAGGTAAGGTAAGGTAGAAGTAAGGTTGTAGCCTCCAGTATTTATCAGCTGGAAGAAGCACAGAATAAAAAGAAGACATAAAATCTAGATCCAAGGAATCTCAATTGATCAGCAAGTCCATTCTCTAGGGCAGCATCATTTTTGGGAGGCTTCTGCATAAACTGCTGTTAGAGACCTTGAGTGACAGGAGCTCTGCAATCTCCCATAGAAGTAGATTCTTGGTCTTCATCGTCCACATTTTGGAGGATCCCACCTAGCCCATGCCTTACCTGCGTGTCTTGGTGTGGCTAAAGTCCATTGCTTCTTGCATGATCTACAACTTATAAAAAGGAGGCTGATCTTCACTTTTTTGCAGCAATCTTTCTGTAGTTCTACCCTTCTTCAGTCACCTCCTTTTTGTGCCAAAAATGCCCTGACTGATCAATGATAGTCATTAAGTGATGACAGGTAGGAGTAAAAGATGAGTTTGCTCTTTTTGAGACTCTATTCCCATGCAAAATAATGTCAACCTACCCCAAAACACTTTCTTCTCACTGCTTTTCTTGAACACATACTTGCATAAATATTCATAACTATACATCTTATAATAGTTTTATTTATTATAGTAATTTTCAAAGATGTTTATTACATAAATCCTTGAAACATGATTTCAAGTTTGTCTCTTAATGAGAGGATTAAACTTGCATATTCTGCTTCACCATCATAAAAAGGGAGTTCTTTAAGCTAAGTAGCACAGTCAGGTGTGGAATTCAATATTCAGTCAAGCTCAGTCTTTTTCCTCAGAAATATTGATGTATTATACAATTTAGGTTTATTTGCCTAAGGTGATCTAAAAGAATCAAAGTACAAAGGGAAAATGAATCAAGACAGGATTTATGTTACTTAGGGAAAGGACAGTCCTATATAACTCTAGCATTATTTAAATGCCTTTCCACAAATCTTACAAGAAGAAAAATAAAAAAATCTACTACCTGAAGAATGCTGAATTACTCCTTGGAAAGCTGAAGATTTCTTGGAGTTGTTCATGAGGAACCTAAATCCCAGCAACTGTTAAAAAATAGATTATGAATCCCATGAAGATGATACTTTTGATTTCAGAGAATAAGGCTTCATTCTAAAAATACAAATCCATTTGGTTTCTGTATATACTGTTGTGGCCTTTTTTTCCTCTGAATAGAAGTAACATTCTAAAATCTACTGTGGAATTGCAAGTTGGACTGCTTGCGGCACAAAGATCAGCATGTATCGTGTCTGGATTGTGTGGCAATGTTTGTAGAGAAAATTTGAGCTAAATGCTTACTGATCCACTGCACGATGCTTTCAGGCAGCTGTGCTTTAGCTAGTTCAACAAGGTAAGTCTGTTTTGATACTTTTCTCTGGAGCCTGTATCCCATGAGATTCCAAGTGCTTTCAAGATATTGAAAAGTCAACAAAAATTCAAACCATTTTGTAAGCAGTGGGATGTGTTGAGAACATCACAGAGAAAAGCCCAAGGAGAAATAACCATAAATAAGGCCATAATTTGTAAAGAAGGAGGGAAATACAGTTTAATGAATATAGGCATCACAGAAGCTAATGATGCATCCTAATTATCTCCTTCTCTGACAAAATTTTGTGTCATGTCCAATTAGCATCAAGGAACCTGAACCTGTTAAATGGCTAGTTATTAGTATAATAACATGAGAGGGTATAAAAAAATTCTAATAAGAAAAGAAAAAAAACTGGAACAAATATCCTGTAGGTACAGCTCAGGCTTCATTGAATCATAGAATCATAGAATGGCCTGGGCTGGGAGGGAGCTTAAATATCGTGTAGTTCCAATCCCCCTGATGTGGGCAGGAACACCTTCCATTAGAACAGGTTGCTCGGAGCTCTGTCCAACCTGGCCTTGAGACTTACTGGGAGTTGGATTTTCAGTGGTATGAGATATTATACACACTTTGTGGGGTTTGTGGTAGGTAAAACAACCCAAAACCACCAGCCCAATGCAATCTTTCTTTTGGCTTCCAAGTTCAGATTAACAGACCTCATAGAATTGGATTAGTACTAAACCTCATAGAATTGGATTTCCAAACCTCATAGAATTGGATTATTACTAAACTCAATCCTCATTAACATTTATGTGAATGATTAATCCCCAACTATAATTTTTCCCTAAGATGATCAGTTTTATTAGCTGTCACGTATTAGAGACAGATACCATAATTTGTTTTGTCTTAGAGTTTGCAGAAAAAAAGGAAATGTAATTTTGTCAAGAGACTCACCTACTATGAACCTACTTTTCTTCATGGGTCCACACCAGTAAAAATTAGTTTAAACTTAAATAAGATGTAGGTTATTCATCCTAGATAAACCAATAACTTCCTATTGAAGCCATTTAGGTACACAAGGTTGAGATTAGAGGTCTTGATGGTCTCAGACAGCTATGAGATTTACATGGGGCAATCCAAAACCTTGACTGGTATTTTAACACAATGCTGCTATCTAGAATCAGTGAATTGTCTTCCTGCCATGTGCTCCCTGTCACCCTACTCCTGTCCACCACCTCTTTGGTGCTTGTGTGCCTTGCTCCTAGGAGAAGTGGTGAAGGTATCATCTATTCAATTAACGGGAGACATTTGACTTTTTGCCAGTGCAGAGTACAGTAACTTGGAGCAGGGACCACCTATTCTGAGCTACGCAGGAAGAGCCTATGTTACACAGAATAAATTAGACCCACTTTACACAGAAGATGCAATCATGAGACAGTGGAGGAGTCAAGGCATCACACTCATTAAAGTTATGCCTGCAAAGGACTGAAATTTCTTTAAACACTCATCAGTTTTGACACATTCAGTGCAACCTCTCCTGCTTTATCCATAACTCTACAAAGAAAGGACAACTAAACAGGAAAAACATGTTAAAAAGAAGTTTTAAATAAAATCAAGAATTTTCTGTTCAGTCCAAGATTTTAAGATTTTATTGGTTTCCCTACTGTGTTTATGTCAACAAATGAACTGTCTCCTCTCTCTTAAATATCTGCAGTCACTTTTTGCTGTTTTGTTTGAAGCCAGTAGTAGAATCTTCTGATGGTAGAAAAAAAAAAAAAGATTAAGGACACACTTGTTTTCTTTATCCTCTATCATTTCTCCATTTGTCTCTGCTTCATGAAAAGTATGCATTTCAGAGAACCCCTCAGTGCTGCAAAGGAATAATTTTACACAGTGCTGCAGACTGACAAGGCACAGACTTGTGTGCTTGCTCTCATTTCTTCAGTGGCCAGAACAGGAGAGGTCTCTGTCCTTCAGCTGTCTTTGCACAGCAGCTCTGCATTCACCACAACTCTCAATCCTTTTGCTGCTAAGGTGAAAAGTGCCCCAAAGGGGGCGAGACAGGATTGTTTAGGCAATTTTGGCAGACAGCCTTTGAAGGAGAAACCATGCCTCAGTAGTTACACACACCAGCCTGTAAACTCTAACACCGTAGTACCATGATACACACAGTAAATGACACTGCTAATACATCACTTCTATTGTGTGTATTTACATGTATGCAAATATACACAGGCTGAAACACAGCTATATTATTAGTTAATTTTCCTTGCACTTAAGGACATAATAATTTTGTGCAATGGGAAGGACAGGAAAATAGTGAGCTTGGAATGGGAGAAGGAACAAAAGTGTGTGAAGATAAGAGAACTGGGTGGTGACAGAAAAAGGTGCTGAAGAAAAAGAACATGAGGGAGAAGGGTGAGGGGAGATATAAAAGCAATGAAGCAGAAAAAAAGGGATTAAATAGGATATCCAGACAACCACAATGCTATCAAGATGAAAAAAAAAACAAAACCAAAAAAACAAACAAACAAACAAAAAAAAAAAAAAACCAAAAAAAAAACCCAAAAAAAAAATGACCATAACCAATCCAAGCCTTATCCTTATGGGAAAGAGCACCAAAGTTGGATTCAAGGAAACTAACAGTCCACAAGAAACTTGTAAACAGCACTGAAGACAGGCTGTGATGCTTATTAAGAACAGTAATAAGCTGTCCCCTAATTTCCATGGTTTTTATCTCCACCAAAAATATTCAAAAGGAAGTGACACTGGAAAATTAAGCTTTCCTGTTACCATCAGCAGGTGCTTACCTGAAGTAGGGCAAGAACCTCAGTTTCAGCAAATATCCTGTCTTTCCTAAGACAGACAAGAAAGTAGTAATTTTGGCCAATTATTTCCCTTATATCTTGATTTCCTCAGTATCTTTAGCCAACAGTGACTTGTCAAATAAAGTGAGGTGTTAAAGAAGGCTATAGAGTCTACAGAAGCCCACCTTGCAAGCAGGTGCTTGTTGATGATTTCATCCTTGCTTCGAGTTAATGTAAGGAGTTGTTCTTTTCATCAGCTTCAAAGGATTTTTAAGCCTTTTTTTTTAAATGACCATAACCCACCTGTGAAAACAAGAGGTCTTCAGTGCTCACAGAAGGAGGACGTACAAGGGTAATCAATTTAAAGCAAATAAAATGACAATCTGGAGCAGTGATTTTGAATAAAAGCAGTAAAAAAGTCATATAAACCTTACATATAACAGTGATGAGATTAACAAGCTCACATTGTAGAAGACGAGAAATACATTGTGCTAAAGCTTCTTGCTGTGGCCAGGGATAATTCTTTCTGACAGAAGCAGTGAGAGATAGTCCAGAGTCCTGTGGTAAATGAAAAATGGGCGGCAAACTATGAATATAGATTTTAATGACTGTTTTTATTAGTGCTGTTAAGGCCTACTGTATAATCTGTCCCTAGAATAATTTTCCTGTGAGCTTTCTGGGAATTAGGCATGCACAAACCCCTTTGGCTTTAATGGAAATTGCACAGTGAAATCTTGTGCAACTCTGGAAAATATATGTATCCTTGCTACACAGAACAGAACACTTTCTATCAGACCACCTAATTTGCTTTACATATTATTCAATAAATGCATTTTTACTAGCCTTCAGCATTTAAAGCCATTTGCTGATATGAAATAAAACTATTGTGTGCTTGAGACAATCATATAGTGCCCTTTCTCATATCTGGGCAGCAAAGACAGCTCACCAACACTGCAAAACATATCCTAAGCCTTGATTAAAAACGGAACCTTTTCTCCTATCGATACAAAGAGCTTTTCAATTTTAAACTTGTATCCAAAATTCACTGCCTCTATCTGAGTGTGTAACTCTCCATTTTGGCAGTAGTAGTTTTTAAGGGTTTATAAGATTACTTGTTGAAAAACCCATGAACCTAAAGCTAAATAAAAAAGTAATTTAAAGACCAACCCAGAATTGTTTGAAGGCCAGGTATCTTGCACTCAGTTGTCTCATAAATTAGGTGAGCCAAGTAAATCTGATCAGAGAGAAAAGCTATGGACAAGGGCAGGAGTCAGACTCTGGCTGCACAAATGCTCTGTGACACCTGAATACTGGACAGTCACATTTTAGACTGTGGAGTTTCCATATAGCTGATAAAGAGAACTAAGTGACTCTCCTTGTCTCCAGCTAGCATAAAAACATTGCAATCAACATGTCCTGAGCTACACTGTAAAAAATCAAAAGTGATAAAAACCACTTGAAAAAGTATTTTTACATGGATACTCTAGTTAGCATAAACAAAATCATGTTGAAAATCTGTTTTCTGTAAGAAATAATAAAAAATTTCTACTCTCATATTTTAAACTGCTGTCATCTTCTGTTAACAATATTATTCTACTCTCTTCCACTGAAAATGTTAGCAAAAAAGAAATAATAATATGTCACATTCATTATTTATTTTTCCCTCTGTAAAAAGGAAAATCTGAGAGGGCTTTAAATTAAAGAAAATTATTAACTTCTTGTTCCTAAACTTTTTCTTAGTCTCTGTCGTAGTTTGACCAGGAAGTGAGGTTTTGGGAAATACACCTTTCATGGGGGCACTGGCACTGTGCCAGAGTCAATCCATGACAGTCTCTTGTTCTACAGGAATAAAAATATTCAGAGTACTCAAGGAAATGGGGGGAAAAAGGCAGAAAAAATACTGGCATTTTCAGGACTTCATACTATATATATAAGTTCTTAATTCATCATTATTTGTTTTCATAAAAAATGTATTGTCTTTCAAGGTGGTCATCTGCTTCTTATAAATATGAAAACGTTGTTTTGAAACTGAGGTGCAGGCAGGTTAATCCTAGGTTCTTAATTCTTAGTAACCTACTGCTCTCCCTGTTTTTAATTCAAGCACCTCTTATACACAGGTGCAATACTTTATAAAAAATGTGCTTAACAGAGCTCATAGCTAAAAAAGTAGTAATGTCACTTAATATCACTTTGACTTAATATATAAATGTTAGCACATCTGGAACTTTAATGGAAAGAAACAGTTAATGTTAGTTTTTGAGAGAAATGTTTTTTGAAGAATATATCTTTTTAATTAAGCTAACTTTGTCTTACAATAAGAACTTAGATTTTTAACTACTAATTAGGAACTGAACATCAGGAAAATAGCATGTTTCTGCCTGAATAAAACTGTTTGAAAATTACTTTTGTGTTCATGGAAAACATTTCCAAATGTCAGGTTTCAACAAAAAACTTGAAGTCTTCTGCAAAGATATTTTTATTAAAAAGAGACTAAAAACTTTGACTTCTTTTCAACAGCAGGAAGGAAGAAGGAAGTGGTTGATTTTTCAGTCTAACTCAACTTATATAAACACGTTCAAGCTGTGAATTTCAGATTTAAGGTGCTTTCAAATGTAGTTAAAAAAAACCTTGGAGCTGTGAAGTCATGTTCCTTGTTATAGGCTGAGATTGATTTTGCCATGTAGCGGACTTAAGTCCGTTGTTTCAGGTCACGCTCCCTATTATTTAATCTATTCTGCCTTACAGAACAACAGGTCAAGCATCTCAGAAACCCATGCACTTGCTGGGTCTTGTTCCTTCTGACTCTCTGCCTGCCTATCCATTTTTCTCCTAAAATACATCATTACAATTAGAGCTGAACACTCACAGATTTTCTTTTGCAATTCAGCATCTATATATGAATACATACATACACAAATATCAATGCATATCTATATATCAGTATATGGATGTACCCTCATCCCCAGAAATTAGCTGTTCATTTAGATGGTTTGTTGGGCAATGTAAGTTTCTCACAAAAGAAGGATATTTTTCCCTCTCTTCTAACAGAAGAACAGGAGTCAGAACCTTGAAAAAGGTGTTGAAAAAGAGCTGAGTGGCTATGGCAAGTGAGAGCAACAAGATTTTGACATGCGCACATAGTAAGTCTCTTAGTGATTGGAAAGGCTGGCCACCTAGATTTTGAAACTGGGGCACAGTGATGCATCCTAGATGACAGACCAAGCTGTGGTTCTGCTCATTTCTGTGCAGACCATGTTACAAAATGGTACAGAATTTCCTCTTCAAAAATTGTACTAATATGTTGTCTAATTGTGCATCTTTACACAAGTTCAGGACTTTTGAAATTGTGCTGCAGTCGAAAAAAGTTCTAAAAGTAGACAGCAACAGCCAGAAGGTTCAGATAACTGTAGATGGTGAATCACTGTATTTTAACTCAATAACCTGGTCAACTTATCAACAACCATTTTATAAAAGTATTTCAGTATGGCAAATTCCTTTAATAGTCTGGCTGGCTTCTACAGTTGCTACTGGTTTTTTGTTTTGGTTAGGTGTATTTTATGGTTTTTCGTTTTGTTTTACCATAAAACAGTCAGGATTTGTCTAAAGCATGGCTGCAACTGGCATTGCAGATAGGCTTTTAGCTCATGTGATAAGAGTAGCTGTTCTGACTTCACCATCAGATCGTTACAAAACCATTAATTTTTTTTTTCATTAGCAAGCATGATTTTCTTCAGTCATAAGATTTATATTAAAACTATTGTTTGTGGGGGTAATGAAGGGATGAGAAAATTGAAATGAGAGCAGTAGTAAGTGGATGAGGAAGTGCAGTGAATATTTTTCTCCTGTGGAAGCAGTTGAGTTGCTACATCCTATACATTAGTAAAGTCTGTTTAATGAGAGGTTTTATCCCATTGTTTCTATTAGCAGATCTGATTTGTATGGGGGACTATGCCAAGAACTATCCAGCCTACAAAACCTTTAACATTTGACATTAGTGCCTTAAAAAGGCATTGTCATGGATTTGCACTGTGCTGCTGGAAGCAGCAAAACATTGACATTTCAAACTAGAATAAGTATCTTAACCTTATAAGAGCTGTAATACACTATTTACTGTTTTGTTATTACTAGCCCTGGGGCAAACTCTAAAAGAAAGCCTAAAAAGCAGAAGCCTCAATTGCCGTCCTGCAGGATAGAAGTAAATTGTTTGACCTGATTAAAAACAAAAATATAAGTAGCTGTAAATGGGTGGGAAGGACCTTTAAAGCACGACCTTTATCACATTTCACTGAGAAAACATCATTCTCCAAGAGCAAATGAAAGAAAGGATGCACTTCAGGGAAGTAGAATGTTTGGTACGTGTCTAGCAAATGTAAGACACAAACCGTAACAGATGTGACTCTTCACCAAATGGCAGAGGCACAGAAGGGAGCACTTATCCCACAGCTTCCACTCTGGAAGACACAATATTTTCTTTTCTACTTACTCTGGATTTGTGCTTGAAGAGGAGTAAATAGAGAGGGAAGAAGGCAAAAGACAAGAAAGGTCAGGTTTTATCTCCCAAATGCAGCAGTACGCAACAGTAACAGCAGGCTTAATCCTTTCCCCTTCTGTGGAAATACGAGGAATTGATGAACTGCAAGGAAGAGAAAACCACCTGTAAGGGATTAGTGACAGCAGAACTACTTTTTCCAGCTAGTCTCATCAGAAAAAAAAGGTCTGGTTTAGGTGTGGGAAGCAGAGAACCCACATCAGCACACACACTAGTTCTGATCCCAGCGGTAAAAAATGCCTATGTTGGACTGCATTTAAGAAGTCCAGAACATTTGCTGCTTAAATTAAACTCTGGAAAGAGGCTGAGGAGTCACCAAGGATTATTCTCTGGAATGAGCGTGTCCACATGTAGCAGTAGTCAACAGAAGATGAAAAAATGTTGAGCATTGTCAGGAAAAATCTTGAGAACAAGGCAGAGGGTTGTCTTTTGCCTCTGTAAAACCCAAGGCACTCATGCCTTGAATACTTACTACTGTCCTGGTCTCCACATCCCAAGACAGATATAGCAGATTTGGAAGCAGAGAAGGGCAGCAAACACAATCAAGGGATGAAGTATCCCACATGTTTGAAGATTTTAAACAGCCTGGGAACTTAAATTTGGTGAGGAGGTGTGTTGGCAGGTTGACTGAGACTAACAAGATGATTAATATGGTGGATTGGGTGACTGCAGGATGGTTTTTGACCTCAGTATTAGGGGTACTTGTTAAAACTAGTGGGGTGTCACTTTAAAACTGATGAATAAAATACCTTTTTACAGAGAAGTTGAACTTTAGGAGCTGCTGCCACAGGATTTTGTAGAGGTAGAAGAATGAATGGTTGCAAAAGATTCTGAACAAACTCCTGAACAAATTTATGAGCAGATACTAAAGGGAATTTGTACTGCCTGATGTGCTTAATAAAAAGGCTGTGGAAGTTGGGAAGAATAGGTTAATGGATCTGAAAAATCCATTAACCAAATCCCAGTAGGGATTTTCTTGCTGATTTTAACAAAGACAAAATTAATTATGTTTTTTAATTCAAGTTATTGCTTCAGACATAAATTTGAAAGTTCAACTCATTTCAAAATCCTAATAATCTTTCCTTTGTTAGTATTTTCCTCTTTTAGCTAATTCACATAGTAAAGGAAAAACTTTTTTTGGTTGTTTTTTTAACTATAGACATGTCTTTTGAAATAGAGGCAAGACATAATTAGTCCATTCCTACTGCATCTCATATACATACACTCATCTCCATAAGTACATTCAGGAGCACACACTTTCTCAAAGAGTAACTTTGGAGGTGACAAGTTGGGTACTGAAAAGCAGGAGAGTCTGTGAATTTCATACAATTCCCTCTCTCTTGTCTGGTGTTTAACAGCCCAGTCATTCTTGCATAGTTGCCTCTTTGCAACTCCAGAATGAAGGAATTGGATCTCCCTCATAGGAGCTACCAGCTCTGCAGGGCTCCCCTGTGGCCACTGCCTCTTCAGAAAACTTGAGTGTCAAAGACATAGTGCACAGAACATGACAATTCTTGCAGTCCTTTCATATTGTGCCCTGCTCAAAGAGAAGCCTGACTTCCACAATGTCACAGTTTTTATTGCTAGAAACCATGGTGATTAACAGATAAAAAGAAAATACAATAGAACTAATGATAGGATGTTAATAGCATTTTGTTCTTATTATCTTTCCTGAAAGTTACAGCTTATGTGATGCTTCAAAACTGTTCTGTGAGATAAAGAGGAGGGATATTCATATGCTCATTTGACATGCAAATGCATTACCATTAATTGTGTTGGGGCTGTATCATCTATCTAGATTGCAAAAGAGCTGATTGGATGGAAACCTCAACTGACCAATTCTCTATACTCTTTTCTATCCCCTGGTGAGTGTTGTTTTCACTGGAAGTTATGATAAAATAAGAAATTTCTTATGCTGAAACAGTACTCCTACTTGCTTTATGACTGCAGCCTGGCTATCTTTTGACTGTCCTCCCTCGTTATCATGTGAACGTCTGTTTTAATTTCTTTTGCTGTGAGTATATCTGCCTGGAAATTTCCATCCAGCTGGCTATAAAAACAAAGAGGACATTGTTCCCAGAAAATATGTTCTCTACACTGTTGAAAAAAGATTTCCCTTGGTGTTAATGTGTCTGTATACTACACTTCCCACTTCTTTTTTAGGTTGATTGTATTCTATGCAGGTTCTAACACTGCAGCCAAGACTGTGGTGCCTGAACACCTCGTACAGCTAGGCACCCATCAAGTTGAGCTATGGTGACCAAGTTTCCACTCCATTCCCTCTCTTCACATAAAAGGATGTTATATTGGATCTGGGTGAACATATTCTACAGCTACTAATTGTTTTTGAGCTTCTGCTCAAACGAAAGTAAGGTCAAAGAAAGAAGCACTACAGTAACGCTTGAGTGCTGATCTTTTTGGTCATTCTTAATACTAGTTTAAATGTTTCAGGCTCACAGATGAAAACAGAGGTAAAATTATGCATCCTGAACCCAGGAGCAGCCCCTCTAAAACAAAGGAGTGATCAAAAAGCACTGCTGTCCAGATAGGAATTGAAAATTCCCAAAGATGTGGCAGTACTTGATCTTATTGTATTGAATACTTATTTGCAAAGACTCATCATAAATAGTGATTATTGTTATTTAATTCTGTGGCTAAGTAGGTAAATTGCTGTTATCAAAAGAATGTATCAGCTTTGGCTTTCTATCCACAGAAGCACCACTGTGCACTGCTCTTTGAATAGTATTTCTCCAATTAAGTTTGGGGGCAATGGCCTGCAAGTAGATTTTATTATTTGTGGCCATATAATGTAACTTTTTTACAGGAGAATTCACATTTGTGAAATGTAATTGGGGGAATTCAGCAACACACATTGCCAGACAAATGTCAGCCAGCAGGTCCTTACCAGGTTTACTGCAAACTGCTGGAGAAATGCTTTACTGCAGTCTGCTTACTGTGATGTTGAGAAAAGATGCTGTCATTTATGATGTCTGAAGAGCTGTGTCTTCACCTGTAGCTTCAGTTTCCAGTGCTGCTGCACAAACAAAGTTGATGGAGCACATTATGGATTTTTCACTTGCCTGGAAGAGGAAAATCAATTTCCATCTAATAGAGCAGGAGGTCACTAAATACTACTAGCTGCTCTGTGACACTGTAGACTTAAGCAGTCCTCCTACAAGACAGAATAGAGTAGGGAACAGGATCCTGGAGTGCATTAGTACACAGATAAATAGAGAGGAAAATTAGACACTGAAAAAGAATTATGTGAGAAAAGAGAGTAGGCAATTTTTAAAAAAGAAGATAATGACATAAACTCTGCACACAGAAGTTGGGATAACTCCACTTGAGTCAGACTTGTTACATAATTGTCTTAAGATGGAGAACTTGAACTTGCATGCACAAATCTATCACAGGTGAGTCTGTAGGTCATTCACTAAAAGAGTGCTTTCTTTCTGAGTGATGTATAAAGTTCTGCAATTGAAACAAAATTTAAAATTATGTAGGCAGCTCACTGCTGGAAGATATTTAGGAGACATAGGCATGAATAAATAAACAAAGAAATAAAAGGAATCCAGATAATATCCTAGAAGAGAACTGAATGAAGTCGTGCTATTATCCTTGTGTTATATAGTCATTTTCCTATTGGGGAAATGACCAAGACAGTTGGTGGGACACAAAATACCTGCATACATCTGTGAATAAAAGCTGAATATACTTTCAAACTGTGATAAAATAATCAGTTTATATTTGTGTAAAAAGAGGTTCTGGCTTTTTTAATATGAGAACATGGCTGAATATCCTGTCCTTGTTTGTAACTGCCAGGTGACATTATGTGGAGAAGTACACACCTGAGGTTTGGTATTCAGACTGCTGTTCATAGCTGGCAAGCTTTGCTGAAGATAGGCTGGTGTGTGTAGAGTCCTTTATAATGCTGCAAATGGGGAGGAGGTATGGCTGAAGCAACGTGCTGAGCCTGATCACACAGGTTTTCCCTAATGGGTGGTGATGACCATGTGTGTTCCGTAGCTGAAAGAGGAGAGACCCAAACCCAAATTGACTCGATAAGGAAATATCAATGCCTTAGGAAGTTTTCCAGTAGGACTTGTACCATCTAGAAGAGAAACACTACATTGGGAATTGCAGGAAAATACAGGAACCCAATAAGGAGAAGCCAAAAGACTTTTTTTTTGAAGATGTAGGACAAGCAGTTAGTGCAGTGAGGCAGCTAAGGAAGGCCAGACAGTTGAGAAGAAAAGGGACTGGGGACATCAAAAAAACAAATCCTAAGAAGTCAACACTCTCACCTGTCATTTTTTTTCTGGCTATCCACAATGAAAAAAGTATGGGTCACTGTACTCCACGGAAAGGCATATAAGAAAGAAAAATATACATAAACCTGAGGTACGTTCTCAATTCAAACATTCTCTTATTGTGCAAATCACTCAGTTGATTTCAGGAAGGATATCACTTTCAGTGAATGATGTCAGAGTAAAGTCTTAAACAGATTATCGGTGAATAACACAGAGTTATAATGCTGTCATTCCAGTTCAGGGTCAATTAGAACATGTCACAGTTTTACTTGAAGGAGTTTACTCATTACCAGCACTTGCAGCAGTAGATTGTCATAGAAGCAAACACTTGCCAAAGCAGTCAGTAAATCAAAGAGAGATGTTCTTCAGGAAACAGGTTTGTTTTTTTTCTTTGTGAGTAGAAATATCACACAGTAACAAAAGAACTTTTTTAAAAAAAAAAAGAAACGTTAAAAAGAAAAAAAAAAACCTTCCTTAATGTAATTGCATTTTCTCAGTACTTTAGAGAATTTATGAGAATGAGACATATATATCTACTAAGCATCTATTCCATCTTGAATTATATTCTCTTGGGTCAAATTTTTGGAGTTTCATTGCAGAGGCAATGAAGCAAAGAATGGATCCAAATTGGTTTTAAATTTATCAAACTCACAGTTAAAAAGCAGAGCATCATCACTTAGGTTAAATGTCAGTTGTTCATCTTCACTTTCATGTATTTTTTTTAACTTACCATAATTGACCTTTTCAAGAGTAGCACCCAGTTAAAACCTGGAGAAAATGACAATATGATAAGAGAAGGACAATTTCATTTATGACAAAGTCATTATATAGAAGATGAGATGTGAAGATATTAATTAATTTCTTCTACCAATTTTCCACAGTAGGGCAATTACACTTTGAGATTGGTGCTAGTTGTAGTGGATGTCATATCACAGCTGAATTTAAGGTGGGCAAAGAAGGTACAGAAATGACTTTAAAAGGAGTGAGAAAATCTTCATTCAAAGCTACAGAAGTTAGTGGAAAGATTATGATGGATTTCTGTGAGTTTTATATTGGGTCTTTAGTGCAAAATTGGAAATTTCTTCAGGTTTTGATAACTTGAATAAGATAACTACCCTTTTGCCTACTGAATTGCCTTTGAATTTCCCCCTTTGATCCTCTTTTTTCCAGTCACAGATTGTTCCTTGTTAAAATAGCACAAACTTTCTTTGGGAAGAAGAATGAAAGCACCTTGTTTGGAGCATCCCTGAATAACTATGCCAGCTCAGGAAAATTCTTATATGCCCCTTCTTGTCCATGTCACTGCAGTCTGACTCTTCCTGCTACACTACTGAATACAATTAGCATCTGGCAGCAGGCACATTTTTATCTCAGATTATGAGAAAATTCAGTTTTTGAAGTAAGCTCTGAATGTTTAGGACTCAATAATAGCTTTTCTTGCTTGAGTGCACTGGAGCGGGTTGGAAAGTAAGCTGGGGGCTAGCTGTGAGTCAGCAAGCGCATGCATGGGCAAGGTTTGTGCCAAAAAGGAATTGTTTTCTTTCATATTTGGCAGATGAAGAATATCAGTCAAGTCAGTGGGCCTATTCACAAAATTAGACACTTTGACAATTTGGGGGCAATCTCCTCAGTTGCTGAGCTGCAGAAACAGAGCTTTCACCTGCTTCAGTTAAACCAAGTTACAATAACCTCACTGGTTTTAGAGGAACAAAACACAAATGAAAGATGCTAGATTGTCACAGTGAATAAAGTGTTGATCAGAAGTCTTATTTCCAATCTGTTGTTGGCTTAGGACCATGCAAGTTATTATGGGATGGTTCTTGTATTTCTAGCATAGACAAATCTCCCATTGGCTTCACACCCCATTTTGCTGAAAGTAGTGTTGATCAAATATAGGTTTGGTCTGCATCATTATCCCAGCATTCCCCAGTGAGCTGTGTTATTGTTTTTTAATTGGCATTGTGTGTGTCAATATTTTAGTCACATCTGCTACCTAACAGGTATTCCTAGGTCATTCATCATTTGTTCCTGAATCCTCAATAGTTAATAAAATCCTTTTGACATTAGCACTACAAATAAACTGAGTGGTTTCACTACATTTCACGTATTTTATTTTGGCTTTCATTGTTATGAGAACCAAGCAGCTTGGTACATGTGGGAAACAAAACCAGTTTTATCTGGAAGCCTATTTAATGTTTTATGAAACTGAGTCTGTGCTTAATAATGCGTGGACTCAAAATGAAACTACTCAGTTCTTCTTAGGGCTGAGAATACAGGCACTTTCAACAGAGAAAAACAGATTTAAGAAGAAACCTTCTAGTTTTAAACAAATCACAGTTTGAAATTTCCTGTCTAATGCAACATTTACAAATGAAGGTATATAACGCAGAACCACACAAAACCCACTAAGGGTGATGGAAATCTGTCCACTGATTTCAAATGACTGCTGACTCAATACTTTTGAAGGTAACTAATAATTTCATGAGAATATGCTGTCCACAGAATTGGGTTTAATCCCCACCCATGACCAGAAATACGACCTTCATCAAAACAGTCCTTCACCCCATATCCATAGTTACTCTTATGGAGAACAGGAGAGACCAGGACAAGTAACCATTCTGGAACATGGCATAGGACCCACATAGTCTTCCAAAATTTTATCATGTGCCTTTATTTCATTCCACCTTTAATAAGGAGATTGAAGGCAGATTTTGGTTGCAGATATAGTGCCATGCATTTAGGCTACCAGAGAAATTATTATGCAAGAGGCTGTGTGTGGGAAGTTCTGAGGGGCCAGAACGACAGGCTGGTGCCACCTCCATTGGGTACTCCCAAATTCTCTTAGATGCCAAAGTTTAGGAGAAGTGCTATTGAGTTGGAAGCATGAGGGGCAGAATGTGACAAAAAATGAGAACTTTTTGGCAGTTTTTCCAGATCAGCCCATTTTTGTTGGAACAAAGAGAAACACAACTTTTTTCTCTCTTTGCAACTGTCATAACTTACTTCAGTCATGGCAGAAGTAACTTGGCAATGAAGAAATAGCAACAGATAAAGAAAAACAGCAAAACCTCTATACACATACCAGAAAACAAGGTGTATTTCCCATTCTCCAGATTAATTAAAAAAAGACAGGAAAAAAACATGAAAAACACCACATGAGAGTCAAAACAAGAAACGTGCATAAACAGGCTAGACTTCAGGATCAGGAATTATAAAAATGAAAGCAGAGCCCTTTCATCACCTGACTGGAACCCAGAGCAGGAGGCTGGGAACTTCTCTGTACTTCTGAAGGTTGTGACACAAGTGTGAATGGAATTTGATAAGCCTAATGCCCCTAAAATGGGTGATAAAGCAGAAAGTTCTTTCTTTTTAAAATGACAATTCAGAAAATAGAAGAGTGAGATGACTATGATGAGGAACCAGGAACTCTTCTGTTCATATATGCCTTGATCATCAGAAAAGATAGACAAATAGACAAATAACTCATAAGAGGGAACATTTATGATTTGCTGATCCTATTACTGAATAGACATAGAGTTCAAGCAAATGAATTCCTGTGATAATGATCAGGAGCCCTGCAGCAGTGAGTCCAGTACAAAAGAAGAAAGTGATCACAGGTTAACCAAGTAGACACAGCTTATTTTTCTGTACTATGACATGCTGTACTGTCTTGCAGATGTACAGAGATGACTTTTTTCCCCTTGTCTAAATTCACTAGGATGTGAAAGGATCATGTTTATGATAATCAGAAGAATTTAAAATAATAAGTATTTTTTATACTGATATTAAATTTAATTTCCAGTGTTTATTTTTCTTTTTAAAAGTAGTTGCATTTTCAAAACTAAAACGAGTTTTTAAAGTTCACTTTCAAAATGTCAAAATGGAACACTAAGTGTTGGAGTTTTCACATGTCTTTAAATTTCCTCAGATTTGGAATTTTCATTTATAATTTTGCTCAATTCATAACTGCAGTGTTCAATGCACAATATATTTCACTAGCAATTTTTGAGAAGAGAAAGAAAATAGAAAGCTAATAACTGCAATGAGATTGGAGCAGGGAGGAAAATTATATCTGACTTGAGTTCTCCATTGGGTCAGAAAGAAAATATAAAAGGGCCTGCAGAAATTCTACATAAAGTTGAACAGTAAAGCTTTATAGGTAATGGAGTTGATTATAGTCCAGTACTTATCTCTCTCACACAGAGCTGTCTGAACTTCAGTGTTTGCAAAGGGCTTCAAATAGCAGCAAAGAAAGTATTATTTTTTTGTTTGGAGGTAAAGCCTTTTTGGATGCTTGGGAAATATGAAGTGATCATTTCCTCACTTAGTACAGTGAAGTTAATTTAAAGAAATAACAGGAGGGAGACTAGTCCCCACACAATTCAAAATATTTAAGGAGGCCTAGAAAATTGCTTTCACATACAGCATAGTGAAGTAAAAATGCAGAATCAGATTGTCCATGGTATAGAAATTGACTTGTAAATATAAAAAACAATAAGTAAAATATAAAGGAAGAGTAAATAGGGTGGCAATTTTTAGTATTAATCTAAATATTAATATTATTATTTGGTATTAATCAAATCTCCACTAGACTAATTGGCAGAACCTAGGAAATATCTATATAAATTAGAAGTCACTTATCTTCATCAATTTTATAGTGAACATCTATTCCAGAAGACCAAAATACAAAATACCAGACCTAAGATAATGTTCTTTCATCATACTTGCTAAACAAAAAAAAACAAAAAAAACAAACAAACAAACAACAAAAAAAAACACACACAAAAAAAAATAAACACTTGAAGTCATTATATGTTATTAAAATGGACCAGTAAGAAATAAACACTCTGTAGACAGTAATTTCAGCATGACCACTGAGAACATTAAGAAGGCACAAGTCTGTCCTCAAAATTAAATTCCACCTAAAAAAGTTATGGATAAATAATATGCCTGTAATCTCTGACACTGAATGAGTATCTACAGAGTAGATACAATTAATTATTTTCTCGTTAGGAGAATGAAATGAATGTCAGGTCAACTATCAATTTAATTTTCAAGAAAAACAAAAATGGAGTTTCAATGAAAAATGTCTCACACTCAGATTTTGTGTCAAAATTAGGAGAATAACAGCACCCCAGTGCTAATAAACTTTGATTTCCACTTACTCTTCTGGTCAGTTCGTTCACCTTATATTCAACAAGCTTGACATTGTGGTTTCCTTGTGTCTAATGTTGTATGCTTCTTCCTACTACTCTTCCAACATGTAGCAGTTTCCATGTAAAGCACTGCCGTACTATATAGAAGTGTGAGTTACCAGTCCAAGCCCAGCTTAAGCCAGCTTGCTTAACTGGAAACAAATTGATTGCACATGATGGCACACTGCCCAGGGAGTAGTGCTAACACTGTTATAACAGATTAGCTCAAGCATTCATGTGTGGTCTTGCACCTTAAATTCATACCCCATCTCTTCTGAAATACATGCAAGAACTGCACTGATCATGTGCATTTTCATTCATTTCATGTATATTTTCTCAACAGTATTTTGAATCTGAAAGCAAATAAACTTTTTTTAAAATTTTTTTATTAACATGGCATGCTGAACAGGCAAGATTGTAAAACATCAAACTAAAACATGTAAATTTCCCTGTTAAGTGTAATAATCACCGTATGACTTACGCACAGAAAAACATGAGTCATGAAATATACAATTCTCCCTTTTGTTTGTTTATCCCATAATCATTGCTTCCATATTTCCAGGCATTGAATTCATATTGATTATATTGTATATCTGTGATAGCTCTCACTATAACTCTGCAAAAACTTCCTCTAAGAATTATTTTTCATCAAAATAATAAATATTTTTTCTTTCTTTTATCATAGATAGAATAGACTTCATGGTCTTAAGAATTTGTTCATTTTTAACTCTACTCCTCTCAAATCTGTGAAAAAATAAATCTACAGACTAACATAACTGAGTGGCAGTGAGAGAATTATGCTAGACTTTAAGGATGTCTATCAGTTGGTATCAGCTTTCTGTCTCTTGAGTGCTGTAGAGCGTGTAATCTGTTCAGATAGGCAGATGGATGTGTGAGTTTGATCTGCTGACACAGTACTAATAACCCCAGTAGACCCAAAGATTAATGGTGTATCATGCTTTGTGCATGCCTGCCTTATCCATCATGTACCTGGTTATCAGGGGCAGAAAAAAAGTGCAACATTTTACGGAATCAGTCAAGAGCTTTGTTAATCTAATTATCAGTAATTATAGTCTTACTGGTAGAAAAGATTCCATTCGCAAACTCTCTGCATTTTTAAATTATGTTCCTCCACCTTTTTACTAGCTAGTAGCGACAGAAATACATATTTCAGTCTATTATTTCAAGCATTCACTTTTGCTTTGAAGAGCTATTTTGTTCTATAAAAGCTCCATCAAAACTTCACAGGACAGCAAATGATATGAACAGTGAGATAAAAGTCAAGAGCAAGCCAAGTCACAGAAAGCTTTAATCTCAGAGATTTAGCTGGATCTCAAATGAAGTTACCAGAAAGACAGTAAACCTAATGTGTTTGCTCCATTTTTAATAGTACCATAACTTCAAATATTTTGAGATAAAATTTATTCTGTTACAAACTATTTATACAGGGTCTAGTGAACCACTCTAAGTTCACAAATGTTTTGACATGTATCTTAGGAGAATGAGAGGAAGATGCTGAACCTCATGTAAAAGGAATGAGTTGTAATGGGCAGCACATACAGTCAATCAGCTTCTGTCATGGTTAGGAAGAATCACCATCATCACTTGGTTATTTGATAGATAAGCAATCACCAAATGTATTTAGGCAAGATTAAGCTATTTGGGCTGAGAGCACAAACTGCAAGCATTTATGCATTTGTGAAATAAAATCTTATTCCAGCAAAAAGCATGGTGAAAGTTGTGGTTGATTTCATCACAGCTGTAATTCCACTTATAGATGTTAGCGCTGCAGAGAAACATTATTATCCCTTGGTTAAAAGCTCATGAAGACTTGGCATAAAATCCTTTTCAACAAATCTTGAGTCCTGCCTAATGGCAATGCACTTAAAAGACATCACATCTCATAGGAAGACAGGCAACTTAGATTTAAAGGATTCAGGTGCTGGGTGATCTGTCACACACTTCAAAATCTGTGACAGTACTAGACTAGTGTGAAAAATGTGCACACGTTTTCATTTTAAGTTTTGTTCATTTTCATTTTATCCAGCTTTCAGCTTATCTGCTAAACCAAAGTGCTGTCAAGAATGAGAGGCTTCTCCCCGCACATATATCTGTATGCTGGGATCAAATGCCCTCTAAAGTTTGCAAGGTTGAGCTCTCTACATCTCAATACATTTTGCAGCTCTCCCAGCCCTCCTTTCAGAAGTATATTAGATTACAGTAGCAGCTGACTGTTGACAAGTCTATATAGTATTGCCATCATTTATTTACTGAGAGTTGTCAATTGTTGCTGTTCAGTGACATCGTAGAAGCAAATATGGGTATCAGCTGGGGGAGCAGTTGGAGGGGCACGGACGCTGCCCTTGGGTAATTTTTGTCTTACAAAAGTGAAGAGCTCAGCAGGATTTTTGGGTGGTGTCTAAACTCTTGGTTTAATCAGATGCCAAGCCATATAGAAGCCGATTTGGCCTCAAAGGCTTAGTCCCAGCACCTTGCCACTGGGTTTGCATCATGCTGCTCTCTACCTCAGTGCTGCGTACACACAGGGTGCTGTCACGGATTGCAGCTCTCAGAAAACACTGCGCATCCCAGAAGGCATGTACTGGGGTTTATTTCCCCCTCCTCCTCCCTGCAGGTGGGTGAAAGATGATTCTGAAAAATTTTTATTTTTTTTTTTTAATTCAGAATCCCAATCTTTTTATCCATGTTTAAAAACTATAAATCCATGAAGGAGAGAAGTAATTGCACTAAAGAAAATACTGTGAGAAGGAATACAGCTCGTTTCTTAGCTAATTTTAATAGTTCCTTCCTTGATAAAGGAAATGCTTCTTCAGTATTTGAGTGAAAAAGGAAAATCAACTTTTTCAGCCTTTAATTAAATGTATATGCAGGCCTTGCACAAGATTTCATCTTATCTGCGCTTCCTTGTGCACTGAGATTCATTACAGTTTTAATAAAGTTGCACCAATAGAATTTCATGATTTCCATATTTGCACTACTTTTCAATTGAGCTAAATTATAGCTATATCCTTTAGCTTAACTTTACCAGCCACATTACCATATAAATTCAAAGATTTAGTTAAGTAGAAAATGAGAAGTAGATTTAGCTTTTTTAAATTTCTAAAAAGAGAAATAATTTTTCTTTTTACCTAAAATAATCAGAGAAGAATATATTGAATTCATATACAGGAAATCTTATTGACAAATGGCCTAAAAACCTTTTCTCTTCAATATATTTTTATATTTTATTTCATGCCTTATTTTATATCTTGTTCCCTTCCTAAACCTGACACAATCAAATTTGCTAATAGATAAATGCTCCAGTTTTATTTGGTCTCTTCAGCACTTTACTCAAACTTTTATCAAGACTCACTACTCTTTCGCCCTTAATTTCTTTTTTGTCACACCTAAACAAGAAACAAAAATTCCATCAAACCACTCAAACATAATTGTACAAATGTGTATGTTTATTTTCTCTTTAAAACCACTAGAAATCCTGTTTAATGGACAGCAGAATTAATCTCTATATTAGCCATTTTTATTGTGCATGAAACTAACTTCCTTGACAAGTTTGACTGTCTTGCCTAAATTTCTGCACAACTATAGCACCCCAAGACGATCAGTAAGACAGTAATTAGCAGTTATATATTCCTTTCCCATAAGCTCCATGCCTTCCACACTTGCCAGTGCCTCTGCTGAGAGCAGTGTTAGATTAGGACTCCAGCACTCACAGGGTGGGCCTCTCTTAATCATGGAGGTGGCAGGAAACTCTTGTGTCACCTTGCAGTTGTGCAGCGCCTGACTTCAATGAAGTTGCCTCAATTTACCATACCCTAAGATGTGGCGATGTATCTGAACCCCGCTGTTCTCTCACTAATAGCTCCACTGAAGTCAGGCACTGCACTTCTATAGAGAAAGACAGCAGCTGTGTCTCTATAACTGCCTGGTTTTTTAATTTCATTGTGCTCAATATTCTGGGTTTTGAATCAAATAATTTAATTCCTTCCTTTGATTAATACAGCTTCATTTGGCTGTTAAGTGGGCTTGGACCAGGGAGCTTGTGCCAGGAATATGGTGGATGCAGGAGAGGCTGTCAATGTTGTCTACTTGCACTTCAGCAAAGCAAACGCTGTCTCCCATAACATACTCCTGGAAAAGCTGGCAGCCCATGGCTTGGACAGGGGCCCTCCTTGCTGGGTTAGGAACTGCCTGGATGGCTGGGCCCAGAGAGTGGTGGTGAACAATGCTGAATTCAGCTGGTGGCCAGTCACCAGTGATGTCCCTCAGGGGTCTGTGCTGGGGCCAGCTTGTTTAATATCTTAATTGATGATCTGGATGAGGGGAACAAGTCCACCATCGGTATATTTGCATATGACATCAAGCTGGGAGCATGTGTCAATCTGTTGGAGGGTAGGAGGGCTCTGCAGAGAGACTTGGAATGGTTGAATGCATAGGCAGAGTCCAATAGGATGAAGTTTAGTAAATCCAAGTGCTGAGTTCTGCATTTTGGCCACAATAACCCCCTGCAATGCTATAGCCTGGGGACGGTGTGGCTGGACAGTGCCCAGGCAGAAAGGGACCTGGGGGTGCTGGTCAACAGCCGGCTGAACGTGAGCCAGCAGTGTGCCCTGGTGGCCAAGAAGGCCAAGGAAATCCTGGCCTGTATCAGGAATAGTGTGGCCAGCAGGAGCAGGGAGGTCATTCTTCCTCTGTACTCAGCATTGATGAGACCACACCTTGAGTGCCATGTCCAGTTCTGGGCCCCTCAGTTTAGGAAGGACATTGAGACGCTTGAACATGTCCAGAGGAGGCAACAAGGCTGGTGAGGGGCTGGGAACACAAGCCCTGTGAGGAATGACTGAGGGAGCCGGGGTTGTTTAGCCTGGAGAAAAGGAGACTCAAGGGAGACCTTGTCACTCTACAGCTCCCTGAAAGGTGATAGTGGTCAGGTGGGGGTCGGTCTCTTTTTCCAGGCAGCAAGTGACAGAATGAGAGGCCACAGTCTTAAGCTGAACCAGGTGAAGTTAGGTTAGATGTTAGAAAGAAATTTTTCAGAGTGATTAGGCATTGAAATTGTCTGCACAGGGAGGTGGTGGAGTCACTGTCCATGGATGTTGTCCTGATTTAGGGCAAATTCGGGAGAAAACCTCCAAAGGGTGCCCCTCCAGAAAGCAAACCCACACAGCCCCTCCACCCATCCAGTTCGGGAATGATTCATCAGAGAGGGGCGGAAAGAATCTGTTTATTTAACAGGCATGGCACCCCCCAGCACACAGAATGAACAATACCAGATGACAACACTCTTTCACCGCTCTGGAAAAAATGACAAATTCAGAAAGCCTCTCCTGGGAGTGATTGCTCTGTTGTCAGTCCCTCCAGCGCTGGGAAGGTGCTGCCACAAGGTGCAAACTTGGTGTTTCCCAGGTCCCAGTCCGGAACAGGCTCGAGTGGTTCCAAGGAAAGGGAAAGAAAAGCAGTCCAGGGAAAATTTGGACTGCCTAGTTAAACTAACTAACAAGCAAAGGCAAAAAGCAAGAGCAAAGTAGGAGCAAGAGCAAAGTGAAAGCAAGAGCAAAAAGCAAAAGCAGCACTATGTACTGCCTCGTCTCTATGTCCTGCCAACTGTGGGGGAGTAAGCAGGCTGATAACAAAACAAAATTTTGCTTTTCAGAACCAGTCTTGAAGGCACAAAACAAAATATCCAGCATAAACAGAACAGACAATTGGGGATATAAGCATCATAACGTCACCCTAGGACAGACATGTTTAAAAAAAACCTGGACATGGAACTCAGTGCCATAGTTTAGTTGATGAGGAGGTGTTAGGTCATAGGTTGGACTTGATGATCTCAAAGGTCTTTTCCAACCATCCAGTTCATTCTGTGATTCTGTGAATGCAAAGTATTCAATCCTCTGAGTGATTCCAGATGAAACACTTCACAGAACTTGCTGAGATTTTTGTATTTTCACTCAAAATCCTTCCAAAACTTCCATCAACATCTACCTTAACCTTTGCATGTAGGCAGGTTTGGATTTTTCACGTGAAGGATGTCACAGTGCAGACTCTAAAACCAAAAAAAAAAAAATAAAATGAGCCTCTTTGGTTCCAATAATTGCTGCAAATAGGAAGTGACTCATTCTCCTTCATTGCCCTGGCAGTATCACAAGAATATGATGTTATTTGTTACTACTTTTAATTCATGTAGTAAATCTCCTGTTTCCTGTTTTCTTCTGAGACAGCAGCACTTTTACTCACGGTAAATGTCATTTGAGCAGTTCCTATTGTGGTCGTTTACAAGGCTTTGAGAATCTCAAATAGGATTTGGCTGTTTGAGAAGCCTGTCTTTGGTCTGACACAAAGATATCTCTAAGCTGTTTTCTACAACTGTGTCCTTATACAAGTAGTCTGATTTCCTCTGAACCATGCATCCAGAGTTAAGTCTGTGTGCAAAATGCTTTGCTGGGTTGGAATAAAATGGTCATTAAACATTCAAAGAAGAAAAGCCAAAGAGGCATTGCTGATGTTAGGCATCTTACTAGGAAAGTCAGGGACTTTTCCCATCTTCTCCTACTATCTTTGTTACCTGCTGTTGCTATCGTATGAAACATGAGAACAGGGGTAGATATTCCCATTGGGGAGGCCTTAGAAGAACTGGCAGTGCAACTACAGAAGCCAGCAGTGCAAATCCCAATGGTTCTTTAATGTGCTGGCCCACAAGGGGCACAATGCAACTTCATCATCCCAGAGCATGCCAGGAAAAGAGCTGTGAGAATTGGAATCACCATTATCTCTGCTCTCTGTTCCCACCAGTGGGTAGTCACATGCTGTGAAATTGGCAATATTCAAAGTTCAGTCAAATGCAAAGTAATTTAATGGAAACAGCAGAGATAAATATTTACTTCCTAAACCCTTGGAGTGAGAGGAGATTTCAGTAACACCTGTAATGGATTGAAGAACTATTCAGGCTACTAAAACCTCTTCCACAAAATATACAAAAAATCCTGCCGTCTTTAACTGTTCCTCATCCTAGGTCAGCTCCAAGGAGATCCAGGGACATTTCTTGTGACAAGAGTGCAGCACTGATTTTTTGCTGCCTCCTAGTGCTCCATGCTGTGAATGGGTCCAAAGCTTGTGCTGTAAAGGAGAAGATGGAAGAAAACTGCTCCTTTGTCACAGGTTCATTTCAGTCAAACTATCTCTGGCAAGAGTGCAACAAAGAGATTGCATGAAGGCAGAAAACTGAATAGGCTTTTTACTTATTATTACGTGGTCATACTTCTGGGGGCCAGAGTTTTACCCGCACGGAAGAGATTTCCCACAATGAGCTTCCGGCTACCGTTTTCCCACAGAAGTAAGCGACTCACTCTCCAAGTCTTTTTCACACTCTGCTTAGAGCTGTAAACCAGGGCATTCAGGCCTGTAAATAACCTTTACAGAACAATACATTTTTATTTTACATGTCATTACTTTTGTACATACACTTTTTAGATATAGAAGCTGATAGGGAGGGAAAATTTTCCTGTGCCTCAGCCAAAGAAGTGGGGATAATTTATCTATGAGGCAGTGAGAAGGGGATCTTTCTGATTCAGTTTTACCATGGGTTTCAAAGATCACCTTGGCAGCGTAGACTGCAGGACATGGCTTCTCCATACTACCCATGGCAAATGTTCATTTAAGCATCTGAATGATTCAGGGTACATAGTGCAGTCAATATATATGTATGTAGTAACTGGCAAGTTACTGAAACTAAAACTGCTGACTGCTTTCTAAAGTGTCTTTTATTGATTTTGTGTAAACCATAAAGAACTGCTTTTGATTATCTGGCAAATCCACCTTCTAATACTTTAACTTTCCAGTATAAGTTTGTAACTCTTGCGGTTGAAATAAGTTTTGGATTTATTAGGCAGAAAAATCACTTGGAAAGAAAAAGATGAAATATCCCATTGCTACTGACTTTTCCTAGAATGATTGCTTAATATTCTGGTATTCAAGGTTGAATTTTCATCCAGATGGACAAAGTTGTCCTTCTGAAATTTTTTAAGGAATTTATCCCACATATTCCATTATAATTCATAATGGATTTCCACAAGTGATATGTCTGCCATTCAGTAAACAAGCAGGAATTTGTTCACAATTTTGTTCTTAACAATATCCTTGACAAAGTACCATCTCATTCTTAGGCTGGCACCTAACAGAAAGAACACCTTAAGTTACTGTGAATTTTTGTCTCAAAAATATATGAAAGATATTGAATCACCCCTTTCCTGTGTAATTCTGTACAATATTTTCCTTAAAATAATCACATTTTTGTGTCCTCTGTAAAAAATGTATCTGATAAAAAAAATACAGTGTTTTGCTGCTGAAATTGGGGAGTTGAAAAAATGAAGACAAAGTTAAGAAAACACAGGCAAAGATGAAGTCAAATACTTTCTGACCAGATGTAGCAAATATTTGTCCAACTACTTTTCAATTTGAACTTGATGTTATAGAACATACAGGCTCTGGCTGTGTGAAAAACCAGTCACTCTCTTTCACAAGGTTGCTTAAGAATTTATATTAAAAGGAATGTGTCATTTTTCTGAAATGTGTCATTCTCCTCAACTGAAAAATTTGAACTGAAAGGTCAATAAAGGAGGTTAGCTATAGTTCCACCCCTCCAATTTTGTTTCTTCTGTCCCTACAGTTCGAAAGTTTTGCAATTTTCCCACCAAGATTAAATACCTTCTGATTTCTATTTAATTCCCCCTCACCACTAGTGTATGTTAATAACAGCTCTCCTTCCCTCCAATCTTCGCCCTGGATCCTGAGAACAGGAAGATATGGCAGAATCTCACTGATGTTCAAAGAGCAAGGTGTTGCTACTATTGACCGTGTAGGACTGCAGAGGTTTGCAAAAAAGACAGAGACTTTTTTTTTTTTTTTTTTTTTTTTTTTTTTTTTTTTTTTTCTTTTTTTTTAAAAAGAAAAAAAAAAAGGGTGTTTTTTTTTTTTTTTTTTTTTTTTTTTTTTTTTTTTTTTTCCTGAACTCTGAAACAGCAAAGAAAGGCAGTGACTTTGCTGGACAAGGAGCTGAGCACCAGTGAATTTTCATCTGCTGTCACCTGCTTGACAAGGTGACTCAGGCTAAAGAGCGCACTTTGGGAAGATGAATTTGCTGTTTTGCTATGAAATTTTGAACTGTCACCCTTGGGCACTGCATAAACTTACATGAATTCTTTCCAGACACTAACCTTAGAGCATGATATCCATCACACTAATAGGCCAGCTTTAACCCAGTCAGGCACAACATCTTCTTAGCCACAAAATTTAACCATGGTATATAATTAATTTGAGAAACAAAATATGTACAAGAAAAGTTTATGTACATTCTGAATTTATTACACTGAGGGATATATTTATTTGGCTACAACAGAAAATAAAACCCTCAGGTAACTGTATAAAGCTGGTCTAGTGATCAGCTGCATCTTCATAATGGTGTCACCATTTGAATGTCTCAGGTTTGAAAAATATTCATTCACATGTGCACATTCAAATGCATGTCTTCAAAACAGAGTACATGCCCAATGGGTAATGTGTGACTGAATAATTATTTGCCATAAAAGATATTCAGAAAAGAAATATGCTATACAAATAATATATTTAGTAAGACTTGCCCTTGTTCTCCGGAAATACACAGAAAAGGAACTGGTAGTAAGACAGAAAAGTGTATTTTGTGTTTTACATGAACTTGAAGAAACCAATCCACCCTCAGTATTTGCAGCCGGTTAAGCACCAGTTGCAGCACAGAGCCACTGGCGGCTGTGGTGATTCAGACTAGGTGGCAGACAGAAGTGATACTGCTGGATGGGTTTTACTGTGCCTTCAGGTACAAGATCTTTGTGTCTCAGAATGAAGGCAGCTGCATTAACTGACAGCTAAAAGCGTTACATTCCTTGCTGGCTCTGCTTGCCTGTGTTACCTCCCTTGCTCCTGAAGTAGTGAACAGGCCACAGTACGCTCTCAAGCACAGGTAGGTGCTGTGCTTGGTGACTTCTGACACTTATTTACAAAATTCCTCTTGCCTTCTAATCTGAACCCTATAGCATCTCTTGCGCAGCTGTATAGCTGAATGGCTTCCTGTGGACATTGCTACTTTCATGGAAACATGGGAGATTGTAATCATACAGCCAAGAGGGGAGAAATCTGACATGGACAATCCAAGGCTATTTTTTCCACTGTTTTTAAGATTTCTATCTCTATAGGATGCACCTTTACTTCAGGCTGCCTTCACACCTACATCAAAAGGCAGATTGTTGCCCACGATCTTTCTGAGCAGTCTTTTATACCCAGGCTCTTCATGGATGTTGGCATCATAGAATCATAGAATGGTTTGGGTCGGATGGGACCATAAAGATCATCTAGTTCCACCCCCACTGCCAATCTTCCACTTGACCAGCTTACTCAAAGCCCTCCAACAACCTGGCCTTGACTGGGCATCCACAGCTTTGGATAAGCTGTTCCAGTGTCTCACCACCCCTCACAGTGAAGAATTTCTTCCTAATATCTAATCCAAACTGACCCTAATTCAGTTTAAAGCCATTACTCCTGGTCTGTCACTACAGGCCCGTGTATAAAGTCCCTCTTCAGCCTTCTTGTAGGTGTTCTTCAGGTACTGGAATCTGCTGAGTGTCAGGTCTCCAGTCACTTTTGCCCATGCTGTCCTTGTCCTAATCTGGTAATGGCTGCAACTACCCTTCTCCAACACTATTTAATGGAAAAAACAAATAAGAGTCAAAAATCTTTATTTGTTCTAGACAAGGAGGAAAATAGAACAGGTCCAGTTCTGTATATGGTGGTGTAAACCTGGCACTGCTATTTCCTGGTTAACAATTACTGTTGATTTATATACATGTGTCAAGTCTAGAATCCCTCTTCTGTGAGAGAGAACTCATTTCCCAATCAGAAAGAATTCATCTTTGAAAATAATAAATCAGTGCTTACTTTTACTTTTATCAGTGTTTTCTCTAAAAAAGAAAAACAAAAATCCCTGCTGAAATTTAATGCAATGCTTTTTTCCTGAAAATTTCAACAAGTTTCCAACTGTCACACTTTTTCTGTTGTTTTTTCTCTTTAGGATTCTTAGTTTTTATCCTTGAATTTGTTAGAAAGAAGTGGATGCAGCATATGTTCCTTAAATAGAGCCCCTGAATTATTCCTACATAACCTGCCTCAGAGCTCTCCAGATTGTGTAGCTTTTTTTTCTGGAAACCTGCCAAGGTCAAGGAAAGACAGAAGTAATTTCAAGCCTGGCGTAGTTCTTTAGAGATAAATATAATCTGAGGGATTTGAATTCTTGCTCATCAATGTGAAGTTTTCACTTAAGACTTTTTTTATGAAGTTTCCTCACCCTACTAACTCATCCTTGGAAACAAAAAAGTTTACCTACTGTGACATTTTTATTTTTGTTTTGTGTGTTTTTCTTTTTAAAGGAGATAGAAACATGAGTAAAAGGAAGTAACAGAAAACTCACAGCTGAGGATCTGTAGGGCTTGGGAATATCTTCCAGATTTGTCTCAGAAGTTTGTTCTTGACCCCTCTCAAGGTCTGAAGAGACTATGCAATAGAAAGGATCCTGGGTGACTCACTCACAGCCTGAATCTCAACATTGCAGTGTTGCAAAACTGGCTCTTAGGAATATCAGCTTTCCTGAAGGTCAATATCAAGCAAGGGTTTAAGCCAAATCTGAACCCAGAACTTAGGCAGTCGAGTTATTTGCTGCCTAGGAAAGCTTAACTTATTCCTAGAGACTGAAGAAAGTAAACAAAACTAGCATAACTGGTTTTTGCTCCTCTTACAGTCCCCATTTCTCACTACGATATTTGTGCCTATTAAATCACTTTTTTCAAGGGAAAAGCAGCACAGAGAGACTGCTAATGGGAAATAACAAAGTCTTGATCAATGCCTACTGAAAATAAGCTGTAACCACCACAGTGAAGCAATGCAATAACACAACAGCCATCCTATTTTTCAGTCCATGACACTTCTGAAGTATATACCCACAAGGCAGAGCATCAGCTTTCCCTGTAATATTCCTGAGTCAAGAAGGCAGACATTCCAATTTAAACCTGTTACACTTGAAATCCCTTTTGCTTAACACTTGTTCACCCACCTTTTAGATATAGGACTATCAATTCCTGAAATAAGTCATGGGGAACTTCCTGCAGTTTGAACACAGCTTTTCCCTGGCCTGAACAGAAAATTCCTGTAGATATCTGCAGCAGCCCTGCAGGAGGAGTAGAGTGTGCAGTTGGCTACACCATATGTGATTAAATTCAGGTACTGGGGAACTATGGTTAAAGCCTCTAGAACAAGCTCTGAGGCCACTGATTTGTATCAGCAGGTTATCACACCTTCCTCAGATGGACTAATTAACTACAAGCAAGAATAACTGCTCCTGCCAGATCTAAGAATTACAGCTCCCATCAAATGCTTATCCATTGAAGTGGCTGCTCTCAGGCCTGTTAAGCAGCACTACCAGGCGGAAAACCAGGTTTTTGCTTTATTCCAGCCAGCTCCTGGCCATTTTTAGGATTTATGCAGTTGAAATTGTCTATTCAAAGAATGGATACCGTGCTCAAAATTTAAACATAAGGCTTTAGGGTCATCTACCTTTGTTAGGAACCAAGTCTAAATGATTGGTGTGTGCATGTATATGTGCATATGTAGTGTCAGGGGAGTGGAGATGAGGACTTGACAATCAACACTGCCCCTGCGAAAGCATCATGGAAATCCTGCAGCCTGGCTGCTGTGTCCGTGAGAATTACCTCAGTTTCTCTGGACACAAGCACACACTTTCATCTGAAATGGCTTAAAGAAATATGTAACTCCAAGAATATTTCAGTAGAATGAGGCTTTTTCTCACAAGAACTTGAAAGAAAGGCATTGCAGACACTATACTTAAATTTATATATTACTTTCACTATTCACACTGTGTGATATGTATACCAAATATCTTTCCATCTTCCTGTTTAGTGAAGAACCCTAACAACACTGCTGATAACTAGGTCAACAACTTTTCAAATAATTTTTCTGATGTTGTTTTTTTTACTTAAAGAGCTAATCTGTGTATACTTTCTGCTCCTTTTAGAGTAGTAGACTCCATTTAAAAAAAAATCTTACTGAATTACCTCAAACAGCAGATTTATTTTTCAAACAACACTTGCACAATAAAATGGAGGGGATTATGTGGCTATTTTATGTGGCTATATGCTGGGATGTTTGTTTCCAGAGAAGTTGTTTTGACCACTCTGTAGTTGAGCACTTTTTGTTCCAACTCAGTATGGGCAGTTTTTAATCCTCATTCATGTGAAGAGCATGCAATTCAGGTGGCTGACTTTTGGGGGAAAGCTCTATGAACAGATGAATAATGAAACAAATCCTACTGTATTCTTTGTAGGAGGACCTGATATTTTGACCTCATTGCTGTGGGTAATTAATTTCTCCAAGGTATGAAAGAATTCCTTTAATCCTGTTTAAGATTCAACACCCTTTAGTTTTAGATAGTCCTGTTAGAGGCAGGGATCTGCATTTGATGATTACAGGTTAATTCAAACAGGAGATATTCTCTGATTTGGTGAAGATCTTGTATTCATATTGCTGTTATTTACTCCACAATGGTTTCCAGAAAAGTTGGTTATTTTTTTAATGTTTGAACTCCTACATTAGAAGTTAATTAAAAATTAAAAGTTTCTATATTTCCTGGTTATGAAGCACAGAAATTAAATAACTATCTGTGAGTAATTAAACTCTTATTCATATTTTCAAGAGACTCAAATTTTTCTCCCTTTATTACTAGTAGATCTGAAGCCAGATTACAGTCTTGTTTGGGTTGTGATCCAAGGTATCTTCCTCAGTTCTAGAAATTCTGGGATATCAAAATCAATGAAAAGAAAATAGTCTGTGTCCCATACTTCTATCATGCAAATGCAGAATTGTTACAGATTTATATATAAGTGTTAGGTTATCCACTGCCATGTCTTGCTTACTTTTCTGTATTTTTCAGCTACAGAGAGCATATTTTAATGGAGTAACTTATGTTATCTACTGGAAAAAATATTTTAGTTGCCATTTTGAATCAAGCTAATGCAGTGAAGAAAGAGTGCCATTAAATTTAATGTCTATGCTGAACTGGGTCAGCAGTTGTGATATGATTAAATTCCATGGGCTTTTTTTTTTTTTTTCACCAGCCTCATCACTTCACATTATATAAACTCAGTATATATAATGGCATAGAATACTGGCTGGGATCACTCTTCTGCATAGCTGAACCAGAAGTCATTCTGAATTGCATTTATTCTGGACTTTGCCACACTCAAGAGACAAAATTACTTCCATAAAATTATGTCTTGTATCATTTACTGTCAATTTCCTATCTTATCAGACTGCTTTGTTTCTCTGTACTACTGATTTTAAGCCTAGCTGTGCAGATGTTGGATTCGAAGCTGGCCTTCAAAAGACCTATTCCTTGTTTTGCTGCTAACTCGCTTGTGTGACCTTTGATGGCTTCATAAATCTACCTTTGTTTCAGTCTACTTGTCTCTAAAATTGCTGTGATAAATAGATGTTGTGTTTTGTTGAGCTGAATTTCAAGATATATTGATCCAATAATCAATATTTTACCAACTAATAATAAATCCTAATATTGAGTCAAGAAGTCAGAGGGATTGCTCAGTACACTCTTTTTACACTCAGAGGGACAACTTTGCTCAAATTCCATCCAAAGACTGGAGGTATCTAGAGAGATGTTTTTAAGTTAGCACTAAGTCTGAAATATGTGGCCTTCACAAAATCATGGGTTAAAATCCTAACAACTTCAAATAAACCTTTTATCCTTTCAAGTGCCAATCAGGATAGGTTCATTTGCAAATACAGTCTAATTGTTTAACCTTATTCCAGACCTTTGGGACCCAATTATCCTGCTGCTTGTAGGAGTGAAACCTAATTACCATTTTTTAAAAAAATAAAATTAAGCAATACTGATGCAATTAAGCAATTGATGTGAGGAATTTTATTTTTTAAACAGATCTTTAGCTGGCACTGTTCTGCTGAACTAACAGCAGGCTGATTGTCACACACACACACTCACACACACACACACACACACACACACACACACACACACACATTGAGGTGTTTGCCAGTTATTTTTCCCTGGTAAGATCTTTTGATAGGAGACTATTTTATAATTACTGATACAATTTTTAAAATAATAAGGCTTTCCAGCTCCCATAGACTGTGGTTTCAATGCCATTGAATTCACTAAATTATGCTGATACAACCTAATACCTGGTTAGCGCACGCTGCTGCACTGTGTACCTGAGCTAGCCCTAGCCAAGCCAGTTTGAGCACAGGTGACATCTAGTCACCAGCAGTCAAGGTTCTGTATGTTCTACACAAAGTACTGGAGAGCCTGATTGAGTTGTCCCCCACAAAATTTTGTGTTTCTTCAGCATGACTGTTTCTGGTAGTTCTATTCTGTTTGTTCTGTCTCTCTCCAAAACAAACCTTAGTAGTCAGTGAAGGCAGAGTAGGGTGTTACAATCCAGTTACATTTAATGACCTTACTCTCCACCTCCTTCTTTAAGATGAGCTGAACATTAAACGGTCAGAAGCCTTGGACAAAAATTGCCCTTGGGAAACTGCACAATCGTTGGCATTACTCCTGATGCAGTATTCCCAACACTACATTAAGTCAGATCTCCGACCATCTTTCTGTTTGCTCAAGGAGCTTCCTGAAACTCCAAATGCTAGTAAAAAGTCAACCTCACATCCCCTCTGCTCTAAGAGAAAATCAGCTGTAACTCTGATATTCTTTTTAAATATCTAAGGTTTTCTGCCTCAACCTTTAGTAATCAAGGAGCTTAAGCCATGCCAGCTGCTTCCTTGTTTTAGAAGAGATTTACCCCTTCTTTTTTGCATCAGTTCTTTGGTATTATGGTGTTCCTGCTGTAATCCTCCACATAATGGGCTGCTTTTGCTTGAGCACCTCTTACTATGCCCATGAGAAATCTGCAAGCAGGATATACTTCATGGAAAAAAGTGTTTATAGGTTGATATGGGCAGTTAAGTTAAGCATTGATATTCTTGCCACACCGAATGTGTCTGTGTCAGCTAGGCAGTTATCAGTCAGGACAGAAAATATTAACATCCACTGCTTCTTGGAATAGCCTGGAATGCTGTCTCCTAATTATCTTCCTTTTTCATGGCTTTTTGTCATTAGTTTTCAATTTGAGTCCTTCACTTACTAGTCCTTCACTACCATTTCAGCAACTTCACCTCTTTACTTCCAAATATCCTTCTAAATCAAAGTTAGCCAGACATGCTATGCAAAGCTAGACCTTGGATCACATGAACCTGAATCACGCTGCTTCCCTCTCTCTTTTCTACCCTTTTATTTCACTCTTTTCCCATAGGATCCATTTTCTAACCTCTGGTCAGTTTAGTTCCTGCCTTAACTGGAGCTGAGTAAAGGAGAAGGGTGACTTTCCAGGGAATCAGGACTGTATTCCTGTTTATTTAAAGATTATCAATCCTATGGTTTTTTACAGCAAATACCTGATATTGTTACTTTGTGCCAAAGTTTGGGAAATAACCACGTTTCTGAAAAGAGGTTCCTGAATATCTTTGCATCCTGCAATACATGCAATTCCTTCTATTTGAGCATATATTTTAGAAGCGTTTATTGTTGAATTTCATTCTGCATTTTCAGACCATTTCTCTGGTTTTGGCAAGATTCTATCAAATATTTGACCTGGTCTATAAAGTTTGTGGCACACAGAAATGAAGCTCACTTTCTCATTATTATGTAATTCTTAACAAAAATATCAATAACTTTACACTCATAACAGAGTTCCATGAAACCCCACTTGATATGTCCTCCCATTTTGGCATATCATTGATCCCCACACTTCAATATCATTATTTAGGTGTATTTGCACCCTCAGAGAAGGACCCTGAAAGCTGTGCTTTGTAAGTATGTTTTGGAAATTATTACTTGAGACAGTATAAAAACCTAAATACAGTCAATTTGTATATGACTGAAACCTCTTTCTGCTTTATGGAATGCCCCTGGAATGACCCTGTTAACATTTCACAGGTAATAGACTGGTTGACTTGGTACACACATCTGTATTCTGACCACTGTGCCGTTTCTCTACTATTTTTCACTTTCCCATGAACAGACAGATTGATTTGGGGTTTTCCCAGAAGGTGATTCATCTACAATTCATTATGTTTTTGTTTCTTAAGAATAAGTATTATATCTGCCTTTTGCTAGTCTCCTGGTATCACACCCTTAAAGACCGAAGTTAAAAATTCTGATCAGTTCTGCCAGTTATCTAACAATCCTAGTGCTTTCAAAAAATGCAAAAACTTGCCCTACATAACACTGTATAAAAATCCTTTATCCATGCCACCCACTCTCTCATTCTGGAATATATGCCCTGAATACATATTCATTCTGTTTCAAACCAGGTATTATCAACCCCAGTGAAGTTCCTAATTAAACCAGGGTTTGTTCATCCTGGGAAATAAAAATAATGCAAAAAAAAATTTAACTATGACAATCAATACATTTAATATAGCTAGTGAAAACTATGGATTTTTATGATTTCCTATGCATTCATCAGCTAATTTCTTTAAATTCAGATCTTGGTCCAAAACTAACTAAAGCTACTGATGAAAGTCAATAAATTTGGAATCTAGATCCTTACATAATGTTTTAACACCAGTTAAAGACCAGTAGTGGAGCAGACAAGATGAAACCTGTAAGGAAACCTGTTGTGATATGTGAATTTTCAAAGATTCTTAGCCCTGGATAGCAGAAGACAATGGCTAAACCCATTTTTTTTCAAATAGGAAAGCAGAATTGGACTTTAGGTAGAAGGATTTCAGATAAGTTTGTTTCTTCCTCCCTAAAGTCCTTCTAAAAAGGTCATAGTGATAAAAATAGAGTTGCTTTCTTTTACATGGATTTTGCTTGAGAGTTCAATTTATTCAGAAATCAAGACAGATTGATGTTGTTCCCTGGGAATGCAGATAGGCATATTTTAGACAATAAACCAGGAGCCCTTATCTGCTGAATTTTGACTTCTCAATGTATCTATCCTATGCTAATTTTAGGTCTGCATTCTCTATATCCTGCCATGTTTTGTTTTTCCTCCCATTGAGCTCTGATTTCTCATTACAACGTGTCCTTTTAGCATATATTTTGTACTTGTGATGCATCTGTTCTTGCTTTGCCCCTGCAAGTGTCTAAATTATAGCTAAATGCATCTGTAAGGATAAGTGCAGAACAGGTGCAAAACAAGACCACGAATAATAAAAGAAGAGGAAGAAATCAGAGACAAATTTTTGCTCTGTTAGGATTTGCCTAATATATGTATAGTCACTACACAGCCAATACAAACGTCTCATTTGCACAGTTTTTTATCTTCTTTTAAAAAAGGATCTTTCTGGAGTTAATTAGGTACAAGATATTTCGACAGAAGAAGTACTTCTTGTCTATTGCTGCCTTGACAGAGATTCTGTATTGCAGCTTAAGGAATTTTATAGGGTATCCAATTCTTTTTTGTTAGTAAACAAAACACGGACAATACTTTCAGGCACATGATGTGATTCGTGGGGTGTCCTGGGCAGGCCAGGAATTGGACTCAATGATCGTGATGTGTGCTTTACAACTCAGCATCTACTATGATTCTAAAAAAGAAAATGAAAAAAAAAAAAAAAGAAAAAAGAACATGAATTGCAAGTCTATTATTTGAAAACAAGTCAAAACTCACACTACTTTTATGTTTATTTTACACTTTCCAAAGAAGTTTCATCTGTTACTCTTGAGAAGAGTTAGTGCAGATATATTAATTTCACATATTCCATAAAGTAGCATTTTTTTACTCACTCTAATCTCAGTGATACTTACTGGGTAACTGAGAAACACTCTGGTTTTTTGTATTTTTTCAGCAACATGAAATGTCAAATTACTCTCAGTCTTTACTCAGTGTTACAGCTTTGAATTCAGTCTGAGTTCAGCCTCCAGGACAGCAAGACTTTCAGGACTCTGGCTACAGCATCTTAGTAATTCCTTTTGAGAACCGGCCAAAATCCAAAATCTCTGTTTCTGTTGTCCAGCAGCCAAATGATTGGCTGGAGGGAAGAATGGAGGTCAGTCCAAATAAACAAAATCTGACTACCTTTTTTTTTTTTTTTTTTTTTTCTGAAAAGGAGCATCTAGAAAAAATAATCCATTTGGAGTAGAACAGAATGACAGAATCGTTTAGATTGGAAAAGAGATCATCGAATCCAAGCCATGACCAAACATCATCTTGTCAACTAGACCATGGCTCTAAGGGCCACATCCAGTCTTTTCTTCAACACCTCCAGGGATGGTGACTCCACCACCTTCCTGGGCAGCCTATTCCAATGCCAAATCACCCCTTATGTGAAGAAATTTATCCTAATGTCTGACCTAAACCTCCCCTGGTACCCTCCTTCACCTCCTCTGAAGCTTAAAACTTCAGAACAAACTTTTTGAGACCTTTAATGCACTTTTTACAGGAAGCACCAATAACTAAGACATCAGGTTACAAATTAAAGAGACACCAATAATTTCTGCCTCACAGCCCAGTCATCTGGGTACTTCACTGACATGAGAGAGAGACTTCTCTGACTCTGACACAAGAGCCGTCTCACAGAAGCATGTCCAAATCACTGTTTTATGGGCTGCCCAGTCTTCCCTTCCTGCATGGCAGGTCTGTTTGATCTGCCTCTGAATCATTTGCAGCTCAAGACTGAAAGTTAGGCTACCCTGGGTTAATCTCAATCCCTTTTGCATATTAATCTCTTTCACTGCCTTTTATTTTAAAGGGTTATGTGGTCATTGGAAGCAAGGCAAATCTTCTAATCTCTTGTCAAGAGATTCACCGAGTCAGAATCTGCCTTAGTACTTCAGTTTCTGAAGGAATATTTAGGTGTTTTGAACAAAGAGGTACTATCTAAAAAGTAAAATCCAGCTTCTCCCATCCCTGGATAATAGGTAAATACTTTGCAAATAGCCACATAAGTAGTAATTTTATTTAAAAAACCCCCCCCCAAAAAAAAAAAAAAAACTCCAAACAAACAAACAAAAAAAAACCCCTAACGTGGAAATACTTTTTTTCCTTGTCTTTCTTAGAGGTTTTTTTTTTTTTTTTTTTTTAACAACAAAAAATAAACATTTGCACATACTTTGGGAGAAATTACATTGGCTAAGACACTTTTTGCCTCATACTATCATGAAAAATCAAAACAGAATACTCCAGGTAAAATGAGTGAAGTTGTTCTGTGACAGTTGAATAACATAAGTTTTTCCTTCAATCATAATAATCCCTTCTGAATTAAAAAAAAAAAAATTCTAATATCTGGTGAAACCAGACTGAGCCTGGAGGTACTTGAAGCTGTATTGAAACTACAGCCTGAGGTGCAAAGTTGCCCACAGCTCTTCCCTACTTCTTGCACTGGGTTCATGAAACTGTTCCCAGGGAGGAATGTCCCACCTCTTCCTTAATCATCACCCCAATGTACGTGAGAGCAGAGCCTGACTGCCTATTTTAAACAGGAATTGCTTGGAAGGCTTCCATGGTCTCCAAGATCTTCTGTCCTTTTCATTAACTTAGGAGGGAAAAAAAAAGTCATGAGGGAAAATAAAAGGTATAGGCAATAACGCTTCTGGGAAGGCAGAATTTTTATTAAGATCATACTCTGAGTTAAGTGGCTCCTGCTTTGACAGCAGCCATACTGCTGTTCTTTGAAGGGCAAGAAGCTGAACTTTCAGGAGCCAATTAGGAAATGTTTCAGAAGGAGTGGTAGTGATAGCAGTCATCTGAGAGATTAACTGCAGTAAAGGGTCCTCAAAGCAGTGGCCTGCAACTATTTTCAGCATAGCTATTATCTTTCTTTTGCATTACTTAAAAGCTGCTGTTACAAAAAGAAAAGCAGCAAAGTGACTGGGGGCTTTTTGTTGGGTCCCAGGGCTTTACAAGTGAATAGTTCCACAGCAAACATCACTTACCAATAGAGCTTTACTTCAGAGAAAAATATGTTTCCTTAAGACAGATAATAAATACCCTTCATATCATTGTGGCTGAGAAGTCAAAACAAGCATCAAAGGTGCATTATGTTCTGCCTTTGCAGTCTTTTTGCTTTTCAGAGTCAGGAAGTGTTGATGTTTCTGTTGGGTCACTGCTGAATGCCTAACTGTACAGAAATACTAAACTTTGGCTTGCCATTGAGAACAGTAAGGAAGGAACTAAATGGCAGCAAGAATGAACTACGTTTATGTTAAACTTTGTTTGATTATCTAGTGCAAAATAAAATATTAATGAGAGGAGGAAAATAATAAGCTTCCCCTGATCACACAAGTGATCTCACAAAACAACAACCAAAATTCATAAATGTAAGAATTTGATACCTGTCTTGTTATTATAAGACAAAGTGCTCCTATTAGAAAAATGGTGGCATTCTTGCTCTGTCTGAACTGGGCTGAAATCTTGCTGTTCTCACTAGAACTCAGGTGAAAAATAATGTGTAAAAAATAATAATCATGTTTTGAGAAATCTAGTATAATAGCTTTCTCCCATAAATCTCAGCATAATTATGAAGAATGGGACTCAAGGGCTCATGGTTTCTCATGTTAGAAAAGAAATGCAGGCTGGTATTTTTAACAACACTGCTGTTCATGATTAATGATATCTGTTTGTTAATGCACTTTAGATACATTCACTGCATCCTCACACAGCTCTTGCGGCTCTTGAACAAGGGTGAGCTTCACCAGGCAGCTTCACTGGATAATGGCAGGATTTACTAATCAGCACAGCTCTGTCATCCTTATATGCTGATTAAAAGTAGCCATCAGCATCTGGACATGCAACTTCTGACCCTGAGGTGCTGTGCTAGGGCAAGAGACCTATCAGTAATTCTCTGCAATACAGAGAACACTGTCACAGCAAGGCTGAATGCTAAGAGCGGAGAATTTTTTTGCAAAAAGTGAATGTTTATTTACTTGTTTTTATAAAGCATTAAAACTCCTCAGCTGCATTTACAGAAATCCTGTGTTATTTGGACTTAGCTCAATTAGATTTATTCCAGATTGATGTGGTCTTCTAAATCTATTGCTGGAATGTAGATTTTTCCCATTTAGATACAATAAATCAGATATTATTCACTGTTAGTGATTTGCAACAGTTTTCATTTGCCTATTATTCCATCTTATTTTGCAGTAGTATGCACATTTTAAAGTGTAATCTGCAGGATAGAAATTAAAATCATTGCAGAACTTCTATATTATATGCTTTGAGAGACAGAAAAATTAAGATAAAATTTTCAATTTTCATACCTATTTTTATCACAGCCTGACTTTCCCAGAGTTTTTGAAGTCAGCAGTTCTTCAGAAAGATTATCACCTTCAAAAAAAAAAAAAAGATAGGTTAGTTATTCATGTGAGTGTTGTAAAATAATTTAAATGTACTAGACACTTTATTATCTCTTCCCTCTTTAAACTCCTTTGTTTTGTTCATTTTTATATGGAGTCACTGCTGGAATGTTGTCTTGGAAACTGCTTTATTATCTAAAGTCATAATTTGGCCATTGGATCACTGCTTTTCGTGTCCTAAACTGAATAGAAGCTCCAACTCCTACCATGTTGCCTTTTAGATTTTTCTTTTTTTCTGTGTCTGATCATTCAGATAACCTCTATACAAATTATCACTTCATGATTAAAACAACGGCTTTGAATACTCTGGATCTTTAAACCTAAATATCACATAGCAATTTATGCATCTATGAATAGAAACTTTTCCATCATCTACCTGAAATATGGGTCTTATTTAATGAATATAATCTTACAACTGATAAAAAAAAAAAAAAAAAAACATAAAGGAGAAATTCTTCTCTGCTTTGCTGGCCTACTCAGAGGGACATTTGTTCACAGGCCTTTTTTAGTGTAAAACCTGTCATCATTCACTTCTGTTGAAATGAATAGTCTATTATCTTTCCCCACATGGCTTGACCATAGTTAGGAGTGTTTAATGATCAAATAATAATCTGCAGAATAGTTATGCTGCTTACATGGTATAGTAAAAGAAGGGGTTGCATCAAGTGAAAATACATGAGTGTGTTGCCAACAGACCTCACTATTTCACCTATACCTCTGAATGATACATAGGTCCTAGACATTTCAATGTGAAATACTAGGTTAAAGGATTCTTTTGATATTAATAGTTATGGAAGTCTTTATTTAGTTTTCCAGGCTGATCTTCACAAAAGAGAATCACAGTGGTCCATTCCAGCTTTGAAATCTAGCAGATCTTTTTTTCTGAAAGTGGAAACGACTTCAGCCCAGCTCCATAAGAACATACTTGTTACAAGAATACAGTTTTGAGCATCAAAACTTGAAGATTACTGTTTTACTTAAGTCATGAACTTTCTGTGTTCAATACTATAAGCATTTAAAAGTGGGATGGAATGGTCTTTTTTGTTATTTTCAAAGCAACATTTTCTCTTCCTTAATATAATTCTTTTATTACTATTTTGAAATTTGTAAGACAGTAGAGTCCATCAACAGATTGTTTCCATGTTTGCTCTTAACTTTTGCAGTAGCTCTGAATCTGCTTTAAAGGAATTTACTGCAGAAATGTACAATTTATGGAGCAGAAAGAATGCAAGGTTTAAATCAAGTTCAGTGGATAAATGCAGGAACAGAAAATGATCTTAGGAAATTATTGAAGCACACAAGACTCTCAGCTTGCTGTATGGTGGCTGTGGAAGAGTGCTCCAAACAATCTTGTATATCACCCTTCAAGATGTTTTTCAGTTGCTGGTCAATATTTTAGGCTTTGTGTTTTGTACCAGCAGACTGTGGTTGTGCTTAGCTTTGAACTAGGAAGCCAGACTTTGATAGGTAAGGAGATGTCATTTTGCAGATCCTGTGGAAGATCAGTAAGTCCCCTGCTGACGTGATCTCTCTAAGGTCAAACCTGGAATTCCTGTGAGTGTGAAAGGGAGATTGCATTTGCAGGCTGCAATAAAGTATCTCTCATTGTTTAGAGGACAATTTTTCAGCATTTCAGCAGTTCACCTGATGCAAAATTCAACAATTTTTTTAAAACCTTTGTCTTGAATGATTGTGATGGACTTCTGCTTCCAAATCTTTTTAGCTTTCTTCAGTGGCTTGTATTAAAATAATTGATGGGTCCAGTTAGTTGAGGATTTGCTTTAAAAAGCTACAATCAAAAGGAAATATTATTGCCTGGACCTAGTGTGTCTCCTTTCTAATCACTGTTTCTTTAGTGGAGGCTCTATCTCCTCCCTCATCACAGCTGAAGTAAAATATGCTGACCAGTACTTTGTACATTTCCAGTAACACACATTTAAAGAGTTTCACCAGCCCTGCTAAACTTCACCTGTACAGACCTAGTGAGAGCACCTCATGTTGGGTAGGATGCGTGTTCCACTACTGCTTCCATTTTCGCCTGACAAATACAGTTCTTTCACTGAAAATGAGGGAGTATTTGCACATACAACCAGATACCTTTTTTAAAAGAAGTCACACTAATTTGAAGACAACAGCTTTACAGAGCTCTTGCCTTGTACAGGGTCTTTCTGCCAATGTCCCAGTCCCCAGCTTCATCTTTGACCCCTATGGATAAATTATGGAAAACTTCCCAGCAACTTTGGTACTTGGCTGCTTTCCAGAGTCAGCCCACCAAAACTGGGGACCAGGGCTTACCTGTAGGGGACAAGTGCTTGGCACAGGCATAGAGAGGGGATGAGGAAGAGGCTTAGCTGGAATTCCAAGTTGTTGGGTTGGGGTTGTGGATAGAGATGCCCTGGCATGACATGGCCATCACATGGTGTGAGCCTGAAGCAGCCCCAGTTGAGGGGTACCTTACAGCCCATTCCAATCCAGCTCCATCCTGGAAATCTACCTCAGGCTCTGTCACTGCCCCTGGCAGGGCTAGCTGGTCATCCACATCCATGCCAACCACAAAACAATGTTTGAGGAAATTGACAGAGCACACAGAGAGCACACAGAGAAGGTCCTGCCATGATTACTCCTTGCCCCATGTTACTGTACTTTCAAGCATCCTTTCTTAAAAGCACCTCTTCACCCAAATAAAACACTAGAGCACCTTTGTAACACTCTTATCATCATAAGATACCTCTAACATCAGGGTTGAAAGGCTGTGACATTTAGAACAGTAATGTGCTGACTCTGGTTTGCCTGTAAAGATCAATAAATCCCATCTGCCAGAGCAGCATCTGCAACCTGTAGTTTCCATCTTTCCAGGTTCCAAAGAGCGAAGGTGACACAGTAAATCCAATTATTAAAAAGACTCTCTTCTGTAATTTTACCTATGAGCTTCTGTTGGATTGTCTGCTTTGTGGGATTCACAACCCCCAACCCAAACTGTATTCACACATTGAAAAATACACTGATATGCACCTTGTTTAAACAAGTATGGAATATGAAAATATCAAGTCATACTCTCTGGTATATACTTTAAAGCTTTTGCTATAAAATATAGCAGTTTAGATTACTTTGTTGAAATACTAAAGGATGATATTAAGAGGAAAATTAATAATGTGATTCAAATATTTTCAACAGAAGCACAACTAGTATGTACATTTCTTGCTGCTGAAAAGACACTGTATCTGAGAATTCTACTGCATGGTTGTGAATACAGAATGGTTTTGTAATTCACCTTTTGTTTTTATAAGGATCACAGAAAAAAATTCCTTTCTATATTCATTTTGTAGGGTTTTAAAAATTCTGTGCTACATAGAGGGAACTTAATAAAAAGAAGAGAAAACAAAGTAAAAAGTTGCAGTCAGACTATGGTATGTAAAAATTTCCAGGTTCTTTTTGTGCATGAAAATCACTTCTGTAAGAAGTTAGAAACTATAAATGGAATTATTCTTTTAAGAAGAGATTTGGTAGAATCTCCCTCCGTGTTAAACCTAGGTAATTAACACTGGGATCTTAAATGTAACCCAGATGATTAACATTGGGTTCTTAAATTTACCTAGGTTCCTAAGAGTTACATTTAAAAAGTGCCACATCTTAAAGGTGCAGAATGCTGAGGACTTTTGAGAATGAGTGATCATTTAAGTAATTAAATGTGGGATTTGAAGCATGTGGTTAGACATTCAAGTCTATAAATCTTGCCTTGAGATTAAATACATTTTAAATAATGTCATTATTATTCACAAGTGTAAGTCCTTAAGAAGGAGGTATTAAACAAATTCCTACTGCCTGTTCCTGAACCAGCTGATGCTCTTGGAAGTAAAAATTATTTTTGGACAGTTTGTTGTTTTCTATCCACATTGAGATATGGTAACAGAAAACTGAGTCAATGTGACAAAATCTGACAAAAGCAGCATGAGAAAGAGAAAAGAAGGGACAGAGAGGAAAACAAATTCAGAGAGTGTGGGGAAAGGCAGGCAATAGGAGATACAGAGCAAAATTCTGTCAAAAGAAAAACACAATGAGTATGCCATTGGGTAGTTCTGTGCGTGCAAAGCTTTTGTCAGTAATAGAGGGCACAGAATTCCATTTCAAGTTTGATGCAACCTTCAGAACTCTTTCCACTAACTTCAGTGAGCTTTGGATTAAGCACTTAGGGGGAAAACTGGTTATGCTTAAACTGAATGGTTTTGGGTTGGGTTGTGGTTTTTTTGGGGTTTTTTGTTGCTTTTTTTTTTTGAAGAAAGGAGTCTAAATTATGGAAGAAAGTTTTAGGAAACTCTGAAAACTCACTGAGCTCTCAAAACCCTCAGAATCTCCAGAACTTAGTGTCACGTTTAGACCTTACACTTAAAAAGGGAGAAAAGTAGCTTATCTCAGAATTTAAATGAGTTCAGTAATTGCTCAGGGTGCGGAATGTAACACAAGATGTATTACAAACAAGCCAGCAAAGCAGTTTATTACAACAAACGTGTGCAGGGGATTAAAAAAAAATACAAGGGAATCCCTGATTCCTATTGTGCTTTGGGATTAATAGCATTCAAAACAGAGTTGCTATGTTTTAATTGTCTGAATCCAGCAAATTTGCATTTGAAACACACTGTATTTATAAGTTCTGCTGGAAACACAAAAAAATAAGTAAACAAGACTTTGAAGATAACAGGAATATAAAAACTTTAAAAACTATATATATTTTTCCCTTTCTTTCTCTTTCTGATGTTATAATTTTCTTTTATTTACAAACTTTTTACTGTGGGGAGTTGGTGCTTCTGAGATTTCCAGCCATAGTTCTTAATTTTGTCACTCAGTCTCACTGCCTGAATGCATCCCATTTCCAATGGAGACTTAAAGCCCAGCTGAAATAGTCTCTTATTTATCCATTGCCAATGGGCCTTCTCATTCCTCTCCTTTGTCACACCCTCTTCCAGAGCTGTCACTTACTGCCTGCTTCTGTTGGGTGTGGATGTTGAGGTGTTGGCAATAGGGGTCGGGCTGCAGCCCTGGCCTCTATGAGGAGAGGCCAGAGTTGCTCCGTGTGGGAGACAGCTAATTCCTGTCAGCTCCTTTTCTGGAGGACTCACTGCTGGACACAACTGAAGCCCTTCCACCATGTGTGGGATGTGTGAGGTACCTTAGGGAAAACCTATTTAAAAAAGACAAAATGCTGTTGAGTAGTGAGTGAAAAAGTGTGAGAAGCTGTTGGACCTATGGACCCTAGGAAGGACTCCTGGGGAGGATGTGATCCAGGTACTAGAACAGAGATTTATTTCCCTGCAGCTCCGGGAGACACCCCAGTGGAGCACCCGGTTGAGAGGAACATCCCAGAGTGGATATCCACACTGTAAAGCACAGAGTGCCAGGTAAAATCAGCTACCCATGCTGCAGCACCCAGAGGCTGTCATGCCAGAGAAGGTGACAGGCTCTGAAGGAAGCTGCAGCCCCTGGAGGGCACATGCTGGAGCACTGAAAAACTGCGTGGAGGAAAGAGCATCAGAGCTGAACTGACTGAACTTTACAGATTGACAACAGGCCTCATTCCCCATCCCCGGCACCATGTAGAGGGAGTAAGAAGTGGGAATGAAGAAATGAATTTGAGCTCAGGAAAAAAGTGAAGGGTAGGTGGGAAATGGCTGTTTGTCCTAATTACTCACCATTCACATCTATTTTAATTGGTAATATCTTTTTTCCCTCAAATTGTTTTATCTCTGATGGTAAAATACAAGAGCCCCGCTCTTTTTATTTTGACCCCTACTTATCTTATTTTCTCCCCTTGTCTTGTTGTGGGAGGGAGTGGGGGGAATGAAGGATGGGTGGGCATCTGGTAGTTGGTCAAGGTGCAACCCAACATGCTATTTTGCAACCAGATACATAAGCAACATATGCTGGAAAAAAAAAAGGATACACATATTGCAGGAGAACTTCTGTGCCCCGTTTTAGTCATAGAAAAAGTGAAGGAGATACAGGTTTTAAAAAAAGAATACAACCACAGATTGCAGTGTCCATCAACAAAAGCTACACGACATGGGCTCCTGCAATATGTCTCATCGCTGTGTTGTCACGTAGCTGCCCACCCTTATAGATCAAGGTCAGATCTGATACTGGCAACAGTTGTGCTGTTGTCCTCCTTGCAGCCTCTTCTAAACTTGAGCGTTCTTTAAACTTGAGCATGCAGGCATTGCAGCTGCTTTTTCCCACATCCAATGACCTTTGTACAGTCATACTTTTCCAGTCATAATCTATCTGCTGGCTCTTACAACATGCTCCCATGAGCTTACCAGCATTCAGCATTCATAATATTTCCCTCAATCACAGAACAGTATTTTGCTATCTATGACCTCTAAAGTCCCCAAGAATCAGTTTCCAACACTCTAGTTCTTTTTTTCCTCATTTCTGCTGGGTACTGTCAGCTAATCACTTTAAACTCCTACAGTGACTGAATACATGATTTTTCTCTTAAGGCATCAGACATTCCATTGTGCTAAAGTACTCTTGTTTAACTGAAAAACTAATCTGGCTGCTGAGTCTCAAATACTCCCCATCTGGAAAATACATGTCCAGCAGCCCTCATAGCAAATCGAGGTTTCCTATTTTTTGAAATGCATGATGATATGAAAACTGCATTAAGTGCAAATAGAATTAATAAATTTCTCATTAAATATAATTGTAAGAAATGTAATTCACAGCAGCTCCTACTATCTTTAGAATGTTGTTGCTTATCAGCAGGGATGTGGACATATTTAATGAGGACAGACAAACTAAATGACTTTGAATATTTGTTCTCTCTGACAGTGTCATAATAAAAATTAAGAGATTTTAATTATTAAAAAGCCCCAAGATTTGTACCGAGTTGCAATAACTGGTTCAACATATTCTATCTTCTGTCATATCCCAAAAAATTTCAAATTAAACATTGCTTTCCAAAATATTTATGTTAAATGGCAGGTGCATAAGAAAGTTTGACAGTATTCCACTAAGTTTTGCCAGTTCATAATGATTTGCTTTTGCAAGTTGTTAGGATACACTCCATCAATAGACTGAGAACTTCCATAATATCTCAGGATTATGTTTCCCAAAAATGCCATAAATGTGCCTAGCTCAAAGTATTCTGAATATTTTTTCCATAGCACTTATTTGGAAGTGATCAAAACCTATGGTTTGTGAAGGAAATTGCAGCTTCTTTTCTCATCCCCCAAAATATCACTTGCCAACCCCATGAAAATTCTCAATTAGTAAAAATTTTAATATAGTAATGGTTAAATATTTAATCTTGAATCTTTGTTTTTCCAAATGGAAACTTTCTATATTTGAGCACTAAAACATTTTATTTGAACATATTGAGATGAACTTTGCTATAAGGTAATTCACACTTAAATTTAATTTTTATTGTGAGCTATATCACTTCACTGGAATTCAGACAGAGGTTGGCTCTTACCTGATCCACTGACGTTCATGAGCCTCTTTAGGAAACCTGAATTGCATCACAAGTAGTGCAGGCCTGACCTGACTGGAGAAAAGGGAAAGCCTGAATGCTTATTATGTGGCACACTGAGAAATTATAATTTAACAGTCACACAAACAATGAAGAAGTATTATTTCAATTTTGATAATAGGCTGTTATGAGTTTTTTAATAAATTTGTATTTCTCACAAGTATAATTAAGAAATTCCAATATAAAATGCTCAGCAGCCTATATTATTTATATTACTGCTCACGTACTGTTCACTGAAAAGCTGAAAGCATTGCCTAAAATTTTATTCTGAAAATGTGACAAATAGTAGCAATTAGGATCCCACACAGAATCTATCTGCAAAACAAAAATCCCTTGGGATAACCTTGCAAAATAGTATTTCTCGTATGCCAGGTTCCTGGATCATATCTTGAAACACTTTTCTTTGGGAAATACAATATTTATTAGGGAACAAGGACTATCTATTTATTCTGTTAGGTTCTTCAATCACAGTTTAGAACATTTTAAAATTCAGTTCTCTACTAATGATCCCTTTTGTCCCTTCTTGTTCCTCTATTTACGTGGTTCCAATCAGTTTTTGTTGTCTTGGGTCAGCCGAGTCAGCAGTTTGGATCAGATAAACTCCAGTGAAAGTGCTGCAAGGTCTTACTTGAGAGCATTCCCATTTCTCGTGGTATAAGAATACCTGTATTTAGTACTGCCTTGGGAGGCCTTGCTGGAATCGCTGTTTCTCTGTGAAGTTTCCCCCAAAAGCTCTTGGTCTTACGTCACTAGTATCACAGCCAGATGCATTTCTTTACCACTTCATTGGAAATAAATGCTTGCACCTATACCACCAGTCTAAAAAGAAATCAGTATTGTATGGGCTCTCAAAGAGCACAGATACAATAATGGATCTGCTCACTCCAGGACCTGGAACACTGGTCAAAACTAAAATTTGTGCCAGGACAACCTAAATTCACCTTCCATAGCCTTTTCTTCCTCCCCCCATTGCTATCATTGATTCATTGCCTCCCAAGTTGAAGTATAAGCCAAATATTTACAGATCTTTTTCCAAAAATTGAAATTCAGCTGAAAGGAATTTGCACATCATCTCACTTTGCCCCAAAAAATGCCACCAGTGGTTTCTTGCTTTATGGAATTTTTGACAGGAAGAGCTCTGGGCCACTCTTCACTTTGCACATCAGCAGGAATTATTATAGAAGCTTCTGAGCTTTAAGGTTCAAGATATTATTAGTGGACATAAATTGAAAGCTTATATTTCAGATCTAAATTTGATTTAGGCAAAGGAGGAAGACAGGGAATATAGAGTTTCCTACTTATGTGCTCTGTCCCATTTTCTCTCTGTACCTGGCACTGACCACTGAAACAATCTGAACTGGCCAAAACTGAGTGGACCAGTTGCCTCCTACAGTTTTCAGCTGTGTTTTCATATTATATATGATCCATTTTTTTCATGCTTCAAACTTGCTCTAATATTCAGTTTGCTTTCACATCATGCTTGCAAAATTATAGCTCTTCAGTCTAGAAAAGTATTAAAGACCTTCATGTTGTGGAGCTTTATAATTTTAATTCTCCTGGTCTAAATGCTGCAGCCCTTTTGACCTACTTCCTCATTTCTTCAGATTTTCTCTTTTTTTTTTTTTTTTTTTCCTGTGTCATAAGTTATTTACATTTCTCATCAGTTTCTGAGTTTTCATATCTGGATTCCTCTTCTCTTCAGTTCCTGTATTCTGCCTGAAAAATATTTTGCAACTACCCCTTTATCAAGAATTTTCAGTTCTGCTATTAGATGATGTTATACTAAAAAAATAAGTATCCATCTAAGCAGAAACTGAAATAAAAAGTCCTTTTCTGTCTGGAGGAAAATTGTTTGATCAGAAGTGAATTGTGCTTTGCCTAAAGCAACTCACTCTCACTCTCTCAAAACACTTTTCTATAGCTGGTTTCTCAGAACACAATAGGGAAAGAACATAGACATCTCTCTCAGACACTACATAATTGCTGTAATTAATACTGTGATCTGGTATTAGAAAAAACAAAAAAGCAGTATGATCAAAATTTTAGGAAAGTGCACAATCCTACAGAATTTGAGTAGGAAATAGGTTTAATCTTGGCTATTAAATATTTCCTCATAACTTTTGCATTTGTACTACTCTAGCAGAGATGTAAATACCATTCATAAAAAAACTTTAAAAAAACTAAAAAAAAAAAAAAAAGTGGGGAAAAATCAGATCTAATTAACTTATAAACTTATAAGCCTTCAGGGAGAAGATTATTTTATATTGTGACACAATAACTAGAGTAGTAACCCAGAAAACACAATCTTGTGTATTTTCCTTTGCAGATAAATGATGAGTCTGATTTTTTTTCACATATGTAATAAAATACCTGCATTAATTCATGTTGACATACATTGCTGGGAACAAACAAAAATCTTAATCTTGCGAGAAATGAGCAGGCATAACTCACAGCATGTCTGACAGCTTTAATCTAATTTGAATACCATCTTCGTTAATAATCCCTTGGGGCACACAATTTCAAGCTATCCATTCTGGGTTAAAATGAATAGGGGTATGTTTTGAATCATGTTCTCTGTTTTTCTGCTTGCAGCTTATAGAGGAATGTGTCTTAGAAATTCCTTATGTTAGATAAATATTTGAGAACACAGTTGTGTGCTCAGTTCCAGAAATCAAATATGAAGAACACATCCCATGAATAGTTCTGTCCCAAAAAGCAACTTCAGCTCATACATATCTCTCTGCAACAAGTAGTTCTAGCATTATACTTACGGAAAATTGGAGATGTCAGAATTATTTACGCTTTTGCAAAGCTTCCCAATAAACCACCTCTGGAGCTAGCCAACCCAACTTTCAGTGTCAAACCCAAGACAGCAAGAAACTCAGGTCATTAGAGAAAAGGGCAAAATACCAGAGAGTTGTAGAAGCACAGTGCTGAAAAGGATCTCAGGTGTTCCCTTTGTTCATTCTGTTGCCCAAGGCACATTCAGCTCTGCCAGTGTCACTCGTGGCAATGTTTTCCAGTCTCTTCTTAAAGACCTTCACTGAGCACAGCTTTCCCAGGCAATCCTGTGTATGATAATGGTGGGAGGTCTTTCTTCCTGCACACCTCACAACAAATTTGAATCTTTGCTGTTTTTAAACTCACTACTTGTGGCCCACTGTGGCTTCTGAGTTATCTCCAACTAGCAACCATCCATTTTCTGAAAGAGTTCTCTACCTCAGCTGAACTGCTCTTAGTGATAAGTAAGACAGGATTGCTCTGTCCTCTGCTTTATACACTCTGATAATATGTTTGCCTTTTAAACAACACCATGGAACACCTTTAGGTCATGGTGCCCCACAACACCTTCAGACCCATTTTTGAGCAGGACTTCTCCAGCTATCTGGCTTCTATCCTACATCTATAACGGCTTATTGCTCCTGTTCAGATGTGCTACTCTTTGTTTGCCCATATTATTCTCCTAGATCATATCTTCATGCCATTTACAATTTAATGAGCACATTTTCCGTTGCTGCATTCAGGTATTAATAAAATTTGAAGAGGAGATAAGCAGTAGGAGAGCTTACATCACTACCCTTAACATACCCTTGCACACTACATAGTCAACTGGTTTTACACCCTCCTTGTAAGAATTTCACCAAGACTATGTTTCTTGTATAATTTATGGGTAAGTCATGTGAGGATATCAATACTACTATTAAAGGCAAGTTGAAGACATTAGTGATTTCTTTCCTCTGTCCAGCCTATGCAGAAGGAAATCAGTTTAGATTGACAAAATTTATGTGTAGGGGGAAAAACCAAACCTGTTATCTTGTTGGATGCCGTCTGCATGTAACTTCTTCCTTATTTTCTAGATAGCAGCAAACACTTTATCATCACCTTAAGAAATATTGTGGGAAGATACAATCTTAATTCTATTAGTTACTGGATCACAGATGGCTTCTTTAGTGGTAAAAAAGCATGAAACACCTTCATGCTCAAATTCACCTACAAGCTATTTGAGTAGAGTAAACATTGCTCTTTTTTCAAAATTAACACTGAAAATTAAAAAAAAAACCAAAACTGTTTCAAAGTATTATACTAAGTCAATAATAGAATGAGCAGTTTTTATCCCCAAAGTAGTTGCTTGATAGTTGCATCTCGTTTCATACACTTTTTTGCTTTCCTGGTTTTTTTGGTTTTTTTTTTGTGTTTGTTTTGTTTTGTTGTATTGTTTGAGTTTTTTTCCCCCTTGGGTTTACATGTTCCTGCTGCTTTTTTAAATTTAATTTTTTGTATATCTACCATCCACCAGTCTTTAAAACTCATTATTTGGGGTGGAGTCAATGAGAATGTTCTACTTTAACCAAGTTTATCTCTTATGACACTTTTTATGTCTCTGCCTTCTGCCTAGGGTAAATTATGACCCTTGTATTTTTCCTTTAGTCTTTGTTTTGTCTTTTAATCCTTGTTCTCATTACCCAGTGGCTATACATTCTCTCTCTAGCACTGAAGTCTACTTATTATTTATATAACACTTTCTTTCCCTCATTATTTCAATAAACACAGTTCTGTGGTCATTCTTTGTCCTTCTAAAAATTGTTTGGGTTTTTTTTAATATAAGTTTTTCAGTCCTTTTCCTGTATGCTGTTCATTAGCATACATAAATAAATAGTCTGACCTCTCATTTCCTGTTTCTTGTCTTTTGATCTTGTTCTGAATAATCCTTATCTCCTCCCACTCAACAAATCTTGATACTCTTATTCAAATTTCTCTTTTAGTTCCTAACTATGAACTTCTGTCACTCACACAGCCTTTCCCTCTCCAATCTCTGTTTAAAGATTTTCTTAATAGATAAGTAGTATGTTTATAGAAATTAGACTGTTTTCTGTCTTCTTGGGGTTTCTTTTCATGTGCAAGAATATGCGGAATATCATCTCTATGGTCATGGGAGACAAGGGTGTCCTCGTGTCCTGGAATGCGTTTATTACTCCAGAATACCTAGATTCCTAAGCCTTTGTAATCTTTAGCTAAGAAAACAGACACATATTCCATACTAACCTCCTGCCTTCCCAGACTGATAGCCATTTTTGATCCAAGACTGGTCCCTGAAAGTAACTATATGACACAAATCGAAGGGCTCATGGAGATCCCTGTGAGAGATGAACTTCACCCACTTTTATAGTAATTTGTAAGAGCTGAGTCCTTGGATATCAACATGCTCCAGGCTCCAGATGTCAGTTGGAGCTGAGAGATGAGGCCTTTAGGAGGAAATTGCCAACGTCTTCTACTTTTTTCCTTTCTCTTTGGATGGGAGGCTGTGAATGTTAAAGATCGGAATGTCTTTTATTCCACTTCCAATGACATTTGACTGTCACTTGCTGCTAGAACACCGTCCTGTTCTTGACCTCAATAATGAAACAGCACCAATTTCCAGTTGAGAGCAGCAGCCAGCTTGTCCCTGACAGAATGGCCATTTCATAGCTGGTGCTGTTATGGACCCTGAGCTGCAAATCTTCCATAAATTCTGGTCAATGCTGTCTTGGCATGAGTGGTCTCTGCATTTTAACAAACAAGAAAGAGATAAAAAGATAACAAGAATGGATAAATAGCACAGCTGTGTGGGATTTTTTGGTTTTTTTCCACACGAATTTTAATAAAAGAGGAAATCCAAAAACACAAAAGCTCCAACACTGAAAGAATTGTCTAACACTCCTCCCAACAAACACACACAAATTTCTGCATGTCTATTCTAGTTGCTATTGAAAAGAAAATGACCAGCCTGTCTCTTAGTCCATCTTTTCCAGGACATAAAAGAGCAGTTTAAGAAAGGTCAGCTCCTCTCCATTTGAGTTGCTAGCCTTTGAGACTGCTGTAATCCTGACACAGCAGAAAAAGAAAATAAAGGGAGAGAACCTGGCTGCTTAGTGAGGCTGAGTCCTTTGAGGAACTGAGATACAAACTCCTGAAAATGCTCTGGGCCTTAATTACCATTGCCTGGAATTGACATCTTTGAGGGTCAGATATTCATGACTCAAAATTTTATCTGCTCTAAAGATGTCACTGCATCCCAGTGACAGACAGAATTTGATTTCTAAATTTTCCAAGTTCAGTGGAAAAATACGGGAAACAATGAGAATTATTCTAAATCAATAGTGTCATAATTCAAATATTAATATTTGCTTGCCTTTTTGAAAACTTTGATGAGGCCTAACCTTGTGGTTCTTGGCCTTTTATGAAAACTTACATGCTCAAGTTAAAGAAGCAAAAATATTGGATCTTTATCCAGTTGTGGCTATCATTACACTAACCATTAAAAAGTTAATTCCAGCAAAATTTCAGTCTATCGTCTAAATAATGCAAAATACCAGCTGTATGTTGTGCAGTTGTTATTCATCAGCCATGAGAATGATTTTGCCTTTGAGCACTTTTCTCCCATGAACTGTTCCTTTCAGAAAAAGGTAGAAATGAGTACATGTGCAGAATAGATCATTAAAGAGGTATTCTAAAAATGAAAGGAAACATTAATTCCTAAGAAGAATGAACTTATGTCAATTTGAAAATACATGGAAAGTCTAATAAAATCTTTTTCAGATTTTATCTTATTCTGTGATGTTATAAGCCGAAGTGAATGAATTGCTATATAAAAGAAATTCTCCCTCATTTCAATAATTTTCATAGATTCAGAATGATTGTTTGTTTCTTTGGTTTTATTTTTTTTTCTGTATTAGGCATGTATTTTTTGAGTGAAATTAAAAGAATCATATAAACATTGAAAATCTGCATCATTATGACATTTTGAGACCGATTTTTCTGACATGCACAAACCAGTCCAAAGTTTGAATGGTCTTTTTGGACCTAATTTAATAATCTATTATAATGAAATCATTTTAAGTACAATATTTGTAAATATGAGAAAGGGATCTTTTATTTGTTGCGGTAATAGCTACTATATTGTATGTGAATAAGATAACCTGTGGGTTTTTTTCTTATTACAGATATCATCTCTCTTTCTTTGAGTCAGACATAGAAATTACATACGGCATACATTTTTCAGATGAAGCATATGTGTAATGTATGTAGCTACAAATGTCTGTAGCTGCAAAATCAGACACTATCAAGTTACTAGACTTGGTATATGTGACCTACCTTTTCACATCAGTCTCCAAGATAAAGGACTTAGGAATATTTCTCTCCTACTACAATGAAAAAAACATAGCAAACTTAATGAGACTATGTATTTATTAAAACAGATCACACTTCAAAACACAGTTACAGTACATACTGGATTTACCATGAAAAGGCAATTTGCAACATTCAGCTTTCCAGTTTTTATATACTCAAGACAACTGTGAATGAAGATTAAGCACTTACTGTGTGTGATCTTGGAATTTGCATGAATTTATGCTTAAAAGCTGAACAGTAGCATCTCCAAGATGAAGCCTGTAATTTTAAAAGTATTAGTAGTGAGCTAATTTGAAACATGCCTTTCCCACAAAAGAATTTTCTAAGCTCTTGAGAGGCAAAATTAAATTTCTGGCCACTCTTTCATTTGCATTTCCATACTCTGACAGTTTCCATAATTGGATTATTTCTAAAATAAAGAAGACAATCATATTTTATTTAAACAATGGGAAGTGGAAAGACTTATGAAGGAAATATCTGCTTTAGAAGGTCTACAGTAGCAAACTGAAAATAAAAAACAGCTTTCAATTCCAATTTTTCTAAGAAAATTCTCTGTAAATAAATGTTATCTGCTTAATGGAATTTGCTTAAAAAGATGTTTACCTTCTAGTAAAATTACTTTGGAGCAAAGTGTCTCATAGTGTTCAACACTTCCAGGTCTTTTTCAAAGTACATGTCATAAAAAAATAGAATGAGTGGCCAGAAAGTCATATCAGGGCATTTTGACATTTAGACTTCTTTGGCCCACTGCACAACTCACTCCAACTGGTTTGGTTCATTCCCTTTGGTCTGCTGTTTATGGCAGCCATCCTATGATTCTGGATGTTTAAACAGCTCCAGCACAGATAATCTTCAAGAGCTGGTTTCTCTTCCCCACATTTTCCCTAATTTCTGGTAAAACAATGAGTCTTTTGGCTCATCCCATTTCCTTGTGCAGACTCAGTCATGCAAGATTATTAGACCTATTTTGTGGTACTTTCTAAAAGAGCAAATAAATTTTTTGAACTATACATTGTTCTATAAATGGAAACATTTTTTACGAAAGAAGTGAGTAGAGATAAAAGAAAAAGTGAATGAAAACGAAAAAGAAGGTAAGTTTCGCATTGAGGGGGATCATAGAGCAGTTAACACCTAGCAGACTTTGAGGATAGTCTCAGTATAACCAGGAAAGAGCAAAACGCTCAAAGACATTTACAACATTCCAGAAAGGTTCTAACTAGTCTGATCTTAAAATCCCTCAGTGACAAAAACCAGAACTCCTGAACTCACCTACTGTAGCTAGTAGTCTTGCCATAATGGTGGCATAATAGTTACATTTTAGCTCTTGAATTCTCAAGTTCTGAGGACCATTATAATTTAAATATTGTTTAAAATAAATTTAGTTTAATGAGAAACTTGATTTACTACTTTTCCTCATTAATTATGTATGTTAAAATATGATCATACTAAATAATGCAATGAGCTCACCCTGACCAGGGGATATTCTGAAGGACTTCAGCTTGAGTGTGTCTGAAAGTCACATCTCCATGTTATACAGAGAACACATAGACTTATAAAGATTACTTATTTGAGAAAGGAGCACCTTGCTGACAATAGTGACACTTTCTGGAGTCTAACTTGGGAATAACAGCCATCTTCTCCAGGTGTTTTTTCCAGAGGCTTATTATTCATTTCCCTTATTAGCACAAGCATAATGACTACAAGAGGATGTTACATTTTATTCTTGGCCTTCCCTCAGCCCTTCAGTCTCTTACATGATCAGATCTTGCTGATGATATTTTTGCAAGCTATACTGTGGTACTGGACAATCTTTTAAGCAGGAGACAAAGTTGTAACATTAAGGGCTGAATTCTGTCCAGCTTCTCTGTGTTATAAACATATTTGTTTAATGTACGTCTTATATATTGGGAGTCCCAACATTGCATTAGTCATGACAGGAATGGCCAGCATTTTTGCCATAGTGAAGTATCACCCCACCATTTCTACCCTGGGACTGCACTCAGCAGAAACAAAATTATGCTGGTGGTCATAATGGATTGGACGGATGGATGGGTGGATGGATGGATGGATGGATTGGACGGATGGATGGATGGATGGTTTAGATGGATTATAAAGTGCACAGTCAAGTGGAGGATCACAGAAGAAAATGTCAAGAGTACATGGCATACACATGCTGCAACAGGGGAAAGTGATCTAGTGGGTAATTCTATGAGATGAATGAAATCTAAGTGATACACAGATGGTAAATTTCATCTATATTTCTATGTTAGGAAATATACTGCAAGGAACCCTCACACCATGGCAGGTATAAGAAAATAATCTGGCATGAAACAATCCAGACTTCTCAGAATCAACATTGAATATGGTGCCCCTTATCCCTCTGATAGGAAGTCAATTAGTTGTTACATCCCATTCAACAACTGTTGAGCTGAAGTCATTGAGTTAGTCTTAATCTGTTATAATTTTCTTTTTTGTTAAACTAAGTATGCTTCTCACTATGTAACATATTCTCCAGCCCTTTTTCTTTCAGTTTTTATACAATTTCCTTTGATTTTTCAAAGTAGGGAAAATTGGAAAAAACCCCACAACAAACCAAACCAACAATACAGATTCCAAAAGAGGTTAGGGGTAAGTTGAGTTGCTGCCCTACGTTAGTGAGCTGCAGTGTGCCATTGCCAGGCGCACACAGACTGTTGACTATGTCATTCTTGGAGAGAACAAATTGATATTTTAGCTCTGTTCTTTCAAAGTCGAGTCAATTCCTGGGTTGTTACGTAAGTATTTGATAATGGAGAGAGACACAGGGAGAGGAGGGGTTACTGACAGAGGTCCTCTCATAAGGATGTGCACACATGCCTCTGCAGCATATGCTTATTGTGTGGAAGGTGCTGTCAACTGCAGATATCCCATTAGTTCTGGATAAGAGACAAGCCAAAAAAGGTAGTTCTGCTCATCCATTCCTGAACTTTGAGGACTGTATATTCTGCTCCTACTCAAAGTATCTTTCTGGTCAGTTTCCTGGGGAAAATAATGAAAATTAAGTTGTGCTGTCACTCTTTTTTAGTGTCTTTTTCCTGCCACCACAAAACTTATTTCTCCATTTTTAAGTAAAGAAAAGAAAATTTCCCAATAAGACAGTTTTTCAAGATTAATTTATTGATTTTAGTGCTCAAATATTAAACCAGCTTTAAGTCGTTACCTTGAAAATTTTTTCTCTCATTTACAGCTTTTTAAAGAAGTTCTCGAGAAAAGGTTACTTTGTTTTGTCTCAGAGCATGAAAATGAATCAATGAAAAATAATACAAGAATTGCTATTTCAAAGAAAGGAGGATGATAATGCTTTTTCCACATCTGCACCAATGATTTTATTACACCTCATTACTATGCAATGTCATCCCTGCACACTTTGGTAAATAATGCTGCTTGAAATATTCTTGATGTTAATCAAAACACTTGTCTTGTTCATGTCTCTAGCAGGAAGTATGCATGATTGGAAATTGCTTTAAATTTGACCATACCTCTTATTATTCGCCTCTTTATCTTCCTCTCTTCTCTTCCTGTCTATCTCCGTACACACACACAAAAAAAAAGAGAATTGTACTGGATTTTGAGATACAAAGACAGAAATATGTGCAAACTGGGTAAGACGAGTTCTATATGACATTTAAAAAGACACAGATATATTTGCAAAATAAATACATGTATTCACATGTGTTTTGTCCAAACAAAACATGAATACAAGGCATTTGATAAAACATGACAGACCCAGTGAAATAATTAAGGAGGTACATATGGCACTTATAGAACAGTCTGATGTTCAGCTAACATTTCAGAAGTAAGGAACTGAAATATAACAGATCTGATCAGCTTATTTAAATGCTGCTCTTGGTAATTAGCAGTTTGCCATTATTTTCTGAGAGATACTGTGCCTACCAGCCTCAGTACAATGAAAAAAAACCCCATGTAAACCTCCAGGGAAGTAGCATATTGTCAAAAAGGAAAAAGGGCATATAGATAACATTAATTTCTTCTCATGGAAAGAAAACATTAGCATTCAGTTCCTACATGTCCTAAAAACAAAAACATAAAAGAGAAAATGTTCTGCAGTTTTTTTACTCTTGACTGATATGACTTATCTTCACCCTTTGAAATTCTTTTTTATTACATTTTTATATGAAACCCCCTACACACTTTTTATAAAGAAAATTATGACTTCTCCGTGTCAATCTTTTGTTATCTTTACACCCTTCAGAGCTGTAATCTTATTAGTGATTACTTATGGAATTACTTTACAACACTGCTCAGCAAAACAGAATACACAACTAAAATGACTTATGAGGGAGATAAGAAAATCATAACTGGCTTGATGTAAGAAGTTATTGGCCTAACATGGTGTCCTACTGTTGACTTTTCTCTCATATTATGTCACTAGTGCTTCCCACACCGAATGATGTTTCCCTATGGGTATCAAACAGCAGTTGAGTGTTGGTAAGACAGGCAGCATGGTAAAACAAGAAAAAAATTACTTCTCATATTATCCCCTGATTTAGTTTTTCTTTTTAAAACATATCTTACCGTAGTCAATGCTCCTGTTTTGTGCAGCATTATGGGAAAAAAAAAACCCTTTAGCTTAATGGAAGATTCTCTTTCTTTGCAATTTTTGAAACATTGCTTAGAATTTCGATGTTGTATGGGATGGAAATTCTTTCTTCTGGCTGCTTCTAATTTCCTTCATTTATAATTCATTCAGAGCAAGGAGGTAATAGGTAGGAAATGCACTCTTGTAGTTGGGGGTCCAAAGAATAATGTCTTTTGAATCTAAGTATACCTAAATATGTTCAATGCCTCTCAAGCTATTTTTACAGCTCTGCATATTCCACAGTGAATTGGGAAAAAAAATAGAAAAAGAATATTCAGCATGCTGTATTTACAGTGAGCCTCTAGGAAAGCCATTCCTCCATTTCTTTGCAGTTATTCACTAAGAAAAGTGACCATAATCAGATCTCTTATATTTCAAAAAAGTAGTTACTTGGCAACTGTGACTGTGATTCTAGAATGCAGGATATATGTGCATTTTAGGTGATTTCCCTAGGTACTCAGCAATATGTTTTTATTTTCTGAATGAGAATGGGGATTGCAAAAGCATTTCCTGTGGAAATAAATTCAATTCATCCCTGTTCTTCTGCCAAAGTGTACCATAAATTGCTCATATGGTTATTGTGTTCTCAAGAGCAATATATAGAACAATGTATGCAATATTTCAGTTTAAATGTGAACTTAAAACCAGAACAGTGCTCACTGCTGTCTCTCCTAGGGCAGAAAGTTACTGACAGTTGAGCTGGAGTGCTGATTACATACTGAATATGAAATTCCAAAAATCTTCTCCAGGAAATAACATACCCTCGATTCCACCACCTTTCCTCCACTGTGTTGTAACTTGTACAATACACAGCACCACTGAAAGTTATAGATAAACTCTCTGGTGCATGTATTACTCAATCTGTTTAAGTGGCAGAACTGGAACTTCAATAAATAGCAGTAAATTATGAAACATAAATTTCTTTGTTTAAAAAAAATAAATTCAGGCTTCTGTATAATCTTGCTTAGTCCACGGAGCATCTTTTTTAAGATGCATTTGTGGTTTGGGAGTGGGATGGACACAGTGTACAGAGGCACTGTCAGAGTTCTTCTAACTCTAACCCAGGCTGTAATTTTATTACTATAATAGGGCTGAAAGTCTTTTGCTAGACTTATTTAGTGTAGGGGTTTTTTAAGTCAATAGAAAGCATTTAAGTGCATTTTTATCATACCATTTGTCTTCCCCACTTGTATAAGAGATGTGTAAGCAAGACAAAAGCATGACTACTTTAAAACTACATACACGTTCTTAATTTCATACAAAAGGGATCTGAATAGGCACTTAAAATATTGAATGTCCCGTATTGAAAGAACAGGATACAAGGTAAACATGATGCATCGTGACTTCAGGATTAGTGCATTTAAAATATTCCTAGTCAACAAGCTATGAAGAAAAGGAACACCAAGCCCTCTAAAAGACATCTCGCTTGCTGCCCTAATACTTAGACAGACACGCATCTCAGGAGAAATTATGGAAAAACACTTCTAGGAATTTTTCATTTGCAGTAGAATGGAGTGACTACATAACTACAGTTATTTGAACATTCTGTTTCAAGTTGCCCAAGCATGCAGTCCTCTTACATTATAGTATGTCATGCATATTATTGTATCACCATATATCACCATAAAAGTACTAGTGTATATGTAAGTGTACATTCTAAAACAAAGATCAGTCATAGCATGACTAAATGTTAACATTTAGACCTAGTTAAAAACACTGTTTTGCACAGGTAGATAATGTATCTTTCACAATTTAATCTTGGTGCTTACAAAATTTGTCACAGGGTTTGAGTGTTGTTTTTTTTTGCTTCCTATAAAATCCTGATTTTTGCTAGTGGTCAAGGCATAGGTTTTAGAGTTTTGACATAATTTTGTCAAAATCTGTGTTATGGTCTTGACCACATCAATTCATTCATTGAACTCCAATTTTCTTATCTGTAAGATATGTCCAATAAACCCTGCAGTTTTAAAGCTTATTCATAGTTTTGGAAGTATAGACAAGTGTAAAATTTTAATTTTTACTTACAAATATTGGAATTTAATCTGTGTTCAGTAATCCATAAAATGAAAAGGAACTAGTAGAACTTTGGTATTAACTCACATAACACTAGGTACTAGTTCATCTAGCTACTTTTTAATTATGGTCCTTTGCTTAAATTTGCCTATCCTGTCCTGTGCTGCTTTTGGTCTGTTAACCCACTTTTTTTTTAGCATCTAGTGTTTTTTCTTGTCACATTTTTGCTTTACTGACTTAAAGGTCTATTATATATCTGTATTTCTTCCCTGTAACTTACCTTACCTTTCGTACATAAGGTAATCTATTTGATAAACCCTCTGCAGGCAACCCTGATGTATTAAATTCCTCACCCTCAAAGTTTTCAAGGCCATTCTGGATGGGGCTCTAAGGAACCTGGTCTAGTGGAAGGTGCCCCTGCCCATGGCATTGGGTTGGAACTAAATGATCTCTAAGGTCTCTTTTGATCCAGACCATTCTATGGTTCTATAATTCCATGTTGAAACACAAAAAGGTTCATCATGTGGTGTAGTTTCAAGGTTTTTTTGTGACATGATGTTGATCAGAGGGACAAAACCAAGAGTTAGATCAGGACAAGACAATGTCGCCTGAAGTTTTTCCCTCATTCTATAGTGCTTTCTTTCTATTGTGCCTGTGCTACTGGTCAAAAATTACCACAGACATGTTCAGACAAGGTTTTTTTTGGCTGGCTTTGTTTGGCTTGTTTAGTTTTTTTGTGGTTTGAGGGTCTTTTTTGTTGGTTGGTTTTTAAAAAAAAAAAAGGATGGCTGATTTTTTTTTTTTTAATCTGTGATTGGAATGATTTCATTTATTCATTCACTTGTAATGTTAGATGCTTTTTGCTCCATGGATAAAATGAAGAGTATGTTAAAATTTGTGTCAAAATGTCAGGATAGTGTGCGGACCAGGATTTTGCCATGGAGTCTAACTGTGCATAGCTCTGAGGGAACGTAAAGAACTAATGAACATTAAACACCTTTAAAGTGACTTATCTTTAAATATGGAAGGAATCTAAGTTACTGAGATACCTTCAGCATCAGTCATGTAAAGAACAGATGTATTGCCTGGATGCACGTGAGTGTTTGTACACCTGTGTCTACTTTATATTTGAATGTTAGTCATTTGAGCTGAAGGATGAAAACTTAGCAGGAGATAGATAAGTTCCTCACATTATAAAGATGACCTTTTATTAATGCATAAGGGATGTCATGTAAAGAAGCCAATGCTAGAGCCAATTTCTTATAGAGGGTGAAAAAGCTGATGGGTGTGTCAAAATGGTTCTTTACAACTGAGAAGCTAAATATTGTGAAATGTCCCAAATTTATTATCCATACTTCCAAATTACTGTGGGCAACTAGCAGATTCATTCAAATGCAGAGCAGGAAAAGAAAAATTTGGTGCAGATTTGACAGGCATGCTGCGAGGTATAGTCCAGAAACATTTCACCTTGCAGTATGATCATAACCCTCAACCCTCCCCAAATTATTTTCAGGCAAAGAATCAAGTTTTGCTCTCTGTGGTAAAATATCTTTTTTTACAAGTATGTGAAACATAGACAAGGTATTCAGGCAGCACAGCATGATTCTGAAGCAGGGACAATGAAATTTTATAAATTCTGTACCAACAACTATAAACTTTTGAAAGAATTGGACAGGAGAAAGGTAGTAAAAAACTTACAAAATAAAAGTGACATATTTTAGATGGGTTTTAATTTTTTGCTTTTATATTGTCTGTCAGATGCAAGACAATCTTTCTGGTTATAGGTATATAAATATAAATATGCAAATCCCACAGAGATTACCTCTCCTACACTACAGGAATATTCCTAGATTCCCTTATTTCTTAACCCCTCACTACTGCCCATCACTTCTGCCTCTTGACACTTTAAGTGCGCATCTTTCTCCCACGACCTTTTCCTCAAAAATTTAGGTGGTCAGATGTGCAGATCTACAACATTATTTTTCTATGTGATATTTGTTTGGTGTTCTTGAATCAGTACAGAGCAGAAGAATGGAAAGCAGAATAGTTTATGTAACTTTTATGCACTGACACGACTTCCTGAAGACAGTAATCACTGTCATCTTTTCAGCTTTGATAATCCTGACCCCACAAAAAAAGTAGTAAACAGGTTTTATGCCCTGCTAATGGGGCTGTTTGGTGATTTCTTCGTGCTGGCATCATTCCTAATGATGCTGCATGGTGACTTTTCCCCAGCAGAGGTTTATAGAAGGGCTGGGTGATACCACACAATTGGTTGGGTTTTTCTGCCTCTGTTCTGACTCCAGTTCTTATCTGTATGGTTGAGATATCTGTCCTCAAACAAATCCCACAAACACAGCCATAAAGAACATTGAAGGATATAGCTCCCCCAAAAGGAGAAAACCAGGCTTATTTAGGACATTTTAAGTTTTCACAAAGAAGATATGCCAAATGGACAATGAAATAACCTGCCAGTCTGCCAGGCTTAATCCCTGTCAAGGCAGCTTGTAAGGCAGGTCTTGGGCAGAAACTTGTTGGACTGTCAGGTTTGTGGAACTACTGAAAACAATGGTAGCTGCAGATCTCATTTCAGTGGGCAAAAGTTATTCCCTTTGGATTTGTTGGTGTAAAAAACGGGTTGGAATTTCCACAGGAACTTATGTAACAAGGCATTCTCTATTTACTTCTATTTATGTATAGCTTTCCCCTAATTAAGAGATTTAAGTGCTAAATCAATTCAAGGACATTATGTGAATTAGCAATGCTGTCTGGAGGTTTTTGGGCTCATAAAACCACACAAAAACATACTCCTCTGTGCTAGCTGTTTTCATCTGTGAAAAGTATTAAACCAACATTATTTTTGTCACTAAATAAATTACACATCTATAATTTGTTGAAAGCAGCCAGTAGTCCACAAATATTTCATTTACTTAGGTTGCTTAATGAGTACTGTAAAAGGAGAAATGCAGATGAAAGAAAGGTAAACCACAGGTGAGCAGTGGGCTCATTGGGAACTCCTGTTGATGCTGTATCCACTGTTCTTGAGTGTAGTGATAGAGAGTATGAAAAAGGAGAATGCACAGATGGTAGGTGAAAATAGAAGACAAAACAAGGCTGTAATAAAAGCCTTACAAAAAAATGTAAATAAGAGATACAGTTAAAGAAATGGCATTCTAAGGCAAATGCAATAAAAAAGCCATTAAATGAAGTCAAGGGCATGATGGGAAGATGGGAAGGAGGAACAGAGGAAAATCTGGGCACTTTATTCGGTTTCTCAGATGTTTTGGAACCAATCATTCAATATGCTCTTTGACATCATTTTGTGCCTGAACATTATGAAAGAACAGGATAAAAGAACAAAGAAAAAAATAAATTTTGACAACCTTCCTTAATGACAATCCTGTCTTCTTAAATTGCAACATGCCAAATAAGGTGTCAGCACATTTCAACCAGTTTTTTGTCCATCATCCTTTGTTTTCTTACCTACTGAACTTTATTTTGTTTTCTTGTATATTTTTGCTTGCTGTAACTTTCCTACTTTTGAGCTTTTTGCTGTAACTGCCTTTCAGATTCAGTCAGCTAAGCACAGCTATTTTCAATAATTTCAATATATATTCACTATCAGACTTCTGTTTTTACTTGCACCCTTGGTACGAAAGTAAGAACCGATGTGCTGTTTATTTTCTCAGCCAAAATCCAGTTTTTTCATTATAATGATAAGTTACTCATTTCCCATTATGATAGATCATCCACCTGGCAGCAGACTATTTTTCTAATAAGAAAGTTAAGAACTAAGTTCACAGCCATACCTGTGTAAAACCACCCACTTTGAAAAATCTGCCAAAGTCAACTTGTACAAGTATGATTTGAAATTGTACTGTAGAATGTTAAATTTCTATTATTAGAATGTTAAATTTCTATTATGGATTCGTCTCCACGGGCAGCCAGCTTTCGTAGAAAGAAACAGTGGAGGAGAAAAGGCAAAAAGGAGAAGGGGTCAATGAGAAAGAGAAAAAATACTGAGAGAAGGAAACATAGGAGGAGGCAGAAAGAAATAAAACAAAACCAGTTTGTTTGAAACATCACAATTTTAGCCTCAGCCACTTTCGTAAGCAGAAGTAGTTTATTTTATGCTGCCTGAGAGATATGCTTTCTTGTTTATCAATATATAATATTGTTTTACAAGAGTGTCTCTCTCCTATTACCTCTTAATCATTGGATCTTATAGTAATTTGGTGCTACTTTGAAGGGACTCAACCAAGCCAGACAAAACAGTGTATTAAAAAACCCCAAAATTTTACTATGTGTATATCATAAAATTTTATATTTTATTTATGCTAATAGTATGTCAGAGCTAAAAGCTAGACATTGATACACCTTCACAATATATTCACAATTATTTACTAAAATAGCAAGTGTTTACCTCTATACTAGCTACTGGATATTCTCCTTTTTTTTCCAAACTTTGTCTGCATTCATGCATCATAATAGAATAAAAAAATAGGTTGACCTCAGCAAGAAATATTTAGTTATTGCAAAGCATTCTTTTGCTGGTTTATTTACACTAAATATACTTTTTAAATGCTACCACTACAGGCAGTCAGCAAATTGATTTAAAATGTCAGTCCACTGGGGCCAGATTCTGACAGCACTCCTCCCTCTGAGTAAATATATTTTATATATATATTGTATGGAAATTAATAGCAATATTCACAGAGCCAATAATTTAGTTAAGGTGGAGGCAATTAAAAAGAGTTTCTGCATTGTTATTACTATTTTCTTTACACTTCTATATATTGCTGTATATTGCTGTTATTATAAATATTAACTTTATTACTGTTGTTTTTTCTTGGAACATTTTGAGACAAAACAAGAAGGATATTTTTCCTTGAAAAAATGTTTCCATTTTCCCTTCTGATCTAATTATTCACTATATATCAGAGCACTCAAGTGGGAGCTCTATTTTGCTTTATGCTAGAAAATGGGTAAAAATAGCAGGCAAGAGAGTTTACAGAAAAAGGTTTTGACTTGGCAAGATGTTTAAGTGCACGCTTCATTTAAAATATGCAATTAGGCCCCTGGAAGCCCTAGATGTTGTAGGAATAGTCTGGAAAGCAGCTGTGGCTTTAAATTTCTGTCTGTGCATCGTATATTTCTGGTACCCAGTTGTTTGGCATACATTAGTGAAATATAAAAATATCACAGAAAATTTTTATGGTATGTGCATCAGTTGACAGCCACCAGCATTCAGAATATTTTTGGTCCCACTCATATGCAGGAAGAAAACACACGTTAATTTAAGAGGATCACTTATGGCAAAGATACTTTTTAAATTTTATGCAGCTGAAATACCCCTTTAAACCTCTGAGAGCATTGGAGATTTTTGGTAGGTATGAATCGTACTCAGATATGGTACGTTCTACACAGAGGGAAAAATAACCTGTTCTTTGTATACAGTCATTAAATGTAATCAAAACTATATCTACATCTATCTCTACAAACATATACTGATCTTTTACTACTGGTTTTCTGAAACTATTGCTGAAGGCAATTTTCACTATGTGTGTCATCTGAATTCAAGGTGGTTAGAATTCAGTAGGTATTGATTAAAGAAATATTGTTTATGTGGCTGGAATAATTGTCCTGGGTGGTACACAGATGACTTTGAGGGACTAAGGTAAGCCATTTGTTACCAAATCTTGGAGATGTGTACAAATATCTAATTTTGTTTCATGGAACAGTTACCTCATGCTGGAAGTTAATGGTTCTTCAACACTATTCAGGGTTAGCCCTAGCAAATAAAGTCAAAACTCCAGAGCCATCCCTTGGAGCATTGGTTCCTTGGAGCTCTCTGTTGGAGCCATCTCTTGGAGCACTGGTCTACTGGAGCCATCCCTTGGAGCACTGGTCCCTTGGAGCTCTGTTGGAGCCATCCCTTGGAGCACTGGTATACACACTCTCCCCTTATGGTCTGCAGCTACAACGGTTGGGCTGGCTATTTCATGGACATCCAGGGGAGATGTGGAGACAACGGCACAAATTCTGAGTTATGAGCTCCTTCCGGCTTTTGGAAAGAAGCATTTGCTTCTCCCTCCCCTTCCCTCCATCTCTTCCCCCCTTCTGCAACTGAAGGCACAGCCTGCTTCCCTGAGAGAGTTAGGATCTCCCTCGCTGCTCCCCATATGCATCCACAGCAGAAAATAATCTGAAGAGACAAAGCAGATCACTGCTAATATCACATTCTAGTGCCCTCTTTAGGGAGCCTCAAGCCTCAAGTGCAATCTTGCAGGCAGATTACTGAAGCCTGCCTGTGGAAAGTTTATTGGCATGGATGAGTTTTCATTCCAGTGGGTGCTGAAGAGTTTCAGATTATTGCTGTGTAAAGGAATGGATGAATTGGTGAGCAGCTTGTAAACTCTCACAGCTTTAGTTTTCCCCTGGCTGTTCATGAATTCAGCAAAACAGCTGCTAGATTCTTGACAAGTGATTTACATAGTTGATATAATTTAGTTTCCCTGCCAAAATACCCTTACTTCTAGTTTTCTGTTTAATTGAATCACAGAGAGAGAGAGTCTGAAGTGTTATCAGCTGAAAATGGTAGGATGAGTGTTGCAAAAACCATTTTTCAAGACTGTTCATAACTTACCTCATTAGACTATTAATGTGCTTAAATAGGTTTTCAAATAGTTTTAAAAACTTCTGTTGGGCTACATTTCCCCTCTTTACCGTTCCAAAAGGCCTAACACAAATGAGCTATTCTCAAAACTTAGAAGAATAAAGGCAGTTTGCTTTCAGAGCCGCCTAAATTCCTCTGAAGAAAGTATAGTTTGGAGTATTCTTCTTCCTATTTTAGAATTACAGGATCACAGAAACAGTTTGGTCACCTCTATATTTTCAATCTAAAAGCGCAAATTACTGGAATTGGCTCCACTTAAATCCACACAGTATTCACTAATGGTAAAGAGACCTTGACAAGTTCTCTTTTCCTCTGGTGTGACGCCATTCATATTCCAAGAATTCTTTCTTCTGTTGACTTCAGAAGATCCGAAGACTTCTGCTCTCCATAAGTAAGCATGATTTGTTGTGAGCTTTTTACATTCCCATAGCTTTTTATTTACTTCTGATCACTTACCTCCCAAATATTTTTTCTTTCTCTTCAACACTGGGACAAAAGGTTGCACAAAATATGCAAGCAATGCAGCTGTATCAGGAGCATTAGATTATCTCAAAGGCCTCTGTCAGAAAGCTTCTGCAGTTTGGTGTGTGATAGGCTCCATGTTAATCAGTGAACATTGTAGTGGCTATGGCAAGGAAAAACTTCTCAGTATCAAGACTCCTATGCTACCTCCAGGTGTAGAATTCTTCTTAGAAATTCTTCTTAGAATTTCTTAGAATTATAGAATTATCACAGAATGATTTGGGTTGTAGGGGACCTTAGAGATCACTTGTTCCAACCCCCTGCCATGGGCAGGAACCTGTTCCACTGGTCCAGGCTTCTCAGAGTCCCATCCAACCTGGCCTTGAACACTCCCATGGGGTTGGATATCCACAGCTTCTCTGGAAAATCTGTTCTAGTGCAGTAAAGCACAAGTTATGAACCCAATTACAATTTACCCTGGTGATGATTTGGGAACCCTCTGACAGGAAAAAAAAAAAAAAAAAGTAAAAAAAAAAAGTGTTAACAAATAAACATTTTCAGACTTTCCAGCTTCCCCACAGCAGTTTTGAAATAGTAGCTGAGAATGGTGGTTTAGACACAGTTGTGATTTCCGCAAAACTGTGGTGTGTTTCTTTATATGTGAAAATTACTGGCCTCTTCTTCATGATTAACTGTTCAGCAGGGCAAATTGTTTTGTTTCATTTTTCTTTTTTAGTTTTGAATTTCTTTTTCCTTCTTGCTCAGTTTAACAATTGTCTAGGAATATCTAGCAACATCACCCTCAGATGAAGTTATTTTGCTGGAGGTACTGGGTCATTTGGACCAACACTGCCTGCATGAAAGCTAAATGGCAGGGTTTTTTTTGTCTCCCCGCTCTCAGTTTTATATTAAATAGAATTGATTCAGTTAGCTGGCTAGATTCTTTGACTTTTCAACTGTCTGGGAATAGCAGAGAATGATTAAAAAGTTATTAGATTAAAATAACTGATTATTTATACAATCACCTAAAGAAACACTTTCTTTCTTTCAGGAATTATTTCAAGGAAATTAGATTTCTGGATATCCAAACCATTAAAGTAGCAAAAATGAACTAAAGGTTACATGAACAAACACATTTCACTTACAGCCACATAAGAGAACATCTGTCAACCTTTCTCTGTATTTGTGTCCAATAAATTATGCACTTCACAGAGCTAATTCAAATGGCACCTTCCAGGCTGTAAGTGTTCCTCAATCCTTCCTAGCTATTTCTGAACATGTCCTCTGTTTCCAAGGGAGATCCTCTGCTTCCTGCTGCTTCCTTCATCTCTGGGGGACTCAGTGCAAAACTTATCAAGAAGGCAAGGCAAAGCATCTGTCTAGCTCAGGGAAACCATTCCCCAAAGAAACCTTGTCAAAGTTTCTCATCAGATTTTGGTAAGTGGATCTTTTCAATACTGTGGTCAATGGCATTAAAAATAATTTGGTTTTCATACTGAAGAGAAGCAAGAATGCATGTCTGTCTAAAGCAGACCTATGGAGAAGGGAAAGTAGCACAGCTACAATCTGGGATGCCCTCCCCTTCACTCCCACCACCACTGCCCCTGTACCTCTTGTGTTCTTTCAAAATGAGATAGTTTTTGACAGAAGTCTTGGAGCATATATCCTAGGAAGAAAACTTACTTGCATTTCTGATTTGGTAAGGAAAATCCATGGATCCAGTTTCAGGTTTTTATTTTCTGTTTTATTTTTCACCTTTCAAAGCAGGAGATATGTTATTTTGCTGCTTGGGAAGCAATACCTGCATTTCTATCCCGTGTCTCAGAATGAGAAGCTTCTCTAAGGGCTGGTAGAACTGTGTAAACCATCCATCTGCAAAGCAAGACTTCTCACTGTGTTATTCAGATTGTTTGGGCTGCTTTTTTTTTAAATTGCTAACTTACTACAGGAAAACTGCAAGAAAATTGCAACAGGATTAAGCTGTCCCAACAGTAGACTTTTATTGTAATGTAATGTATTCCATCAATAGATAAAAAAATAAGAAGGATAAGAGAAGGGATTCAGCACCAATCTGAGAGTCATAAAAATCCAAGCATTCCCATAATTCTCTGTCAAGAGATTAAATGTAAAGAAAGGGCAACCAAAATAAATAGAAGTACTTGCCCTATTAAAACAGGAGCTGGCTAAGTGAGCTGCTCTTTAAAGTACTAGAACTAATCCGTGGAGAATCAAGACCTGCAGGAATAGTCTGTATAAAAACCATCACATTTTTAAATGAGCAAAGGATTCAAAGCACAAACCTAGTGTATTTCTCCCTGCCAGACTGCAACCATAACCAAAAGGGGAAAAAAAAGAAAGACTTTGGAGGAGGAAAATTAAGAATGAGAGGGGTGGAGATCAGAACAATGATTAATGTGTGTAGTTTTTATTCCTCCTTTATTCTGTAGTATGGAGACCTCTGATGCAGATCTCCAAACCAAAGCATAATTTATTTGGCACACTGTATAGAAACTTGACTGCATTTTCATACCAGTGAGAAAAATGTGTCCTAACAAAAGTTATTCACAGCCCTTGGTGGTATTAAATATAGGGGTGTTCTTCACCTAAATTATTCACTTGAATAAGGGGTGTGCATGCTGTGATCAACAGGTACCAGTCTCCAATATATTACTGCCCAGCTAAAGTAAACACACCCCCAGGCAGAAGCATTAATTAAGAGATCAAAATTGAATTAAATTAACCTGTTTAAGGTGCCTAAGCTTGGAGTCAAGGATTAGTCATTAGAAAGGAATAGGCTTCTCAGAGGAAGGGATTGCAGACCAAGTTTAACTCACCTGTCTATAAAGACAAGGAGGAAAGTTGTTGGGCAGTTGTAGTGTATGGATTTACAGTATAATGATTTATTCTTTGTTTTACTTTCTCACTGGAAGAAATAGTTTTCAGAATAAATTACATCTATCAAATCTTTCTGACTTGTGCTGCACAAATATTTCTGGAGGAGTTGCTGTGCAATCAGAGGACTGAACACATGAAACTCAGATCTGACTTAGTGAAACAATGCTTTCTTGACTTTCACATGCAAGAGATTTTTACTTTTAATTTCTTTGTTATTGCCCAAGTTCTATCCTTAAAAAATAATGTACCAAGCTCTTGGCATCATCAGAGGAAAATGAATATGTCCACAAATAGGCTTTCCTCTGTATTTCTGTTCTACCAAAGGATGCAAAATGATAAAATTGTATTATATTGAAAGGTTAATCCTTTGTCCTTCAGGAAGAATGTATGAGAGCTGATTAGCAGGTTAGAGTCACATGTGACAAAGGAAAAATTATAAAATCTTTGGCTGACATATCCACTGAAAACAATGTGAAAGGTTAAAGGAAGATTTTCTTAGCATTGGATACACTGAGGTTTTTACATTACATTGTCATAAATAATACAATACAGTGGTGGTTATAACCAGGCAGGAGTAGAAGTATGGCAATTTTTTTCTGTCTGTACACTGAGGTAAATTAGATGCATATCAAACTTAATTCAATTGTCCAAAGGACTCACCATAAGGAGGACAAAGAGGGTCAAATAATAATTCAGTTGGTTAATTAATTTAAAAATATTATTTCATTCCTTCGAGACCCAGCAATCATAATTACTTATTTAACATTGGTCCAAGATCATTAATGTAAAGATGTGGCTGTTTGCCAGGTGACTCATGATCCACTGAATGCTTTCCTAATTTCCTAATAATATGCACATGTCTCTCAACATGCCTCATCAATGCCTGTGAGAGTTATTTTGTATTTGTAGTTCATTAGTACAACAAGGAATCATACTGGATTTGTGGCTCTTCAATGTACTCACTCAAAGGCTGGACTTGATTTTGGATGTCTTTTTGAACATTAATGATTCTATGATTTTATATGTGAAGGGAAAAAAGCATGAGGTAGGCTGCTCATTTACGGGCAACATTTGGGGTGAGGGATAGAGGGGACAGAGGATAGTTCCTTTTGTACATGAGCACTGATAGTGCAGTAGAAAGGATGCCTAAAATACAAGTCTTACAAGAAGGATCAGCCCCTGATTTTGTTCTCAGTGTTTGTTCTGTGAAAGCAAATACATGGATATCTATATTTTAAAATTTCCCCTAGCATTTAAAATACAGGGCTTTTAATTGTCAGCTCCTACCTGATACAAATTGCTTTGAGTTCCCTTGACTTTTGTAGAAGAGAAATGCTGATTTACACCCAATGAAATAAAAAATTCTTAGTTACATGCCTGTTGCAGACAGCCTATGCAACTCTCTCTGGACAGAAAAGTGTCAGGAATCATGTTTTGTCTCTAGTTTGAAGGCTTTTGGTTCAAAAGTTCAAAGCTAAAGTATTATTGGATTACCTGTGCATTTAAGGTCACTTGTGGTAAAATAAGGAGAGCAAACAGCAAAAAATAAAAAGAGAACAAACATGGCATGAAGATGTAAGGCAAGGTAAATGGATACAGAGACTAAAAAGAGAACAGGAAAAAGATGAAATAAAAACTCTAACAAACTCTAACCAGCAATAGTGATAGACAAGATACCAACTCCTCTTTTCTACCCAGGGCTTAGGAGGAATTAGGGCTTCATTTTATGACATGTGAAAGTATAGCCCTAGATAACTCTTATAAAATCTTTAACTTACAAAAATAGATTTACCATCACTGAGAGCTTTATCCCATGTAAATTATTTTAGCTGTATAAAAGTAAATCCATTCACTAAAGAAACAGAAATACCACCACTGAAGTTACAGTGTGTCACTTTCTCATTATAAAATGGCCATTACTTGGAAACTGTTTAAGCTGCTAAAGTGCAAAATCTTTTCTTTCATTCCCCTCCATCTCACTGGAAATAAGCCACATGCAAGTAAAACCCAAAGGAAAGTGATGTTGGAGAGCACGTTTTAGTCATAATTTATCATGCACACTGATCACCAACAGCAAAGGAAAGGAAAATCTCTGCTGTCTTCATGAGATTAAGACTGACAAATCACACCATTTATCGTTGCAGCCCTCAGGACCTAAACCAAAAAGTATTTTCCCATGGATGCAGAAAAGAAAGCTTGCTTTGCCACAGGGGGTCTTCCAGTAAGAAACACATCTACTGGTTTAGCCTTATCTCTGCAGATCTGTAGAGATACGATCCCTGTCCTATACTCTTTTCTAAGCAAGTGTTATGGTCAGATGGAGGATATTGGCTTGCCTGAATCTTTTATTCCAGCATCCACAGTTTTACATTCTAACATCTTAGAAAGGCAAAGGGGGCAGGACATTGTTTTAATACTGTATCAGAGAAAAACTTAAAAATATGTTAAAATGTAGCATTCATTGTTTCTCATATATTCCAGAATAAGGCAATTAGCAATCAAAGAAAACCAGTCAGCAGGTATGCAAAAAAGGACAAGAAACATTTTCATAGGCTGTCTGCGATATACCCACAATTTAAATGCTGAAGTGCTTCAAATACTTCGGAGCAGATAGAGACTTCAACTCACATCCATTTCCCATTTCTTTCTTGTTTCAGTCAGGAGAACAGCTATTTGAGACACAGCTTTTCCAACAAGCTTGCAGAGGAAGAGTCTCTTTCTGTTTTCCTACTACTAGTGAGGGCAGAGGCCACATTCTTGGAATACAGCCTGTTTTATATTCTTTCCCCTTTCGTGCATGGTCAAACACCTAGGACATTGACAGATAAAAAGCTAAAATGAATAATGATTCTAGAAAAGGTGTCTCAGAAGAATGGAAAGGATCCATCCCTATGGCAGCTCATTATGACACATACTACCACTTAGATAGTGTGAAAAGTTTCACAATTTCATACAAAATAGGAATATAATTTATAAGCACAATTAGAATCCAGAAAAAGAATGCACACTGAATTGCAACATCTTTAGAATTACATTTTATGCCAGAAAATAACACACTTTCCATTTAACTGTAATTTCAAATGCAAATACCAGTATCCTTAGAATGGAGCAGATGTTGGGCTTTACTTCAGTAGAATGAGCAGTTGTTCATCTCTGAATCCTTGTCTTCTGGGGAAATATTTCAATGCCTTAATGAATGAAAGACAGACATCACTGGGTTTTGCAACACATTCCCAGGCAAACCAGTTTTAGCTCTGTCTTCAGAGCAATTATTGAAAAGTTGTAGACTGTTACAGTGATAATTCCACATTAGTGTCATGTTAGCGGAGGGTTTTTATTTTTTTTATTCTTCTGGGAGAAGGTTTTGCTACACTTGACTGTAAATGGTTCTGACAGTAAATAGAGGACAGGCAGATGTTTCCACACATAAGTTGAAAGTTACTTTGGAAGGACCTGGAAAATAAAATCCTCTGGGGTAAAAAACCTACCTTATTTATCCAACTTACTGGCTGAAAAGGCAGCTACAACTGTTTGGATTTAGGTACCACTGGAGAAAACAATACACAGCTGACAGAAAATCCTACTTTCCTGCACATCTAGGCTTTGCTTTCCATTCTCCCATACCCTGAAGCACAAACATAAGAGTATCTATCTAGATATCTAGATATATATTATGTGACCCCAACCACAGGGGAAAACCCAAGCAGGACCAGGGAGATGAGAGTGGCAAGGTTTACATTAACAACAAATTAAAATATTCAGGACTTTGCACAGCATGGAGGGTCTGGCATCCTGTTCTCTTTGTGATTTTGCAATTTAGTTGGTTTTCCTCCCTAATATGCAGTATAATTTGTTTTCTAAATAGTATTTTGTGATATGGCACATCCTTTTCACTGTGCCAGCTGACACTTTAGGGTGAACACTGATGAGTTTTACCCGAGGAGATGTCACCAGTAGCATCCTGTGATGGACACAGCAGCCAGGGGAGGCGAGTCCGTGCTGGGGATAGCTTTGCCCCCTGGGCAGCTTGGAGCAGCTGGAGCAGGTTGCAATTTCTGGAATAGAAAAGACATTGAGACAAAAAGAAACAACTCAATCATAAACTTTTTTAGTAACCATACCCAAGGAGTTATTTTCAAGAACTTTTCTTAGCCGTCAGTGGAGATAGAGACTGTATGGATTGTGGACAAAACCACAGGAGGTACAAAAACCGTTTGAGCTCTGCAAAGGTGGACCAAGACCTCATAGTCAAGAATACATGGCAACAAACAGTGCAGGTACAGAGCTCCATTTAGGGGCTAATTCTGTTTCACTGAATGGCAATGATTTTGTTGTCTGAGATAGAGCTGATGGTCAGTCTCTGATATTTAATTATAATAAAACTGCTTTCCCCCCATATTTTTGATAATTTAGAAAATCAACATAGAAAAAACCTTAATTTCATCTTGCCCAAATTCTCTTCTGAAATAAACTGCACAGCATCACTTGAACCAGGGATTCATTGTCTGTTTGAACTGTTGTAGAAATTGGATCAGTGGATTTTAAGAGATTTCAAAGAAAAGTTAAAAAATAAAATCATAAATAATGATCAAGACGTACATAAAAAAAATCAAGCCATCTGATTTATGCATAAGAGAAAATATACTGGAAAATTAAGTTTCAAAGCATAATATGTCATGCAAAGTCCTGTTAGATTATATGAAAGGACACTTTATTCAACTGTTCTTATATAAATACCAATATAAATAGCTGGACAAATGTACTTTTTTTTTTTTTTAATACGGTGCATAAACTATTTTTGGATTATATGTTGGAATATAAAGCCAAGTAAATATTGAAAGATATGAAACAAGAAAAATTACTTGTACCTTTTCATTGTGATTGCTGATTACTCAATATGAGCACCCAGATACTTGGCAGCCTTTGGGAACGTCCCTTGCACTTCTGTAAATTGAAAAAAACACTATATTAAGGCTGGGGACATAGGTTGAAACCTAGACTTGGAATAAATTTAGTATGAGACTACATTTTCTGGGCTTAAAATCAGAATCACATTGAGGCTTCAAGCATTTAAAGAAGTGCATTTCCTTTGCAGGATTACAGGTGTGTTATGTTTGCATGGCACAGGGCTACAGAGGTGGCTTCTGCAAGAAGCAGAGGCTTTCCCCATGTCTAGCACAGCCAATGCCAGCTGACTCCAGGATGGACTCACCACTGCCCAAAGCTGAACCCAGCAGCGACAGCGGTTGTGCCTTTGGGATATCATATTTAAGAAGTGAGAAAAGGAACTTGCAAGATATCAGCAGGCAGAGGAGTGAGGATATGTGAGAAAAACAGTCCTGCAGTGCAGAAGGAGGGTGAAAATGTGCTCCTGGCACTGGAGCAGAGATCCCCTGCAGTCCATGGTGAAGGCAATGGTGAGGCAGCTGTTCTACATGGAGGTCCATGATGGAGCAGTGATCCACCTGCAGCCCATGGAGCAGGAGGATGCCTGAAGGGGGCTATGACCTACTGTAAAATCACTACTTGAGCAGCTTCCTGGCAGCTTTCTGTGACCATGAAGAGAGAAAAGATCACACTGAAGCCAGTTTAGTGGCAGGAATTGTAACCTCAAGGGGGATCCATACTGCAGCAGCCTGTTTCTGAAGGACAGTATCCCATAGAGGCAACCCACACTGAAACGGTTTGGGAAAAACTGCAGCTTCTGGAAAGGACTCACGTTGGAGAAGTTTGTTTCCCATGGGAGAGAGCCCATGCTGGAGCAGGAGAAGAGTGTGAGGAGTCCTCACCCTGAGGAGGAAGGAGCTGCAGAGATGATGTGTTATGAACTGACCACAAAATACATTCCCTGCCCTGTGGTCATCTGCTGGAGAGGTGGGAGAGAAAATTGGAAGGAATTAATTTGAGGAAGAAGGGAAGGGTAGGAGAAAGATACTTTTAAGAGTTGGTTTTATTTCCTTACTCTGATACAATAATTTACACTAGTTCCCACAAGTCAAGTCAGTCTTGCCCATGACAGTACCTGGTGAGAGATCTCTCCCTGCCCTTATCTCGACCCACAAGCCTTTTGTTGTATTTTCTTTTGTCTGCCCAGCTGAGCAGGGATGTGACAGAATGATTTTCCTGGACACTTAGCATCCAGCTAGGGTCAACCCAACACAAAACACTGAACCATGTGCTGTTGTATCTTTCTGGAATGTATCTTGAAGCTGTACAGTAACAAGGAACTTACACCTATCAGGTTTGCATGCATGGATAAACTCATGTGCTTTCCCTGCCCAGTTTATAAACCAAAATTTTGATAGTCAACCAGTAGAAGACATAAAATTTTAATTAATAACCCTAACATTATGCATTTAAAAAACCTCCAAAACCTAGGGCATGCCATGGCTTCTGTACAATAAAACCATTTTAAGAAACTGGTGAACAAAAGTCCTGAACTGAAAATCTACTTTTAAACTTAAATTCACAGTAGCTATTTCAGCTGACCTTGACATACTGAGAAAGGAATTTTTTGTATTTTTTTCATTATTTAGCTATAATATTATCTTTTTCTCCTTGGTGTTTTGTTGCTGGTGGTTTTTTTATGAGAAATCCTTCAAAATAACTGTAACCTTTCTCATAACACAATGTAAATCCATGATTGACAGTCCCCATGGAAAGATAGGATTTCATGGTCAATACAATATAAATAAAATACATGGGTAAAGAATGCATTTCCATCTCATTACAGCTAGGGTAAGCTTGAATGTACCCAGCAAGAGCTTTGAATTCTTCATTCATTCAATAGTCCAAGTTCAGGCTGGCTAGACACAAGGACTGGGAAGAAGAAAAAAATCAGGGGCCAAAACTCACTTTTACCCCTCTGTGCTCTTGTTACCATCGTGACGGGAAATTATGAATGTGATGCTGAGATACCACCTGGGAAAAGAAATCATTATGTCATAACCTGAAGGAAAATCCATGCAGGAATTTTCTCTGCGTTTGTATTCTTGAAATTGTCATTCCAAAGGGAATGACTTTGCTGCTCGTGTTGAGTGTGTGAACCCACCCATGCATGCTTGTGCCACGCATGTGCGGCAGGCATTGGATCAGGGCTACACACTCAGAGTAACCTGATTTTCTTGATTGGATTGGAAAGTGGACCAGAGGTCTCAGAAGAGAGGAAAACTGACCATGCTTAAGGCCAGACTTACATAACGAGATAGGGCTGTGTTTCTTCCTGTTGGCTTTTTTCTCTTTACTCAGTTTTGGCACAATACTGTTTGGCACAATGCATGCAAATAATTAAAAAGAAAAAATCACTCTTCAATAAAAAACTCACAACAACCATCAAAACTGTAGTGGGTTAATGCCACTGGGGAAAATTACCCTGTTTTCCTGTTTGTATAATTTAACCAAATAGTTTTAGCACAGTGTTTGTATATTGCCACTTTCTATTCCCACATACCTCACAATTTCTTAAGCCAATATTCAATGTGTATAACAGACAAGGGCACAATCACGGCCTTAAAGACACTCCCAGCTAAGTTGTTTCACTTTGTTGTGGTAAAAGTAGTTTTAGCCATCTCTTCTGGAAATTTAACTGCTTATTTTTCCCTGCATTTATTTTCCAGTCCAATCCTACTGATGCCAGAACGATTTTTGCTTTTATATTTACTTCATATATATTTGTAGCTGTGTAGATTATTGTTGTACAGTTATACAGTTTCTGGCTAGTTCAAATACTTTTCTCCATCCTTTTCCCTGACCTGACAAGCAGAAAGACAGAACACATTCCTGAGGCTCCAAAAGCCAGGGGACACAAAGCCCCTATCCTATGTTGATTCTTCCTGGGAGTCAAGGTTGAAGTCAGCTCTTCAAGTCACATTTTCATAAACAAAGTTTAGTTCCTATCTAAAGGGGGACAACAGGAGAGATGGAAACAAAAGGGGGAATTATTTCATCATTTGTGCTTCTAATTTATGATTTTTGTCAGTTATGCTAATTTGCTAAACTTCTAAAACTGTATTAACCCATGTCGGGGCAGGTATTTTAGGCATTTTCCATATCTGTTCCTGGAGGTGTTCAATAAAGACCAGCTTTTATATTACCTCCTATCCTAATTTTGTCTCACAAGAGTGTTTCTAGGTCTTTAAGGTATCACTACAGCTGACACCTGCCTTGTTTCATAATTTCAGATAAGGCATGTGACTTACCTTTCCTTGGCAGTCCATCCAGTGCCTTCTGCTCTGCCCTGTAATTACATGAGACATAGATACCTGCATTTCCATACAGAGTTGTTCCTATATTTTATAGCATGATAAGTTCTTTAAGGAATCATGTATCAGATCAAAAACTGCTGTACTGATGATATCAAATACCTTTTTTTTCCAATCCATGTTCTAATTTTAAGACTTAAACACCTTCTAGCACAATAACCCCACTTTCAGCCTTTTGCCTCTAAATTTTAATAAGTTTTAGAGATGGGCCTGAAGATTTCCCATCTTCTTTGAGGTCTTCTGAAACACTGGGAGTACTTGTCAGCTCTCATGCTTTCCATAAAATCCCCTAGCCCTCCTTTATTCCTCATAATAATTTATTTTTGTGACCTGACATCATAGTATGAAATCACTTTTTTCCATGGTGGTGTTAAACTTAATTTGAATAATATATTCACTCTGAAGACCCATACATAATTCACCTCTTTCTCTCCACAGTGGTGATGGCCAGGTTTTTTTGCGGTTTTTGGTTATTTCTTTTTTGTGTCTGGATAGGTGTTACACTGCACTCTTCTCATCATCATCGTCCTTGGACTTGCAGATATGTCCACTCCACTTTTCTGGATCTGAATCCTCAGGAGGAACTGCCTCTCAGGCGTCCCAGACCTGTTCCCATGTTTCTGTTTCTTTTGCTGCAGTAGCCTTTCATCTCAGCCTGCCAGGCTTTCCAAGGCTCAGTGTACTCTGCAGCTGCCTGTGAACAAGTTCAGTTTTCTTTCTAGCCAGCTACATATCCCTTTGGCTGTCAAGTTTCACCCTCCCCTTTTATAATTGCCTCACTCCCCTCTCAGAGTGCAGTCAGCAGTTGTCACACAAATGGCTACACAAAGCTCAAACAGTGAGTTTTCACATAATGTTCTTTGCTTTAGCTAATTCAGAATGCAATTTAACCCTGTTATATTGTACAAGTCCTAACAGATCCTTGTCCCAGGGACAGAGATTATGATTTTCACAGTTACTTTATTTTGTCTTGGGGCAGGGACCAGCAGGAAGTCAGTGTTGACCCCTCATTCCCTTCTGCTGTGCTCTTCTACTCTGTGCCATTCTGCTAACACACCAAAAGTATCAGTAATGCACATCTCATTTTCTTAAAGATTACTGACCTAGGAGCCAGCAAATACTTAAGTTCACGACCCAAGCCTTTATTTTTTCTAATTAATTCAATAGACTTCCTATGCTGTTTAACAGAATTTTGGCACAGGGAAAAATCTGCACAGTTCCTATAGTTTAACCAAATTTGTTTATTGGTTTAATAACTGCAGTAAAAGCATTTTGTTTTTTTATAAGTTGTCCAGAGAGGTGGCAGACGCTTCATTCTGGAAACAACAGGTTGGACATGGCTTTAACCAGCCTGATCTAGCAGAAGATGTCCTTGCTCATTGCAGGGGGGGATTGGACTAGACAAACTTTAGAGGTCCCTTCCAGCCCAACCCAATCTATGGGTCTTTGATAATTAACTGGAAATCAGTGAATTATAAAATGCTAAGAAACACCTACAGCTCTTGGAACACTTTTCTGGTATCAATCACAAGAAGCTCTAATCCCACCCACGCACAGGTGGGCACACGTCCCATCTGCTCTCACCCTCACCCACTGCAGCTGTGCTGGCAGCTTCCCATCCTTTCTTTGGGGAGGATGGGTTGCCCCATTTTTCCCCTCTCTCCCATAGCTGTTGTGGGCTCTCTGGTCCCACGTGTGACCCTGCAGCTCCACGCAGTCTGGACAGCGAGACAGTTCCCGTGACCCCAGGCAACTTGGGCTTGCGGGGGGTCTCGCATGCTGCCCCTGTTGCCAGCCAGGCATGACATTCATAGCAAGGTTCCTTCATCAAGTGTCTGCCGTCACTCCAGCGTTTCTCAACCTCCAAAACTGCCTTTCATTCCTCTTTATTTCTTTCTAAGGTAATTCCACCTTTGGTTCAAAATTCCTTCCTATGCCCTGCAACTGTCTCTGTGACGACTTGGACCCCAAATGATCATGAATATGTACGTGTGTAGTAACAGACCTAGGTCTTTTCTCTACCACATGCCATATTTCTTTTTGAGACGGGTATAAAACTGGTTTTGCTTCTCTGATCCCAAAAAAAGCATAAATTATTGGTGCTCATCAGGTTGCTCAGGAAAAGAGTTTCCATCCGGCATATCAAAAAGCTTTTCCATACCATTATCAAGAACTTGTCCCTGATGTTTAGCAACCATAACTCCTAATAGCTCCTGCAAGAGCCACAGGTTAAAGCATTTATGTTTTACTCTTTTCTGTTGATGACAGGTGATCCACTTTTTTAACAGCCTAGAAAAACTGGGCCAAATATTGAATATCCCCCTTGGCTGCATTTCCTAATAAAATGTAAAGTCCAAAATGATAGGAAATTTGGCTGGAGAAAAAGCAGAAACAAGCAACGTTGCCAGCTACCATTCTGACAAGCAACAATTTCACTGTGCCTGGATATTGGCTTATTTCTCCTGGTTGGAGCAATCATTTTTGTTTTCTCCAATTACTTATGTCTGTTTATGCTGCTATAGCATCTGTTTGATTATTATATTTAGGAATCTAAGTTGAAATATCATGGCAAATTCCTTACTTATTTATATATTGTATTGGCTAAACCTGAAGAACCAGAATAAAATGCACTTTGAAAGGTACAAAGAACAGTATTTATCCATTTTTTTTTTAAAGTTTCCCCTTTGTTCCTCTGGCAGAAAACTGAGGTACCTGGGTATAAAACATGAGTGCTCTCTCTCTCTTTCAGATTTTAATTTGGTATAATATTAGTATCCTAAGTAGGGAGAAATGAAGGATAGACACTTTCTTGTTTGGATAATTTATTAAACTTTCAGGTAAAGTTATAGGAAAAACCCTAATGCCACTTTGAAAGTTGATAATAATTATGTCATTAAAAGTGGCTGTCACTTGGACTTTAAATTTCCTAAGGCAGGTGTTTCATGTTTATTTACTCCTGAAAAGATACACCAACCCAGAACACTGTGATTATGGAAAGGTATTGTTGCTTAATAGATGCTGGATGTCCTACCCTTCTTAGACCTTTTAATTGTCATTTCTGTGCCTTCTCTTACTATCGTGGGCAATGCTTGAGACAGGGTACCTTGAGGTTTATACAGTGGCAAAATGATGGCCCCTCCCATTTTCTTCCTTATGCTGTCCTAAAGATGTCCCTAAATTTCTGGTTTAGTCTTGCACAGTGTGCTGAGACAACCCCAGGAGTTTGAGCTATAACTACCAGTAGTGAGTTCAGCTGCAGGTAAGCAGAGTTTAGATTATTTTCCCTTTGCCTTATATTTGGCTACACTGAAGCTCATCTGCTACCTCTTTACTGATGGAATAAAGCCTTACTGAAGAGGGCTTTCCTGCAGCTCTTTAGAAAACTTGGACTGTTTGAGAGAACTCTGCATCCTCTCAAATTTTGAGACTTCATTGTTGGTTTATTTTCCAGGTCAATGATGATGTTTCAGTAACGGTGATTCAATAAATCCACTTCCAGCACCGATTCTTAAAGAATTCCACTGCTGATCCTTCATCACCATGAAGATGGTCTTTAAGACCTACTATTTGCTTCCTACCTATTAATAAACTTCAGTCAATAAAACATTTTTTCTTCCAGTCTCATGGAAATTTCTTTTTCCTTAATAAAAAAATGTGTTCAAAAGCTTTTTGAGAAAACAAATATATTAAGTGCATCAGACCACCTCGTGTTCCCATGCTCATTGATGTCTTTCAGGATACTGCCTGTGTGTGAGGGCTGCTAAATTGCTGGGGGAAGAGAAGGAGAAGGGAAGAACTCAGGGCCCTGAGAGCACCCTCCTGGGACTCCTGAAGTTTAGACAGGCAGCATTTCTCTCTACCAAAGTCTTCTGGACTCTTTCCTCATGTACTGTTCTTATCTATGATCTTAGTTCCTGGGGATAAACTGGATCTTACCACCAGTGTTGGAAATCAGGTTCATTTGTAAATGCCTATTTTCTGGATATCATGTGTAATACTTGACTTTCAAAATGCTCACAAAACAAAATGTCATTTTGAATTCAGCCTGCTCTAATGTGCCTTTATCGCTATAACAAGCAATATTTTCCCTAAATATAGGAAAAAAACCAATCCCTTGGGCACTTTCTGGAGACAGTATGACATGTCTAGGAGGCAGGTTCTCAAGTTGTGCTTGAAGTCTGGTCTTTTTTTCCTTCCTGTTTGTTTTTTGGTTTTTTGTGGTGTTTTTTTTTTTTTTTTTAATTGGTCGGGGGGTTTTTTTGGGTTTTTTTTTGTGTTTGGGGTTTTTTTTGTTTGTTTTGGTTTTTGTTTGGTTTTTTTTTTTTTTTTGGTTTTTGTTGTTTTTTTTTGTTTTTTTTTTTTTTTGCTAATGCTACCCATTTTGATTTTTTAGGATTATCTTTCTTAAATTTCTATCTGTTTTAAATATTGTAGGGAGAAGTGGTTTTGGTCACACTCAGTCTGAAGTCACTTTCTACTGGGTTTTGTCATTCACCTCAATTTATAGCAAAGATTTATGGCTCATGGTCAGGTGAAATAACTAACTTCTGCTACCTAGAATATCAAACGCTGGGCAAGGAATCCAGGTTTAGAATCAAAATCTGATTTGTTTTGAAAGGGACATTGGAGATCATCTCATTCTAACCCCTCTGCAATGGACCAGGACTCCTTTCAGCAGACCAGGTTGATCAAAGCCCTGTACAACCTGGCCTTTTCTTTTCTTGTTGTGGTGATGCTTTGAAAAAAAGAAGCTTACAAATTCTGAACATGGATAGTCCTGATGACTTGTTACCTCTGAAAGGTCTGTTTGGCATGCATCTCACCCACAAACTATTCCCAGCACCATGAAAACATCATGCTTACAGCTCTGTAATATTCTGTTGCTGTCTGTTATAAAATCTCTCTGGATCAAGGCTGACTCCTCTGAACCTGGAAGCTCATTTTGCATTCTTCCCTAGATATTTCTCTGACTATACCACAAAACCAAGAAGTGATGTTGAAGGCTCATATATAAAGCAAACTTACTAGAAATTTGTGAGGATCAGCTGAAAACCATGAGAATATATGTAGCATGTTAGCATCTAAGCAGGCCATGCTTTCTGAAACAGATTCCTTTGCTGTCAGCTGTTAAATAGTTCTTGAGACTCTGAACTCTGGCACAACTTTGTACCTGGCTGAGTTGTTGCATTTCTTTAAATAACCCCAGACCAAAGCATATATTTGGGCAGAAAAATCCCATTGTCTCTCTCTTTCTTGTACTAGAGAGATCTTTTTAAAGGCTTGACTGGCAGACATGAGAGGGATGACTGTCATTTGTACCCCTCAAATGCTTCTGTCACGGTTTCAATAAAAAAGTCCAGTGTTTCCTGTAAGTATCTGATCTGCAGCTGTGCAGCCTTGCACACCAAACACCAGGCTCCTTATCCATAACTGTTACATCAGGTCAAAATCCACTTAGTGTGTTTGCAGCCAGACTTTTTGCTTCTGTTTTCCCACATTGAGGAATATAGATTCTGATCTGTTTAGAACATACCACACTGTGTTTGCTTGCATGGAAGAATGAGATGGGTTTTAATCAATAATTTTACTTTACAGTTTTTCCCCTTTTGGACAATCAAAGTCTACACAAAACACGTCTTGCCACATTTTTCTTATTTTAATTTCCAACTTTCTTGACACATTCACAAAATCTTTCATTTCCAAGAACATTCATAGTTCATTTGCACCTACAAAGTTCTGTTTTTATGCATCATAAAGAAAATATTATTGCAAAAATACCTGAGGGAACTAAAGCAATGAGTTACATCCTAGTAACTCATACATCCATTCTTCTTCTGCAATAAAGCTGATGGGTAGGGGAGTTCAACTGCTCTACTAGATCTCAGGGATGGAGTATGAGAAGATACAAAACTACAAAGAGAATGGAGCAAAATCTATTTTGGGGGTGAAAAGCAACAAGTTTCAGCTAGCATCAAATACCACAGACATCCATAGGCACAAATGTACATGCCATAGAATGAGAGGCTATTTTATTTATTTTTCTTTCTACACAAAAAATGCTATTACCGATCTCTAGTTCAGTGTCTGCTTTATTGACTGTATTCTTTCTGGGCAGGCATTTTATAGGTTTTAAATAGCAAAGGTAAAGTATTGCCCTCAGGAAAATCTTCTCCTGAACCAAAGAAATCTATTATTTGGACTTCTGAGAACACTGAATGAGTGAAAGCAAGGAACAATAAAGGACTATGGTGACAGAAAGTCTCATGAAAAAAAATAGGTGGTTTTTTTTTTCCTAGATAGAACTATATCATGGCTTGCCTAGTGGTGCTTTAACCAGAAACTGAGAAATTATGAGTGCAATACATGCAAAGATTGGACAGTAGAGGGTTGCTTAACTTGTAACTTCCTAACATGCACATAAAGTGGGTTATTCAGTGACCCTGAGCAATTTCACATAATTCCCAGGCTAGAGTACATTTCCATATGACTGAAATAAAAAATAATGTAGTGAATTGCTGCAACTGCTTCCCTCCTATCACTTTGAATTTGATGTATCATTTTACCTCTGGAAATCTGGCAGCAAGGCACAAGTGTCTTTAAAAATGTCTGGACTTAAGAAATTATCTTTTCAAATGAACATTTATCTCATAATGCATTGTCAGTCTTGGGGAAAAAATTCCCACCTTGCTCTCATACACTAAACCAACTCACAGGACATATTACTACTACATTGACTGGAATATATGCAACTTGCTGACAATAGCCCCAGTCATGGGATTGTGTTTTTATGTGGATGACCTATACCTGAAAATTTATCCAGCAAAACAGACGAAAAACCCCACCAAAGAAGAAAGACTTTTCTTCAAGTCCAGTTGCAACATATCAAGAGAAGTTTACAGGCATTTTGTAGAATTATCTCTTGAAAGGGATGTGGTGGACATTATTGTGATGCACAGTGAATTTTTCCTTGAAAATGTACCAGAAGAATGGGAATAAATTGCAAAGGGGACAAGGGGCAGACTAAGCATCAAAACTGACTATGAACATTCACTATTAGGCTTACCTGTAGCTCAGGGAAATCAGTGTGGATCTTTCCATCAGCTAAGAGTGAGCTGGATCACATCACATGTGCCTTTATCTGTTCCATACATCTGTTGAGAATAAATCCAACAGAAAGTTGAACTTTAGCATGCACTAGTCACCATATTTTTAAACATATGTGTATACTTGCACACAGATTATTCAGCAGATCCAGTCTGATAGGTTTTCACGGCAAGAACCGTCAGGGCTGTGAGACCATTCAAGACTTTAGTGGAACAGAAGCCAAGAGCCCTTAACTGGAAGCCCTAGAGTAGGTTGCATTAGGTGTTTGGCTAGTAACTGCTAGAAAACTAATAAATGATTAGAAATGGAGTCAAAGTTGTTTTCTGCCTTCCTTCTTTGAAAGCTTCTGCCTCTGTCATCCTTGTCCTGAATTAAGGGGAGATCTGTTGGTTTGCAGTCATCAGTCATTCACATTCCCCACCCAAACCCTCCAGCTTCTTCTTGACCTATTTGCTTCTCCAAAGGTGAAACACAGAAATGTGCTCCTCTTGCTTCATAGCCTATGCTGTTTTCTTACTGTTTCATCAAATTTCTCTGAGATAGAATTCAGGTGAGGAAGAAAAAAAATATATATTTTTCAATACCTCTGAAATATGTGAAGAATAATAAAATGGTTTTTTTTTTTTTTTTAATGCTGATCTTTGCACCAAGAAAGCAGGACTTTGGGGTCAAGCTATTTTTTTTCAGGATCTAATGGGTTAACTTGTGCCTTCAGATAAAGTATTCATTTCTAAGATACGGTCTAACTAGTAACTGCAGCATGCAGTTGGTCAGCTGCTAGAAAAGAGCTGTTAGAAAAATTCTGATTATTTGTTTTCGTTCTTTCTCAGCGTTCGAAAGAAAGACTTAAAAACCAGTCTCTGTGTATCTCTCATGTATAAGGCACATTTCTGACTAAAAGCAAGAAAATTTCTAGAAGAAGAAATAGCTAGGAGCTTTGATCTCTTTTAAAACCATTGAAGGTAGTTTATCTCAAGTTGCACAAACATGGATAATCTTCCTGGCAATAAATAGGTTCCAGCTGAGATTCTTGTTATGACTTTAATGTCAGTACATCTTTAGTAGCTAACAACTTACTCCCAAAGTAACACAGAAAGAAGATCAAGTAGCTCTGCAGTGGTCATACAGTTTGTAATGGTGTAACACGGTGGAAATAACTTAAGCTGTGAACCTCAGTAAGGGAACAGAGCTACCAGCAGCTCTGCCATGCTGCCTTGCATTTATGTATGTAGGAGGAGAAAAGAAGTACATGTTTCATAGGATGGCAACATTTCTAAGTGCCTATCAGGCTCTTGCCTATTTTCAAGGCTGCTGCCTTTACAAGCCATTTTCATTCCTTTTTAAACCATTTCTTCCAAATGGACTACCAAATGGGATCTTATTCCACGGTCATCTCTTGCAGTAAGATCACTTGCAGGGATGAACACCAGCAAACACTGAATAAGTGTTGGAGAAACTGGCCAGGGAGGTCTTACACTTTCCATGTAAAACTTTGCAGGCTCCTCTTTGAGCACTTTGACCTTACTGCTTCAGAAGTCTGCTCCATAGATTCAAGTGTCATTGCAGTTATCTGTAAAGGTCTGTACAATAATTTTGAAGGAGAATAAGGAAATTAATCTCATACTAATCTAATTATTCACAGTATTTGTGTCTTTGTGTCTCTGTTGCTACCACTGTTGCATGTAAACCCTTTAATGCATTTGTCCTCACAAACCCTATGTATTATTTATATTTCACTTCTAGTGAACCACTAGGAAAATTAATGTACTGCAAAATTAAAGTGTCACATCCTGAAAATCCTAATGGAAAGCACATTGTGAGACAAAAGACCACAGAGAACGTCCAGACACTTCCCTTGATAAGCTGACATAACACCAGGCAGGCTTTCAGCCCCTACACACAGTGACAGTTTTCCTGTTACTCTTCCTTGCCAGCAGACTTAAAAAAGGAGGGAGCAGGCAGCAGGCATGGGCTCTGCCTTTCCTTTCTTTGTGGGTCTTGCCAGGCAGGCAAGGCTTGTTAAGCCCACAAATACCATGTGTGGGCCTCTCCAGACCCAGACCCACTTTGTGTGAGACAAAACTGGGAAGGGTTAAGGCAGAAAGGCATTCAAACACTCCCAAAGGCATTCAAGAGCTGCACAGCAGTGGAGCTCAACTCCTTTGCCCGAGGTGTTGGGCATTCAAATTGCTACAGCTAGGTATTGGCAAAATAAAAGATAAAGGAAAGGAAGTTTTGACCTTTGGAGATCAGTGGTCTTAAGCACCTCACAAAGAACCCTGGTCCTGACTGACTGGAAGCACAGATATGTAATATATAATTTTTGGATTTTGAAATAAAGACACACCACCCAGTGTGGGGTCAGGGACATCGTATGGCAGCTTACAGATTGGTTTCTCTGAACCACTCCAGGACTGGAAACAGCAGAAGTGATTCTGGAAAGAAAATATTCATCTCCATAACAACAAAAATGAATACTTTACATGTTCAGGCAAGTCCTGGCAACACAAACCTAGCAGTGAACTCCACAGGATATTGTACAATGAAAACCAATTTCCTGTATGACTTCTGCTTTTTGAAGCTGCTCATCTGTTTGTGTGACATTTCCTACTGCTTCCAAGTGCACCGAGGGTACAGTCTTCCCATGCTCCTTCTCAACTCTTTCTTCAGTAGTCCTAAATCAAACCAACTAGTCACAAAAAACCTCTCAGAATGAATTACTGTGCAAAAGAACAATTCTTGGGAAAATCATTTCAGTACATGTGAATTAACAACAGCGTGCGTGAGTCCTTGCTGCCTAGTTCTGTAAAGAACCTCACTATCACAAATTATTCACTCTGATGACTGAAAAGAAGAAAAACTCTAACAATCAAGACTAACCTCTGTTTTTGCTGTGAGAATCCTGTCAGCTCTTTAGTGACTCAGAAGCTGGAGCATCTGGATTTGTTCTTTATTTCTTCCTATTCAGTGATCCTTTCTGTTTTTCTGTTGATGACATATTCTCCTTTAAATATTTCTATAAGTTATGTTTTGCACAATTTCTCTGCATAAACACTCAGATAGGTGTATTTCCATTTCTTCAACTGTCTGGGAAGGAAAATACATAACACCCTGAGACAGACTCATGCTTTCTTAATGTATCTCTGCCTTTCCCCTCTACTTACTCAATCTAAAACACTGCAGCTAGAAATCAAAATTATTCATCTCAGCTCTCTTTAAGGAGAGATAATGCTGGTTTCTTATTAAAATCTGGCTACAATGGCTACCAAATTTATTAGTACTCTGACTTTTGATTCTTTTTTGTTCTCAATATCGTATGTGTGAGATTCACAAAGCTACATCCATGTGAAATAATCCACAGAAAATGTAATCTAATTTTGGAGAAGTTCCAAACTGGGCTTATGTAGTAATTAGAAGTGACTGATCATTACTTGAAAAGCATACATATATTGCTATTGTAACCTTTGATAAATAAAATTGGAGTAGCTGGTTGAATAATGAAAGAAAGGTTAGCTAGCACATCTAGCGAGGAGCAATGGATTTTTTTTCTCCAAAAGCATTACTCAAGAAGTAATTTTTTCAGTCAGTATTGGAGGTGATATTGGGCAAAGTACAAGACAAAATGTTGCTCATTGTTAAGGTGCAGTTTAGTATATTTGCTGTTTAGCAAATTTGTCATTCTGCTGTGTATCTGAAAAGTTCTGTGAACACAGCCTGAGGCCATCAAACTTTGTTCTTTTGGAGCTGATCATTTTTCATCCAGTCTGAAGATAGTTTATAATTCAAAAAATTGTCAAGTCTATTACAGTTTCAATAAGGTTATTTGCACACAAGCTGCAGAAATACCATGTGTTTTGCTTGTTTCCGAAAACACTTTCAATATCAGGTAAGACGAAAAACAGCCATGAACGTTTTGTGTTCATCCTAGTGTAAAATGTCAGAGCAAAAGTCAAGAAGTACAAGGTGCTCCCCTAACACATTCTGACATTAAAAATTTTTGATTTTATGATTATGTGCCCTATTGCTTATAGATTTTTCACATTTCTTTGGTTTCTTGTACTTAATGTTTTCTCTTATTAGGCACTCATCCATGGGAAGCAGATTGCATTTCTAGTCAATTTTGGCAGATGTTTTCATCCGAAAATTTCATTCTTGGAAGTTCTGGCATTAATCTAGTGGTTGCTTAAAGAGCACTATATCAGACTCCCTGAAGACCAGAGCCTAAACATCCATTCTAAATGCTGATAATCAGCATATTCCTGATTTAGCTGCTGGCAAAGCCAACTCTGATTTTCTCAGCCGACAATGACGTTTTTCTGCTCAAGAACCTGACAACCATAAGATGTATGACATGTTGACCTCAAATAATGGGTAGAGTTTAAATGGAAAAGCACTGCACAGATTCACGTCACTTTGACCACATTTGGGGACACAGGGAAATGGAGGAAAAAGGAACACCAGGTAGGATAGCCCTAGCAGCTACCAATGACCTGATTATTCCTTCAATAACATTTTGGAAATGATAGCCATAGCATCACTGAGCATCCTAGACTTCAATATATTTAGGCAGTGGGAGAGCAGATGCCTTTCTTCCCACTGTTACACGTTCCCCATATCAAGAACCAGTGCTGTTCAGTGCTGAGGCTGAAATGCCTGATTTGCAAGTAATGCCTTTCTTTTGTGATACTACTCTGCCTTTGACAGTTACTAACCAGCATGGATAGTTTTGATCTTCTTTACTGAATCTATAAACCTCTCCTACATACCATCTTATTCCTGGCAGCCTTTGTTCCTTCATATATTATATCAGCTTTCTTGAGATCACTGTTGCATCAAGCCTCAGCTTGTACTAGAAAACCTAAAAGAGAGCCCTTTGAAAACATAATCAAAGTGATTAACTGTGTACAAGTGACAGAAGGAGACACGAACATTGAAAATAAGTGCTCAGCAGGTAACATACTTCATCTTCTCTCTGACAAATTATTTAACATGATTGTCTGAGTATTCACCAGTTTGAGTCAGCTCCTGCCATTTCCCTCTCCCAACTTTCATCTCCTTCATATTAAAACAGTGATACTGGACAGAGGATTTCTCTGCAAGGTGTGAGGTTTCTAGCAAGGCAGAGACTTGGGACTTTTGGACTGTTATAGGAAGCATCCTTTAGACATCAAGGAATCCGTGTATCATTGTTTCCAGCACTCCTGGTCTCCCTTTCTTCATTTTGCTGAATTACTTCTTTACTAAATGCAAATTGAGAGGATTAAGAAATGAGGCTTATTGTTCTGGTCAGGTCAACATATTTTATTTCAAAATATCCCTTCTTCTTCAAACATTGGTCAAAATCTTGAGGCTGAAATACAATACAGTTGAATACTAAGGAACAAAAATTGTTCTGTGGTTTTAACACACACAACCAGAATAGAATCAGAAATGTCACAGATTATACATATCAAAGGAACACTTTTATAGCCACTATTATTATTTACTATATTATGTATTTATTATTATATTATAATCTGAATAATGCAATAATACAATGCAGTAATAATGTTGTAATAAATGTATTGCCAGAATTGCAACTGGTTGATTTGACAACAGGATAAACAGCAGATTATACATAATATACACTCAGACTTCATGCAAACATAAATAAAATTATAAGTTTTGATCAATTTGTGATATCTTACATCACAGCTGGCTTTGCCTCATGTGACCAATTAAAAATTACAAAACAGTTTCTTGTTGATCCCATAAAACAAATCATGAGCTATAAACATGTCAGCCTTAAATTTGCAGCTAGGTGGTACTACCATTTTGATTTTGCTGATGCTCAGTAAGTCTGTACTTTATATAAATAAATAAAACCAAAATGGAGATCATTTACAATGTTCTGACACACTACAATATCTAATGTGAAAATACATTAATTCTCAGTACACCTCCTTGCATATAAATATAAACATTATTACAACCATCAAAATACATGAAAAATTTTTTATTCATCTTTCTTTTGTCAATCCAGTCCATCATTTAATTCTGAATATTAAATGTTTAACACAATTTTTGATTCTCTGACCCTAGAGTGTTATAACAGCAGTACTTATTGCTATAAACCAAGTTCAGTCCAGCAATACTTAATGTTTTTTTTGAAATGTCAGCTTCTTCTGCCATGTTAAGGGATAAAAGTCTTCATACTTAAAATAAACACTTCAAGTGCTTCTGGTTTCAAAGAAAAAAAAAAGTGTAAAATTAAAACTAAATAAGTATATGAGTTTATATATGAAAGTCATACCTTTTTTAATACTCCCTTATGAGATTTTAATGCTGTGCTTAATGTAAGACACACGTTTTCCTCACATTCTCATTAAATTTGTGTATATTTAACAGTGTTTTGTGAATTCCATTTTTTTTACACAATAACATATTCTTGTTTCAGTATAACTATTTTGTTTCCTTATTCCAGTATGTTTGGTCATTAAAAAATTAAAAATTATTTTTCATTAGAATATCTAAAACATCATCCTGTTTCCTTTCCTTTCCCTTCACTTGATCTTGTAAATAACCCTGTATCACCACTATTTGAAGTAGATTATTAAGAAGGCTAAGACAGGATGCTTGCCTTGAAAATTGACTCCAGCTGCTTTCCTGTTGCAATAACATTTGTAATCTTTATGGTTGCTTGTTCAAACAACACAAAAAAATTGTTCAAATTCTTTCATTAGTACTTCCACTGCCACAGGCTTCGGAAACAAATGTTTTATACCTCCATGGTAAATTCTTTATATCAGCAATCTGCAGGTTTTGTACGCAAATATGAAACTTTAACAATGCAAAGTTGCTTGGAGAATTGAAGAAAACAGCATCCAAGGAGAACAAGATTACTGTGTTTCTGACCTCTTCTACTGTGGCCAGAGGTATTCTGATATTTGAGGTGCGTGAAGTTTCATTCCTGTGTCCATACAACATGGAAACAAAACACAGCCAAAGCAGGGCAAGACTTGCTGTGCAGCTGCTCACTAGGTGAAACACCTGAGTGCCATAGACCCTACAGCTCGTTCCTGTCCAGTTACAGACTGGAGATGCCTCTCCTTCTTTCTTTGTAACTCCAAAAGCAGCTGAATAGCACCCAGGTACATCAATCCTCTGAAGCAAGCATAGGAGGAGTTGAGGGAGATCCTTGAAGGGTCAAAAATGCTGCCCCTTCTGGAACACACATGCCGAAGAATGGGTTTGACTCAGTTGTCATCCTAAACCACAGGTACTTACCAATTTGTGTGCCATCCACATAATAACCATGCTGATGTTTCAGGTACTAATTTTGTACATTTGGTGAATAAAATTCTCATGAGGTGCTCTGGAACAGCTGTCCTACATGCAGAGATGCTGGGTGTCTCGGTATGAAGAAGTCATCAAGACAGCCACAGTTTTTTTATGTCGTTGTGCACTTCCCATCCCCCCACCCCCCCAACCCACCCCAGGTTAAACTAGCTACGCATGCCAGTTTAAAAGTATCCAGTTTAAAAGAATACACCTGGCCTGGAAATCTGTAATGTCATTAAATGCCTTATGTCTTGACACAGTGCACAACAAATTGGCATAACTTTTTGTCCCATATTTGGGTGTATTTCATTCCCATCTGCTTATATTCTTTGATGTTCGCAGTAATAACTGCCAGTCACTTGGGTCTCTTAGCTATCATCTGCACAAATAAAACCTGACACTGCTTTCATAAAATAATGTCAATACTATATCAAATTCTCCAACATATTCCCTGCACAGCTGCACCAAGTGACAGAAGTAAAACTGTCTTCAAACATAATTTATAAAAACATAAGAGGAGCTCCTTTAAAAAGCAAAGCTTAGCTAACTTGTAAACAAGATGACAAATCACAAGCAGGTTGGTTTCTGATTTTTTTTTTTCCAAAACAGAAAAGGTCATAAGATACATTTTTTTTCTCATCTGCCTCCTCCTTACTGGAGGCAGCAATATAAATGTGAGAATAATCAGTGAAAAGACTTATCAAAACAAAAATAAGTTTTTATGCCTCCCTCAATTTAGAAACAAAAATATAGGAGCCAAGGGGTAGAGATCCAAGTGCTTTACAAATATGACAGGTTTTATTCTCCTTTCAATCTGATATTTGCTCTTTCTGGTTGAATACAAACACAACTTCGACGTAGTCACAGTTGCATTTGGGATCTTAAAGTGGCTAACATATGCTCCTTACAGCTAGACAAGCATAAGATCCTGTTTTAGTAACAAAAAACCTCCCAAAACACAAACAAGACTACCAAAAACCCCAAACCCCAGAAAATTATTTGCTTTACTCACCTTTATTATAGATAAAATATCATCATGTAGCTGTTTCTAGCAGATATTTTAGAATCAGCCTGACATTTGTCAGTAAAGTGTATTTTCTAGGACAAATTATCTTTTATATAAAAAAAGATAATTTCTACACTTAACCCTTCTGAAGCAAATGTCATTACAGAGGCCTTTCTCAAAACCAGCAATTATTTAAAGACCAATTACTAGACTGTAAGTTAACTATTTTGAGACCTAAGACATATTTTGATGTATGTAAACAGAAGTAATTGCAAGCCATGAACAAGTGACCTAATTAGCTCACTGGAAAACATTAAATACTTGGAAAATTTTGAAACTGACACACTTTCAGCAAAGGTGTTGCAGTAAAGATAAGAAACACAAAATCATAAGGATGATGGTCATTCTCTTCCTCTCGAACTTAAATTGTCAGCTGTCAATAGTGTATGTTAAAGGAATCTGAGAAAATATACTTTTCAGGCATTTATTATTAACAGATATTAAAATCCACAGTTTAATACCAAGTACTCACATGCAGACCAGCATCATTATCTGTGTTAGAAGGGGAGATAAGGGAGCTGTGACTGCATCTTTCTGTACCACTTCAGATGTAATATGGAGCATTATGATATTTTGGTAAACCACTGGAAACATCAATGCTTTTTGAAAGTTAACTGGGCATGTTTTTATTGGAAAATATATTTAGACGTAAAGATATATAAATTACTAAAAAGATGTGGATCAGGACTCTTACAAAGGCTGCTGAGCAGCTACTCAAAGCAGTCTTGACTGTGGACCCCACAGTACAGCTATACCTAAATATTCTTTATAATTTTTAACAGAGAATTAAACTGCCTTTTCCTTTATGAGGCAACATTTTCTGAACGACTAAGAAAGGATGTAGGATGACTAGAAGAATGTAGAATAAATCCTGCCTGTGGTCTCCTCACTGGCTTACAAAACTAGCCAGGTGCTGAGGAGACTGTCTTGCCATTTCCTAAGGATCTGAAGATGTGGTGAAAGTAACACCCAGGAACAGGATGTAAAATTCCTGGGATCTCCTAGAACATCCATGATGTGAAGCAGTTCTGATCTTCCTCTTACACTATGATTTCACCAGTCACAATGAGACCCTTATCTCTGTTTGTAGTTTCCGTACTTCACTGAAAAATAAATAGTTAATAGGAATAATAGTAATAATAATAATAATAATAAGCAACTTGCTTACTGCTACACATGAGAAAGAGACAATTTGAATTTAGGTGAAAAAATAATATGCCAGCAGCCCATATGAGAGCAATACACATCTCACTTTTATTTGTAAGACATGATTACTTATGCTGCCATGTACCATACTTGTAAAATCAATGGTTAAGTGGTATTTACAGTGACCAATATAGGAGCATAGAAAGAATGCTGTTTGTAGAAGTGTCTTACAATGTTAAGATTTACCAACAATTCAGAATTGTGTTGCACAAGGAAAATTAGTGAGCAGCCATGATGAACTATTTCTGTATTACATTTCAGCAGATGTTCCTTAGCTCTTAAAAAATACTTCATGAGGTAGCATAAGTGGGTTTGGTTTTTGTTGTTTTCTTTCTCCAAAACTGGGCAGAACACTGTTCATAAACTCCGTATTTCAACTATAAACATGGCCTGTTCTCAGTATGAATTGGTGGAATTACAATGATCAATTACCTTGGAGTAATCTACATTCTGAAGCCCAGAAGATAACATTAATCTTGATTGGTTGGCTCAGTTAGGGATTGTGACTCCAAAAGTTATTACCTTTCCTCCCTTCAAGGGATGTAGTTATTTTACATCAATTTTGAACTGATAGCATAATTTTTCTATATAGCCAGTGAGATTTGGCAGTTGTTCTATGCTTTTTTTTTTCTCCTCTTGAGGAAGAATAGGTATAAGACAGTCTTGTTATTAATTTAGAATATACAAAGGAAGACGAAAAGGAAACCTGTGAATTGAGAAGGCAAAAAAATACTTCTATACACTTTTTAAAATGCTGTGTCTGGGGCTTTAAAGTCTTTCTCTCTAAGGTGTGACTCATTTAGATCTTCAAAACTACAGAAGTGTATGGTTACATTTTCCTGATTTTTATGGCACCTAATTTTATGGCACCTAATTGTATGGTTACATTTTTCTAATTTTTGTGCCACTAATATTGTGGCATGGTGGATAAACAACACCAAGATATTTCTTCATTTTCCCAGTTCCTTAACAGTTTCAGCAACCTGTAGTCCATGAGATGATATCTCACTAAAGATTGGGAGAAAAAGGTCTTTCTATCTACTAGGACCTCTATGGATTGGGCAGACAGGCTCCTGTCAAGCTGGGAATGTGGTATGAGCTGGGAATAAAACATTCTGTATATGGGCAGAGGATGAGGACTTGATGACTCTCATTTCCAAGAGCCTCTGGCTAGTATGATGCTGCTGATTAGATTGAATGATGTGTCTTCACTGTTTATTCCTAAGGCTTTTGATAATCATAAATACCAGTAGAATTTTCTGAGTGATATTTGTTATGCCTACCTTCCTCAAGAAAGCGATAGTGTTTCTCATGCAATAAGGATGCAAGGAAAATAAGGAGATCCTAAAAATATATATTAGGTGAACTACTGTCATTACACATTAGACGATTCATGAGAGCTGGGTAAAATGTGGACCTCAGAAAAAGAAAAAAGCATATGAGTGCTACAGATTCACAGGCTAGGCAGTAACTGGTGTGTGTTTAATTAATACCTAGCTGCTGGAACTTGTCATGGTCTGATGAATTAAAGACGGTGGCGCTAAAACTGTCTTTTTAAGCTCTCAACATCTTTTAGTACAATCATTCTCTCAATGTCTTTTAGTTGCAGTTATTGCTATCACAATGTTTCTTTGTGCTATGTGAACTCTGCAGCTAGTCCTGAAAGGTTTTTTTTAATAATTGCCAATTTAACACATTTCGTAATTATTATATCCATCATTGTAAGCTGTAGCATAAAAGTCACATGCAGAGCTGCTGTTATTGCTTATGAGCTTTCTTTTTCCCCATAACTTGTCAAATGTGACCTGATTTTGCAAAACAGCTGAATGTCATACACAGCCTCTGAGGGCTTAAAACTCCTTCTAGACATCCATTTGTGTCGTACAGAACATGGTTTAGCCAGAAGCAGATTGACCTAAAAACATATTACTATAAATAATAGCATATCCAATGAAGATGTTAATTGATAGGTTTATTGAAAACCTAATCTAAGATTAATACAGAATTAATTTCTAAAGATAACTTGGATAGTCTCCCAGAAAAGGAAAGGAGAAAAAAAAAAAAAAAAAAAAACCAAAAAAACAATGAGAGAGAGAAAAAGAATGGGGATTCAAGACATCTTGATTAGACATTGAGAATATCCTCTATACATTTATAAAACAAATTCTTTATACCTCATGTAAAACAATTAAGGCATCCAGGATGAATTGTAGCACCTCTCATATTTAGCTCTACCCTGACTTCCCAGCCTCCTAAAGATAATGTAGACTTTCTAGAATGTTTCATTTTACCTTACACTTGCATGCTATCATTCCTGCATATTTTTCCTCTCCTTCATTGCAACCAACTTCTTGCAACCTAAGCATCACGTGCTAACTACCTGAGGCAGGGCCTTTCATTCTCCTCTGTTACTCCTCTCATATAAACTTCCCTATTGTGTGCACCCCAGATAATTTGTCAGAGTTTCAATGATTTATGTAAATAAGTCAGACATTAAAATTAACCATCATTCATGTATTATTCTTTACATAGACCTGCATAAATACATATTCTTAGGTCTAAAATACATCAGTTACATCATTAATATAACTGACCGCATAACAGAGACCCATCACTCATTTTGAGCTCATTGATTTAACATGCCTCAATTTAAAGTAATTATTTTTGCCCTTTCTATTCTGCTCTGGTATTATCTACTCATTGGAGACACCTTGTACATTTTTCAGTATTGGAAATCTCTACTTTTTCCACGTATTTATATTTGCTGCATATACTTCAGAAACAGACATTCTCTGCTTTTCTTTTCCCTTTCTTTCTCTACTGTGATATGACCCTGTCTCTTTCCCTGTCACAGTTCTAGGACTTAATGGGGTCTGCATCCCTGAAAACCAGCCTAGACAAAAGCCCTGAGTAACCAAGTATGATATGACCTCTGATCCTGCTTTGAGCAGGTGTTTAAATGAGATGACTTCAAGAGATCCCTTCCAGCCTCAGTTATCCTATGATGCTATGATCTGAGTCACCTTAATCCTTCATGCAAAGCAAGCTATCCTTTCCAATTATAGCATTAAAGAACACGTGAACTAAATGACAGCAGCAGCAGGGACTGGAGGAGGCCTCCTCTGTGGCATGTGCCTGATGGGCTCTCAGCACCTTGTGGAAGTGCAGTGTGATGTGCAACTACATTGGGATGCAGGATGTCATTCTTCATCTCTCTTTGATGTAGCTCCTGTCTCCTTCAGAGCCTTACACAAAGGGGCTTTCTGCACTCTTTTTGTCTACCTATTATGCTGCATGTGACACTATCCACAGTTCAAGGCTTCCTTTGGAGACAAAAAGTATTGTCTAAGCTTAAACCTTCCTATGGTACTCACAAGTACACAGTGTGCTAGAGACTATGATGTAGCCTACGTCCTATATCTGCATTCCTATAGCACTCAGTGACACTCTGCATGGTAAAGGTAGACTTGAGGCAATCCTCAGGAACAAACATGCAGCATTCAACACCACATTCTGCTTTAACACCCTCATAAGAGAGCCCTTTGGACTAAATTTATCTCCTATGTAAGAAGAGAATACAGACGTACATTTTTGAACAAGCATAGACACAAAATGATCCCGTGAGGCTCTGCTCTGTGCCCCCTACAGAGGGAAATAGGTGCCCTCCAGCTCTGCCACCAATACCACAGGCCTCTTGTATTCCTCAGTGTTTTCCAGGAAGCTGATATGTCCTTTTCTCCTCATCACCCTCTCATGCTATAAGAGAGTCATACCATCCAGGCACCATGCTCTTTGGTCCCTCAGAAGACCCAACTCTTCCATACACCACAAAGACAAGATGGGTCCTTTCTTTTTTTTCTTCACGTGTGAGCAGAAAAGCAGATGGGAAAAGGAAACCTTAATGAGGGAACCAATCCATCCAACACCTTGTTAGAGGTAAGGATTTTGTATGCATTCTAGTGACTGCAAATAGTTTATCATATAACACAATGCCCAAAAGTATTCTTCTTAACTGCCACAGTTCAATTTCGTTAGTTACCAGTACTCAGAAATCTCTAGGTAAATTTCTTTACTGCAAAGCTGAAAATATATTGCAGCATACTATTTCACAATTCCAAGGCTCTAACTTTAAAATATTGGCCTACGGGTCTTCGACATGAATATTTTTAAGATCTGCTGGAAAGTCTGAAGGGAACAACACTTCCACAAGTAAAAAGGATGAAAACAAAAGGTTGTATTTTTATAATACTTTTTAACCAACTTAAGAGTTGACTGTGCTGGAAGAACTATGCACCATAGTATAACTCTTGCCTTTGGCAAGAGAACTGGAACTTTACATCAAAGACAGGAACCTCAAAAGATTTGGTTATGCTTAGATAATGATCATCTTAGTGATTCAGTGGCTGCTGTACTTCAGGCATGACCATACATCTGGACCCCTTTGTTCTATCCTTTTACTTTTTCAGAAGGTGAGTTGAAAGAACTGCTTCCTCCACCTTTAGAAACTTCCACTGTTTGGGCTGGGGGGGAAGGAGGGGCTGTTTTTTGGTTTTTTGTGAGGTTTTGTGGGTTTGGGGGGTTTTTTTGTGGGTTTTTTTGTTTTTGTTTTTTTTTTTTTTTGCCTTGTTTTGTTTTTTTAGAGTGAAAGATCAAGCTGATTAGTAACCTATTGATTTTCAGGTAAACCTTTATGAGATATATTTCCCAGACCACTTCTGTTAGAATTTGCTTCAAGTAAGTTGAACATCAGAAAGCAAATAAACCCTGAGTTAACATTTTCTTCTGAAAATCAAAGCAAGCATTACAAAGCAGATCTCATTACCTTTTCCTGCTTGGTAAGACAATATTGTTTTGGAGAAATCATCTTGGGAGGAAGGAGCTCTTCAAATGTCTGCTTTACATAGTCATTTTTTCAGCTAAGGTTAGTGTAACACAGTTAAAAGTTTTAGCCTAGTGTTAAATGTTAGTTCTATAAAATTACATCAAACATATTCCAGAGCTATTACTTTTATTGTGTTATTAATACAGTTCAGCTTTGCAGGTCCTATGTAAAGACACATAGTGTCCAGTCTATACACATGCCAACTCAGAAAGCCAAAAATTTGTATGTTCTTTTCACAGATTAGCAAACAAAGCAATGTTTTTTCTTCTTTGATTAGCATAATAATATATTAACATCTTCTAGTCAACGGAAAACTACTTTATATCTTACACATGCTTAATAAATGTTGTAAAGTACATGTAATGCATGTGAACTATGTAGCATGTATGACTTCAGACCTGACTGTGTATCCTGCTTGTTAAAGTGATTCAGGCAACAGACTGAAGATATGTCAAACATCTTTGTTTCTATGTGTTCGTTTTCTTTTCATAAAAATTCTAAGTGTTTCTGTTTGAAGAGATGAAAAGACTAGTGTAGACCCCTGGAATCTCTTTCAAAGAAGACTATGAATGTTGTCAGAAAGTCAGGAATTTGGGAAAAGTCCCTGGGTGCATAATGCGGAATGTAGTCTTCTTCCCTCCCTCTGGTCAAGACTTTAAAAGAAAAGGCTTCTACATAGTCTCATGCTTTTCCAGACTTCTGGTTGTATAGCTTAAAAAGAAATCAAAATAATTGACTAAGTATGGGGAGTGGGGGTGTGGTGTAAATCTTAGTTGAATTTAATCCTGTCCCCAAACTGAAATGGTGACCTCAGTCTGAAATCAGATGAAAGATAAGTTTTTCCTGCTTAACTAGCATAAATTTTTGAAAATTGCTTCCTGGGTATATTTCCTTAGAAATTCAATCAAATGTACTTAATCACCAAATCAGATGTACTTAATAAGGCTAAGGGAATTGGATTTGTTCAGCCTGGAAAAGAGAATGCTTAGGGGTGACCTACTTGTGGTCTTCCAGTACCTGAAATACCTGAAAGACAAAGAGGGACTTCGCCATGTCATTACAAAAGAGCTTGTATTCAAACTAAAAGAGTGTACATTTAGATTTAGATTAGATCTAATTTAGATTAGATATCTAATCTAATATGTAATCTAATTTAGATTAGCTATTAGGAGGAAATTCTTTGCTGTGAGGTGGTAAGGGACTTGAACAGTTTCCCAGAGAAGCTGTGGATGCCCCCTCCCCATAGATGTTCAAAGGTAAGCCTGGAGGAAGCTCTGAGTAACCTGGTCTAGAGGAAGGGGTAGGCATGGGGTAGGAGCTAGATAATCTTTAAAATCCCTTCCAATCCAAACCATTCTATGATCTGTGAAAGAATTATTTGTTCATAAATTTTGTTTAATTATTTGTAAATATGTTAAAAAAAGAGCAACCTCCAGGTCTTTGCTTTCTTTCAAAGACTGAAACGTACAATTATAAGAACTCTGAGTGATGAAGTTGTACTAGGGTTGCTACTGAGCTTGTGTTCAGCTACTGAAAATAACAGGAAAAAAAATCTTTTATTTTCACATCACAGCAAATAGTCCAAGGGTTAGGAAACATTTGCAGAACCCAACAACCTTGCAAGTAGGGACACAAACCCATAGTGCAATTGAACAAAAAGTTCAATAATGTTGAAGATCCTTTTCCCCGGGTTTTCAGATTTAGTGAGCCAATAAATGCTAATAAATTAAAGTCTAGCTGGGCCTGAAAAACCTAAGAAATCTCCGCAATGAAACAAGAAACATCCCTAGACTTACACTATCATTGCTGTTGACGTATCTAGCTCAAAATTTCAACTAAATTCCATGTATAAGACAACCCCATAAAAAAGCAGAACTAAGAAGAAAATAGCAGTTAAAATCTCACAAATGCAGATGATTTAGGGTAACTTTATAACTGTATTGGATTTGTAGGGCTAACCTTTGGTAGTGGGGGGGCTACAGGGTGGCTTCTGTGAGAAGCTGCCAGAAACTTCCTCTATATCCAGCAAAGCCAATCCTTGGTAGCTTTAAAGACAGAAGACCTGATGATCAAGTCTTGGCCAATTAGAAATGGTGGCAACACCTCTGTAATAACATATTTAAGAATAAGAAGATAAAACATATTATTGCGCAATTGAAATTGCAGAGAGAGAAGAGCAGAGTGAGACCATGTGAGGCACAACCCTGCTGACACCAAGGTCAGTGGAGAAGGAGGGGCAGGAGGTGCAGCAGCAGTTGTGCTGCCCCTGGGATGGACTCACACTGCAGCAGTTCACACAGAGCTGTTGCTCATGAGCTGGACTCATGTTGGCGAAGTTCACGGAGAACTGTCTCCCTGGGAAGGACCCCACGGTGCAGCAGGGGAATCACCCCTCTCCCTAAGCAGTGGGAGAAACAACCTGTGATGAACTGACCATAAACTCCCATTCCTTGCCTCCCTGTGCAGTCTGTGGAGGAGCCCCACGCCACAGCAGGCAGATGCCTGCAGAGGGCAGGCTGTGATCCTGTGGGAGGCTGTAGAGAGAGATGTCCTGCTCCTGTGCTGGAGCAGCCTGTCCTTGAAGAACTGCACCCCAAGAAAGAGTGACCCACAGCAGCAGCAGCAGCAGTTGTGCTGCCCCTGGGATGGACTCACACTGCAGCAGTTCACACAGAGCTGTTGCTCATGAGCTGGACTCATGTTGGCGAAGTTCACGGAGAACTGTCTCCCTGGGAAGGACCCCACGGTGCAGCAGGGGAATCACCCCTCTCCCTAAGCAGTGGGAGAAACAACCTGTGATGAACTGACCATAAACTCCCATTCCTTGCCTCCCTGTGCCACCGGGGGAGGAAGTAGAGCTGAGAAGGAGGAAGAAGTGAGTGTAAGGTGTTTTAAATGTTTTGCTTTATTTCACATGATCCTCTGCTCTGATTTTGTAAGTAATAAATTTAATTATTATCTCTAATTCAAGCCTTTTTTGCCTGTGATGGTATTTTGTTGAGTGATCTTTCCTGGTTCTTAGCTCATGAAGCCTTCATTATCCTTTCTCTCACCTGTCCAGATGCAGAGAGGAGGAATAGAGAGGCTTTGTTGGTTTTGTTGAGCACCTGCAATCCAGCCAGGGTGAATACACTACAGCAACACACAAACAAGCTCATAAGAAGAAACTAAGTAACTTTCTTCTGCCTTGATTGTCTGTGGGCTGTTAATGCAGTGAGACTTCTCATTGTGATTCACATGACAAGTTAGATTCCATGGAGCAATGCCTTCCAATCTTATGATTTTAAATTTGTAGCTTAACTTCCCATTAACCTTCTCAAGATGTTCTTGTCCCCTGCCCATATGCAAAAGGTAGAAATTAAAAGCCGTGAGTCTGGTCAAACCCACAGACTGCTTCACACTCCTCCGTCGTACTGTTTTCTCCAATACGTGTCCCGGTGGCCGTACCAGCATGCGCAGCACAGGAGGATTGGTAGGAGTGACAGAAAAGATCATTCTCTCTTTCACACTTTGTCCTTTCAGCCCAAGCACTAAAGCAGTGCAGGTTACTGCAGGCTGCCTCCACAGGGACTTCTGCATCTTCCCCCCACTCCAGGAAATGCAGGAGTTCTGGCACACCATCTTGCAAATTAGTCACTTAAGCTAGCTGTCAAGGTAAATCAGGAGCAAGCAGATGGATCACAGAAGGAATAGAAGTTACTTAAACCTCTTATAACACTTATTTCTGTTCAGTAGTCATTGATATTCCACTCCTTACATAAAAAAATTAAAGTTGGTCCTTATTTAGGTATACAGCTATGTTTTATTTCAAGACATGACAGAGTAATTTGAATCAGTTTCCTAAAATTATTTTCCTATTTTCCAGGTGGAAGCAGTTCAAGAAATTCTCCTACTTGGTTTTTAGCATGCACGATGTACATTTCTTTAGCTCTTCTTGAAGAAGGGAACCAAAAAATATCTTACATCCACTGGCATCCTTTGCTTGATATAAATGAGCACTGTTTCACATGCATGATGTATTCAATTTTTGCTCATTTTTTGGAATATATCAACAAAAATATTCATGTGCATAACATGGGTTAGGTACTGCTGTCATCCAAATTTCTCACAAATATGAAAAGCAGAATTAGAAAAAAAGCCCAAAACAGCAACACAAACACTTCTAACTTTAAAGCATACTTTTACATTCTTGTCTCCTAATCTGAAGGTTTAAAGTCTCTCAAGACTACCACACAAGGGGTAAAATATTTCTTCTATAAAATATGATACAAAGGACCAACAAACAAAGATCTCTCCAGAATCCACTGGTATCCCTAAATTAAGTTTAAATACATATGTATAAACAAAAATTATCCAGAGGCAGTGAACAGTAACGCTTACACATGCTAAAAAGCGAAACCTTCCTCTCATGTGCCCCTTTTATTGAAAGGCAGCTCATAGTAATTAGCCCTTGAAAATTACAAATGCCAATCATTTGCTTTCAGCCTACATTATTTTGGTAGGTAAGGTTATTCTAGTCCTATGGGGTCAACAGCAGCAAGTGAAAATAATTTAGTGAAAGAACATCCTGTCTCTTATCCCTGAAGAAAACCCTAAGGGAAAAAAAAGCAACATCAAAACTGTATGCATCAAATAAGCAATAAGAATGACAGTTTTCCCTTATAAACTAATGTTTCTGGGACTTCTGAATACAAGTATGCTGAAGAAACAGTTATTAAGGAAAATCTGGTAAACAACTTTTTTTACTTATGTATTTACGAAAGCTATTTCTATCTTTTTGTTATCAGTCAGCACAGGGAAGTGCCAGTGACAGTTCCAGATGGCTGCTGCTCCTTGACTTGTATTCTATTGCATGAAACCAAAGCAGCCCAGCATAAAAAAAGGAAAGGGGAAAGAAAAAAAAAAAAAAATGTCGGTCATGAAAGAAGTAATTTTAGTCCTTCTAAAGTAACTTTCTGTTGTGAAAATTTAAACTTGTCCCAATCAACATGTCACTTCTTTGAAAGGCAGTTGGCTTTGGCAGATATGAACAAAGGTCAACAGAAACCCCAAATCCAGGAGAATCAAAAAGTTTGCAGCCTGGAGTGAAGCAGGCCATGTAAAGATGAAAAAGCATAGGCTATCATAGTTGGAATTCCCACTCCTGTTTCTTCTTTGGTCCAAAGTAAGAAATAACTTTACTGATTGTGACACTAGAGATTGCTTCTTTATCTCCACTGATTCAACTGCAAAGTACCACTCTCACCTGCTTAAAAGAGGAAAAACAATCTCATTCAACCATTGTATTGCAAAAACTAATAATCAGTAGGCCTAAGTATGGAATATGGCCTAAATATGGAGGAATGATGACAATTTCATGTCTCAGTAGGCCTGAAAGAACAATCTGGAGAATTAAATAAAGCACAAAGCAGAAGAGCTGAAGAGCTTCTAAAACCAGTCAGGAGAAGTACTAGTCAGAGACTTAAATGGAATTTTTGTCAACTGAGTAGCCTAATTATCTTTTGCCACATCATATCACAATTGATCACATTTTCAAAACTGACTTTGGCTCTTGTGTGCTTTTCTTAGACTCATGCATCTGTGAATATTTAGAAGACTATTTAAGTAGAAGCTTGAGAGTTTGAGTTTCTGTTTCAAATATTTTCTTGATTAGTAAATTTTAATATACAAGTAGTGGAAATGTTGAATTTTTTATGACATCATTTCTGTAACTCCAAGATAGACAGGACTTATTTGAAGTTGAAAAGACTGTTATTTCATTTGGGAAAAGATAAATACCCAAGAAAGTGCTGAGCTATCAAAACAATTCTGAGATACAAATTACATCCTGAGCTAATCATTCTCATTCACTGCCAAAAGCATCTTCCTTCCTTGCTTGCTTACAGGAGTAGAAATAGCAGCTGCTGTTGAAATCTCCCCTGGAGATTGTTAGTATCTCCATGAGGAAAAGCTTTGCACTGGAGGCCAATTTCAATAAATAACAGCAGCTTCATTGTATCTGATAAGCTTTCTACAATGATGCAAAATTTGGCACTTATTTTCATACATGTCAGCCAACGAAAATCTTTCTAAATATATTGTAACTACCTTCCTATGAAGGCAAATCCCTGCGTCATCTTGTTCTGCCCTAATGGGAAGCTCCACATCCCCTGCTCTCACAGCTTAGTGCATAAGGTGCTCACTGCAAGACCTAAGGCATTCACTGTAAGAGGCTGTCCTTACAGCAATATTAGTGATGCCAAATGTCCTCCTAGATGACTTTCAGAGACCTTTGGATCCCAGCGAAGTAAATGAGGAACTTTTAAAATTCTGATCCATTTGTGTGATTGTTTATAAATACACATTGCCTTTCCTGAAGCCACAAGAACTGTGAAAATAGATTGCTGTGCTATGCACATAATCCTTGGATTTCAGGGGTTGAAGAAAATATTTTTATTGCTGTAAGATTTTCAAACCAATCTTCACTTGCTGAATTACATAGGAAAGCATTTCAGATTTTGTGCAATAGTAGCACAAAAGTAAAGGAAGTGCTAAGGTTTTCACTGAAGGCTGTTTTATGGTGTCATATTTGATCTCCTAAAATCAGACACTTGATCAACAGTTTTGGAAAATACTGCTCATGTTTATTTTGATTAAGCTAAGGTCAGAGCTACTCTAATCAGTGTTTGCTTTAAACACAACCTCCAAATAAATTTCTCTATGATAAATTAAATCTTGACAAAGAATAAATTATTTCTGAGCAGGAATCAGTAACAATAAGAATAGTCTGTTTAAACAATATAATTAAAGGGTTCCCAGTAGAAGAGCTTGAAGAAGTGTGTTGTCTTTTAAAACTAGGTTATTTATGAAAGTTCCTTTGCCTTCTTTATTGACTCCTATTATCTTGTATTGGCAGTTTAATGAAGACTAATGACCAGGTCAAAATTTCTTGCGCTATTAATCTAAAATTAAAAAAAGGACACAAAAAATCATTTCCTTCAAATTGTTCTCTATGGAAACCACACTGTATTCTAAGAAGAATAGTTTACAGCTTCATCAATTTTTAATGAAGTTATTAGCTATTAATATACTGCTTTTTTCCTTACTTGTACCTTGATTATTATGTATTCTACATCGTCATAAATTCTTAAAGTAGTGTATAGAAAAGAGGTACTAAAAACCTCTGAATTATGGTAAAATGTATAAAATTAGCATACTAATACCACTATATAAAGGGAAAATATTAATTACTGGAAGTTTGACATATTCAACACATGGAGAAATAGGCAATTGTCCACTTCTGTATTTATTCCTTAATACCATATTTTCTAATGAAAAATAGAAAAAAACCCCATAATTGTGAATATAACTATAGTGGAATATTTTTTAAAAAACAAATATAATCAATTACTTAAACCTTGATATTAAAACACTGGAGAATCTACCACAGGTAGGAGATGGAAAAATAGCTTTTCCTCCTCCAATTACTGTATACTTTCTCTTACATAAGTCCAAATGTTTGGATGAGATGGTGAGCATCTGAAACTTCTCTTAAGGTATGATTTCAGTTCAACTCAGTTAGGGTTGCCCTCTTATGCTATGCATTTCATGAGGGAGAACAGAAGCGCCCTTCTGGGAATTAAGATTTTCTGACCTCTGTCTATTGGCATGGAAAATTGTCTATCCCACTTTCACTCTCCAAGTATGTTATTTGAAAAGTATAGTCACAGGAGTCATGACTTGCTGAAGAATAACCTAAATGTTTTGCCTGGGTACTCTGCTTGTACTGACTTAGTGGAAATATTCACTTTCCATCAAGCCCAATCCCTGCTTGGTTGTTACCATAGTCTTCCCCATATTAATAACATCTTGTTTGAGTCTGCCGCTCATCTCACATTAGTCTAAACCTGGATCAAAGCCAGATGAAGTTAACAGATTTACTCTGCTGTAAGTCCAGTGTAAAAGAAACTACTTTTCATGCAGATTGACTTGTCTTGCTTTTCAGATTTCTTTGCCCATGCATGTAAAGCAAACCACTTTATATGCTACTCAAGGATAAAAACCTGTCATGCAGAAATTAAAATTTACATCCAATTTCTTTTTCCCTCAGTAGATGCTCTGTCAAAGAAAGTAAAACATAAACAGTTGGTATTTCTTCCCAGACAGATCTTTTGAGCTCTATACTCTTCTATGAAATTGTTTTTGTGTCTACTCCAGGTATCACCTTACTTGAAATTTTAGCTATACCTTTGTTACAAGTATAATGCTTTATTATACAGAGTAATAGGTAAACTTCTGTGTTTTTGTAAGTTGTGCTTTCACAGTAAAAAATGCCATCTGATTCAAGAAATTAAAAAAAGTGTTACAAAATTACACCAATACAGTAGTATAAGGTCCCTACAAAAGTTGCAGTCACATACATTTTCCTGACCAGTTCAAACTACTTGAATTGATTCACTGAAATTTTAAGGCAACAGTATAAGCAGTAGGAAAAAAAAAAAAAAACACAAAAAAGGGATGAGAGATTGATTTTTTTTTACTTTTTCAGTAGGTACTACAGGCTTTCTAATCTCCTGCATGACTGTTTCATGAGAGTTGGACCTGTGAAGTCATGGGGTTCAAGAAACTTTTCACATTCCACTTCATGACACTTTATATATTTCTCTTATTAGTTATTTTGAGGGCAAGTATGGTACAGAACATGCAGTTTCCATAGGCATTGTACCTTATAATACATGACATGACATGAAAAAAAGTGGGATAAAGCAAGAAGACTGAGAAAAATAGCATTTTATATTTCATCAAATAAAAATATCCTTTCATTTCTGCCTGAAGCAGATCTACTGAAAATCTGATATGATATAAAATATAGAGGAAATTTTAGATTTAAAAAAAAAAAGTTGAATGCTGTAAAAATAAAGAAACAAAAAGAAGAAAGGAGGAAGAAGTGAACCAAAAAAATCATTACAACTTGAAACTCAGAACTGAAAAATCCAAGAATTTCTATCCAAGTGCCAATTTCCACTAACTCGTCTTGCAAACTTCTCTGTGTAAGACAGGTGATGCAACACTTAAGTAGCTTGTACAGTTGTTTAAACAATTTAAAGAGAAGGTTATTGATACCAAATGATCCTTCTGCAGATCATTTCCCTTATGGTAATGCTTGTTTATGCTATTGCACTGATTGCTCGATGCTACTCTTCCTCACTGCTGTAAGGCTCTCAACATTCTGGTAGCTCTTTCATATTGCTGTAGAAGATCACCAACAGTACTGTGCAACCCTGCTGCTAATGAGGCTTTCTTCACATAAAATAAAATGAAGTTGTTTGTAGTCCAGATCAGTTCCTCTACTGAACTTCTCATGCATCACCATGAAACAAACAAATCAAAAGACCCAACTGGGCTGAGAAGAACAGAGATAGCAGGGGAAGGATAATAACAGGTGACTGACAAAGACGAGGAGACAGGTGTGAATTGCTTTAATCCAGAATCACTTCAAAAGAAATTGTTCTGCTCTCCTAGACTGCAAGAAGTGGTAAATGACACAAAACCTCTGAAGCATAAGAAAAGAGAAAACCATGATTGGGGAGATCAGAGACAGAGTGGATTTGTAAACAGAAATAGTAAGTTTTGTGAGGAGGTGAAGCAATCTTATGAGTACAGAGCACTGTTCTTTCACAGTTCAGCTGCTGCTTGTGACTCAGGGAGTGGAGCAGAATGCAGCAACCCTGCAGGAGTGTGGGATGAGTAAGCAGCTTATACAACTCACAGGAGAAGATGCAAATTACTAGGTCTGCAGGACAAATAAAGAAATAACCAGCCAAAGATCATAACCATAAATCACAGAGCAGGCTAAGGATTATAGGGTTAGTGGCTAGAATTAAATTCAACACAATATGTAAAGGCAATAAGACAAGGAAAATATAATTCCAGGAAGTGAGAAGAGAAATGCTGAGCAACTTGCTGGATATTTATTCTTGACACTAAACAAGGGCACTAATGAGGCCATATTTGAAATGTCACATTGATTTTCTGTCCGATTCATTATCCTATAGATGAATATGACTTTATGGAAAGGGTACAGCTTTGGCAGACAGCTGGCTACATACATATCTATGAGGCAAAGGAGACCAAGAAAGGGGCTTTAGTCTATCATGGGAATATCCACACTTTAACCCTGTGCTTGCTTTCTGGGCACTGTACTCTCCAGGAGTTCAGCTCAATAATTAAGGCCCAGCTTGACATATCATGTCTCTGGGACTTTGACTCTGTTTCACCGAGAAAACTGGTACAGATATGTGAGAGAGTCTCTAAATTAAAACAATGCAGAACAGAAAAGCCAAAATGTGGAAGAGAAATTGTTCAGGTTGTGATGCTTATTTCCCCTTCTGAGGATCCATTTCAGCTTCCACCCATGACAAATTATTTACTTTCTCCTAGCCTACATCCATCCTTTGTCTCTTGGCAGTCTTCTAATTATGTACACATTCCTTTTTGGGATTCCAGGTTCTTGTGAGGCCTTTACAAACCTTGTCAACATCTCCACAGGAAGCAAGGAATTAGCCTTCATGCAGCAAAAGTGAAGTATTGCTTGACATCTACCCTGTGAATACAGGTACTGGCATAAATTCCTGAACTATTGGTCCCATATTCAACAATAAATTACTGCAAAATGTACAGATAGACTTTTAGAGTCAGAAGTAGAGTTTTGGACCAATACCTTTTAAAGAATGTTTTACAGTCTTTTTAAGGCAGTTCTATGTTTGGACCAGGTATAAGAAGGAACAAACGAGAGAAACTTTGCAATTGTACTAAATGAAAGACCATAACAAATATATTTGCTTTCTGTTAGTCTACATCCATCCTTGCTTCTTGGCAGTCTTCTAATTATGTACACATTCCTTTTTGGGATTCCAGGTTCTTGTGAGGCCTTTACAAACCTTGTCAACATCTCCACAGGAAGCAAGGAATTAGCCTTCATGCAGCAAAAGTGAAGTATTGCTTGACATCTACCCTGTGAATACAGGTACTGGCATAAATTCCTGAACTATTGGTCCCATATTCAACAATAAATTACTGCAAAATGTACAGATAGACTTTTAGAGTCAGAAGTAGAGTTTTGGACCAATACCTTTTAAAGAATGTTTTACAGTTTTTTTAAGGCAGTTCTATGTTTGGACCAGGTATAAGAAGGAACAAACGAGAGAAACTTTGCAATTGTACTAAATGAAAGACCATAACAAATATATTTGCTTTCTGATCCAGACACATAAACAAAGGACACATAAAAGTTTATTAATGGATGTATTAAAATATCAGTTCTCTCTTCAGTATATATACACGAGTAATATTTCATATATATCATTATTCTGAGAAAAAGTAAAAAAAAAACCCTGTGTTTTGAAAATGTAAGAGTCTGTGTTATGGCACTGTAATATAGATCTTAAGTGAGTGACATGGACTAGCCACAGTAAAACTGAAATACACAAAATATTTGTCCATGGACCGTTCAACAGTGGGCAGGTGTTTTTAAACACCTTGTGACACTGAGAATAGGAATAATATGGAGGTGGGCAAAACTAGAAAATAAGCCTGAAAATAAGTGTGAAAATTTTCACACTCTGGAAAATCTGCTTAGAAATGTCTTGAGCACAAAATAGAGACCAAGGAAGGAAATGACACATTCCAGGTAAATTCAAATTAAATTCTCCTTGCACGTGCATAAACTAATGCTCTGTACCAGGTAAATATTATCCAAGGACGACGATAAAAAAATATATTCTGATTATCCCATGCCCAAAATGGTTGATTTTCTATGGCTTTCCCTGAATTCAAACATATCTGAGTGATCCATATGTGAATGGTTTGTTAGCGAGAGATTAATTGACTGTCTTTAATAAGAACATCAGTGATTTCTAGAAAATAAATCTAATGAAAAAAAAATCTTTAAAAAATTTGAGATTTACATCTTTTATTACATGACAGTTCCTCTAGTAATTTAATGTCAGTCTTGTTAATCCTTGACAAGCTGACAAACCATGAAATTCAGCATTATTAGCATGGTAAAGCTGTGAAATCCTTCATCTGCTACCATGATCTGTACAAGCCAATGTAAGGAAGAGTACTACCGTAGTAGAGAGTTATTTGAACCTCTGCCAGAGTAGCTCCTGCCTGCATAAATAAGAGAAGACCAAGTTTATTCATATAATCTGCCCAAAGGATGTGTTACAAGGTCCCTGCACACAGCTTTTAGCAAATTTCTTTGTGGCCCTCACAGATGATGGTAAGAAAACTGATTGTTTCAGTCAAACACCACCTGAGGTTTCGGGATCAAATAAACAATTTGAAGATGCCATCTACCTCCTTGTCCCCAGTGACATGTTTAACGTAGAAACATATTTGGCATATATCCACACTTTTTGTGTGTACAGCTCTTAAATAATCTATAAAATAATTTCTGACAACCAGTAAAAGTGAAAATGATGCTACCAGTGTTCAACACTTTTCCGAGGAGAACCTTAGTTTTCAGCTTCCTGCTTCAACTTCCACAGCGTCAGAAGCACGGGAATGGTGTGGGCTATGTGATGTCTCACTCCCACCACCTGTGCTTTTAAATAGGGTCACTTGATAGAAGTAAAAGGGAATAAAAAAAACATAATGTAACACAATATCAAAATGTTAATATCTTTTAAATTCTTACCACACTAAAATTTGGTGGAAAAGGGAAAGAATCTCCTAAAGGAAAAGAAAAAGCCTCTGTTAGAAAATACGTCATTCTATTAAGGAGATTTATATAGAAACACATTTCTAAAATAAAATGTTTCAGCCAGTTTTCCTTAAGAATGAAAAACCTGACTAAACTTTTGTAGTTCTTTCTTCTTCACATAAGAAATCTCACATATGGGCTCATTTTTATACAAGATTTTCTTTGAGACTAACAAATTCTGAAAGCTTTATGACCTTTCTGCAGAAGTTTGATTTTTCACCTATGACATTCGTAAACAAATGCAGTCTTCTGTTCTGAAAGAGATGTAATTAAAGATGCTTTTTGTGGTTTAACCCCAGCCAGCAACCATGTATCACACAGCCTCTCATTCACTCCCCCACTAGCAGGATCAGAACCAGAAGAGGAAAAGTGTTAAAACTTGTGGGTTGAGATAAAGATGCTTTAATAGGGAAAGAAAAAGTCACACAAGCAAGCAAAACAAAACAAGGAATTAATTCACTGCTTCCCATGGGCAGGCACGTGTTCAGCCATCTCCAGGAAAGCAGGGCTCCATTGCATGGAACGGTGTGGACTTGGGAAAATAAATGCCATAACTCTGAATGTCCCCCCCGCATCCCCACTTTAAATGCTGAGCATGATGTCATACAGTATGGAATATCCTTTGGGTCAGTTGGGGTCAGTGGTCCCAGCGTGTCCTTCCAATTCCCCACACACCCCCAACTCCCTCGGCAGCGTGGCCATATAAAAAGAAGAAAATACTTTGTCTCTGTGTAAGGGCTGCTCAGCAATAATGAAAACATCCCTGAATTATCAACACTGTTTCCAGCACAAATCCAAAACACAGCCCTGAACTAGCCACTGTAAAGAAAATCCTACCCCAGCCAAAGCCAGCACAATGACCCATGGGGCTTGTTAGCTTTTTTATCTTAAAATAATAGGTATTTTCTTTTTGAGAAAGGCTATAGTGGTTCTTTGTCAGGTAATGGTGATTTAAAGTTTAAGTCATTAATGTTTATAAGAGGGTTTGTATTGTCACTTGCAATACGCTGCAGGGCTATGAAGCAATATTAATAAGCATATTACAACAGCCACAAGTCACGTAAACATATCTAACAGCACAAACTATACCAGCTGGACATAAGTTTTATCCGGTAGAAATGAAAACACCACCTGGCTTTTCCTCACTGTTAAATGCATGGCAGGAATAGACATGTCATAAGATATCTGACAAACTAATTTTTAAAGCTTTTGAATTTATTGCTTGGTGTCCTTTATTCCATTATGAAATGGCTTAAAGGCATACAATTTACATAAAGAAACATCTGAATTATTTAGTTCAATCACAAGCAATAACATTTAACATTTCCTGGTCTAAACTGAAATAGAGATTTAAGGCTGAAGTGCTGCCTCAGTTTAAGACTAGGTAATAATCAGGGTAGCTTGTGATTCTCTGCCTGCCTGCAACCACCTTCCCACTTCCTTATGAATACCAGCAGCTTCTCTCCTTTATCTAATTCCACTCATGGCCCCAGAAGAGGTCCAAACTGACTGCCACCCTTTTTGCCCCAGGCAGCAATCTCTAGCTCCCCTAAAACCATTAGATTGGGTAGTGTTAGAAATTAGGAATCCACTATCCACAGCATGTACAAATCCCAGCTTGCCAGGGAAATAAACAGGAGTCATGCTCTATTCAGTGTGAGTGACCTGAAACAGTAAAAGGCCTGTAATAACAGGTTTTCCCAAAAAAAAAAAAAAAAAAAAAAAAAAAAAAAAAAAAAAAAAAAAAAAAAAAAAAAAAAAAAAAAAAAAAAAAAAAAAAAAAAAAAAAAAAAAAAAAAAAGAAAAAAAAACCAGAAAGAAAAGGAAACAGCTAACTATCTCACCTAGTCATTAAATTAGAGAAAAGGAGGTGAAGGGGATGGAATCCTAACTACTGCTCTTCCTTAATTCAAAGGAAATTTAGACATCCACATGGCTGGGCAAAACTAATGTCATATTCCTGAAAGTAAGATACTACACAAATGTACCTCTTTATTTAACTCTTGCTGAAAAAAAGTTGCTGTGACATTTTAACTATCAACTAGGTGATTTCAGTATCTACTTGTTTGCATCCTATTTATCTTATTTATCTCTGAGCCTAAGATGCTGGTGGTGTTGAGAACATTACCTTCAACAGGAAAACACTAAATATTTCTTATTTTACAAATATGGACAGATACTTGGATTAACTTTTTAAAATTTAATTTAAGAATAATAGCCTAAATTCTAAACCAAGCACATCTCCACAGCTTCATGTGATTAAAATTAGTCATGCAATGCCAGAAAGACTAATTTATCAGTACAAGTACTTTAGCAATCCTAGAACAGCTAATGCTTTTTTTTTAATATGCTATTGCTGTTATAAAAATGCAAGCTACTCATTAACTGTCTGTAAAAAATTTTATGGATTTATTGCTTAATTAGGTTTGTACCTTTATTTGACAGGGGTTATTAAATACAGTATATAATCCTCTCAATTCCATGTAAAAGTCCAACTCAGTTTTTATGAGAGCCTACATTAAAGCAGAATTCAATGAAAAATAAAATCTCTTAATTCACTGCAAGGACTCAATTTTATTGCATATTGAAACAAATAGCTATTCATTTCCATTAGTCAAAAAAATTTTTCTGCCATTTTCTTTCTGATTAAAAAAATTGTGTCTCCAAACACTGAATGTTGATTTTTCTCCCTCAAACACCCATCTGCACCTTCTCTGTGATGATGTGCTAAATAGCAATGTTGAATTTACGGTATCCTCCACAGGGGAAGACAGTGGGCACCATGAATGTAACAGTCCCATTTCTCTTATGCCCTGAAAATCTGTGGATGCCCCATTCCTGGAAGTGTTCAAGGCCATGTTGGATAGAGCTTTGAGCAACCTGGTCTAGTGAAATATCCTGCCCATGGCAGGTAAGTTGGAACTGGATGATCTTTAAGGGACCTTCCAACTGAAACTATTCTATAATTCCATGGTCCTTCAGGGACAAGCAGAAAGGGAACACTCTGTCAGCTGATGTTTAATCCAAACTCTGCTAACCCTTATAGCCCAAAATAAATATTTTTTTCAAATACATACAAAAAGGAGAGAGAATAATCCAGACAAATATCTGGAGAAGAGCAAATACATTGCTAATTAGTTGTGCTTTCTTTTTCTTGTGTGGAATTTAACTATGTCTTGATAATTAAACATCAAGCGGAATTAATAGTTAGACATTGAGCCCAAATCTGCTTGTCATGCTCAACATGTATCGCTACGTGAAGCAAACAGTGCAGATTTGACTCCGGTGATGGCAGTCCTGTCCCACCTGTGCAAATTACCACTTGCCACATGGGACCAGACCCTGTTGTTCAATCTGTCCAAAGAGCCTGCAGCTAGTTTAGTGTCAGCCCAGTGTATTGCCATGGGAGAGTTGCTGGCATTTCTCACTCAGCAGACATGCCAGCAATGTGTGCAGGCACGAGACTGGGGTCTCATAAACATCTCCGAGTCTCATGGAATTATCCTAGCCAATATGATATTTCTGGCTGGTAAAAAAGTGCATTTGCCACTTGAATTTTATTGACCCTGGAGTGTAGAAGGAGAAACACGGATATTAAATTAAAGTTACTGAAGATATGAAAACTATGAGACAGAAACACAAGGATTAATGACAAACTGGCAAGTCTTCAAAGTGCTCTGAGGTCTCTGGTGCTTAGAATGAAATCCAGTCCTGCTGAAGGCACAACAAAATGCTTGTGCCCCACTGCAGCTTTAGTTAGAAAGCTTGAAACAGTTTCTTATGCTTCCCTCAGCATGGGTATGAATTTCCAACTTCAATGCACAGTCTGAAAAGACTTTTTTTAAAAGACGAGTGAGAAAAAAGAACTAAAGAAACAAATTTAAATAATTTTACACTTTAAAAAACCTACTCAAAATCCTTTGAAATTTCCAACATAAAAGAAAAGTTTTATGTAAAGCTAACAGAAGTAGTGAGCAGTTTCAGGGAAAAACAAATACGCATAATTTTTAACAGAGATCTATTATTTGGGAATAGGAATAGCTGAAAAGAGAAATCAGCTGTCATACTGCACCAAATAAATATTTGTGGGCCTACAAAATAAGATAATAAGGATAAAAACTCATTAAATTTCAAGCAGATTGGTTTTTAAATTTCTTTAGTTAGAGAGAAGTCCTTGGGAAGCAGAAACATTAACAAAATTAGTATTGGTGTGCAAACAGTAGGGCTTACAAAGCACTAAGGAAGCAAAGATAAAAGAAGTCTTACATTTCACCTCAGAAAAACTGTAAGCAAATGGAAAGATTGATAAAAACTTGCAGGTAACAATAATTTCAGAAGAACCAACAAGCTAACAATAAGCTAACAATAAGCAAACTCAGACAAAAATATTTCTAGTATTGTCCTATGGCAGTGTGTGTTGTAAATTGGTATTTGACTGGAATTGTGGCACTAGGCTAGACTGTCTCCCCTTGGAAACCAGTTTGAGAGCAATATTTCCACAAATCTGTTGGTAAAATTTTTCTGAGTGTAATCCAGAGCAATATGACAACAGCCTGTTAGGGCCTATGCTGTATTTCTGTCTTCGCATGGAAAGGAACATGGAATTACAAATACAAACACCTGGCTGTTTCACTCCCTTGTCAGATCCCCTCCTAAATGATTCTAGCTCTCTTCTACAACTGCACAAAGCAGGCAAGACATTTTCCCCCCCCCAGCCCAGCCACTGCTTCCTCCATACCTGCCATATTCTCTTTTCTCTTATTCACCTCCAACATAGACAAGAAAGCATAAAGAAAGGAAGGATGTTGGCCAACACATGGACAGCAGTGTTCCTGTGTGCACAAGGGGTTTAGGGACAGAGATTATTGCCTCTCATCTCTCCTCTGGCACGACATCTGCTGTAACATAAACTGTTGCATTTTGTGAGATTACTCTAGCATTAGTAGCATGAATTTGCTGCAATGAACAATGGTAGTCATGAAAATGTGAAGATGTTGCATAAAAAAAAGTCATGTTAGTATAAAGATGGTACAAAACACAAAGAGCCTAGAGTTTCTACTCCTAAAGGAGACTAACAGACACTTTGATTTTATCTATTTTCCCCCCTTTTTTTATAATTTTGTGTGGAGCCCTTTCATGATACAATAGATGTCAGAGTCTAAAAAATCCACTTTGTCCCCTATGGTTACATGTCTGAAAATAAATTTACAAACGTATTTTTTTTTTAGTATTTCAGTTTCATTAGAAATCTTGAATCTGGCAATGTTGTTTGATAATTATAAAGGCTTTTACACAGGGATAATTAAGTTTTGGCCTATACAAGGGTATTAGAAAGAAATCATAGCTTTCCTCTGTCAGAAGTGTCCACTAATTCAGTATAGATTTGTAAACTCATATCCATAGGACAGGATCACATCGAGAATGGCATCTTAATAAAATAAGACTTTAAATTTTAAAAGTCAAACCTCTTTAAAGAGAGAATGGTAGCAATTTTTTTTAATAGATGGAGCTTGTTTAGTACCCATTCAAAGAGAGAAACGCTGAACAATTTTCAAACCACATCTTAGTCATTTATGAAGACATTCCTCATGTTATTTGCAGTGCAGAGGGGAAAAACATATATATGGGAATAATTAGTGACATTAGCATTTCTATTAACAATGCTCATAGTATTCCTTAGAACCTTTATTTTTAGTTTTAATTTGCAGATAGACAGTTTTAAATGGCATCTGCCCATCACAATTTCTCAGGCAGATGTAATAATACTTCTAGTTCTTGACTAGACAAATGTAATTATAAACCTGATGAAAAACTAATACCTTTAAATGAAAAAAAAATTATAAATGACAGTAAAAATAAACCAAAAAATGAAAATATATGTCTCTTTCCCATTGTACTCATGGCTTATGGCAAGATTCCCTGAAAAATTAGACCATTGCAAAATTTATTGACTGAGTGTTTTAAATTTAATTTTGTCTCATCATTTTCATACAAAGTAATTCTTTATGTCTTAACAGCAACAATGAAGGTAGATGCTTGTGTGACTTTTCTCCCTGTCTAAACTCTGGCTTAGAGAACAAGGTCTTTGGAACTCTTGTGGTAAGCATATTTTGAATTTTTTTTCTGTATGCATGAGTTTAAAATAAAATGTCAATTGTACATAAAAGTTTAAAATTTACCCTCTATGATCATATAATTGTTCAAAATTTATTGGAAGGCATATATAAATTTGGAACAAATATACCTAAAGCACATGGAACTTTGTTGTGAATTCTCCTAGAGCAGTTTTTATGTTAGGAGATCAACACTGATTTATTCTTTCAGAGATACCCATTGTGACCTGTCAGACCCCAGCATTCTGCTTTCAAAACTCCCTCAGGATCTATTTTACACACTTGACCCAGCGTATTTGGGAAACCATAATCTTTTATGCTCAACTCCTAGAGCTCTTGAAGCCAGAAGGGACCTCTCTGGCTGTTTCATCTGTCTGCCCACATAACATGAGCACAGAAGCCTTCACCCATAATTTCTGCCTTAAGCCCATCACTTTAATCTGAATGGTATCTTCTCTTTTATAGAAGGCACATAATCCTGAAAGCCAAAATAGACTGTAAAAGAGGGCATTTGTCAGTGATGGTTATAGTTCCCAGCTCACTTAGGCCTCAGGCAAATTATTTAATCAGAGGATCCCAGCACTGCAGCTGTTCTCTAGGAACAGCTTTATTTTCTGTCACAAAGTCTGGAATTTGCTGTTCCTTATCTCACACCGTTCGAATACTTTCTACTGGGTACATTTTAATTCATTTCACAGCAGGCAATAAACAGCTCTGTACCTCTGTATCTTTTGAACCTACCTCTTGTGGAGGATTCTCCATATTGTGGTAGAAATTAATGTATAAAATGACCCTTCTTTTCACAACACCCAGCACATTCCTACAGGATAGAAAGCTTCTGCTGATATTCAAACACTCCCTTTGGAGTCAGGGTGGGAAGGGGTGGGTAACTAGCAGGGATGATCAATGTATTTATGTGGGGTATCTCCACACAGTATGATTATGGGGCTACTTTTTGTTTCGCTGGCTGGCAGAAGCCCTTGTTTGGCCTTATGAAGCATCTCAGAGTGACAGGAAAGAGCAATGCCATTAGGGAAAAGGGCTGGAAGTACAGTAAAGCAAGTGTAGCTAGTTCATCTATATATACTGTCGAGTAGCTGCTGCAAGAGAGAGAAGAGAGGTTTTACCTTGCCATATACTGAGTGTTCTAGCTGTTATCACAGGTTACTTTTAGACATGCTAAACATCACCACAGCCTTCAAAAAGGATAATGGCTGTCCTAAAACTTCACCCTCCTCTTTTTTCCACTCATCAGGCTATTTATATGATTATGCCATTTAGTGTTTGAACCATTCAGAAACTAAGGTACACATCTTTGCTGTGCAATAGGAACAGAGAGAACACAGAGCAGTCTAGAGAAGATTTTACACTTATAAGATGTGAGCACATGCAAACCTGGTAATGTGAATCTTACTTACCCCACAGTTGGGATTGTCTCACAGCTTTTCTGCAGTGTACTTAACCACACCTGTGACCCCACACCATCCCCACACACTTGTAAAGTGTCAGAACCCAGGACACGCCTCTGGGTGCCTTGGATGACATGTGCCCCTGGCAGGGGGCTGGGGAGTCCTGGCAGGAAGCCAAAGACACTTGGGATTTTGATCCTCACCCATGGAACAAATTACCAACCTTGTATGAAAAATCACAAGTCACAAAAGTTTAAGTAGAGTGATAATGAATTAATCCCAGGGTGAAAAGTGGAATTTTGGGGATTTTTAGTATAGGACTTTAGGAGGCAAGATGGAGGGATTTGGGGGTTGTCCTGTTCTTCTTCCTTCTTCTTCCTGGCCTCCATCTTCTTGGTGATGTTGGCACATTTGGATTGGTTTAGAATAGAAGTAGACAGTCTAACATAGGTGATAGGTATTGGAAAATAATGATAAATAAAGTACACGTAATTCATAATATAAAATGTAGCACCAGCCTAGGGACGGGCAGTGTGCCCTTGACAGACCTGCAAGACAGAACTCTGCGGGTCTGAAAAAGAATGTTTTAGATAAGAGACAATAAACAACCTTGTGAACCAGAGCTGAAGAACTCCGACTCTTTCTTCGACCATCGGGCTGGGAAAAAAGGACTCTTGGGGTCATCCTGACAGCAGGAACCCCGAGAGTAAAGTACCAAAGAGAATATTGTGTAAGGCATTTCTCTTGAGTTTGTATTTCTCATTCACCTAATGCACAGAGTCTCCTCCTAGAAAGGACAATTGTTGTCTATTAAGACAATTGTATCATAAATTCCACCTATTGTGTCATGTACTAAGGCCATCCGTAATGCATAACACTGTACAAGATTCCACCTGGAAGCAAGAGTTTCCTGTACTATGTTCCTTAAATGTATCTAGCAAGCTCCTATTTCCAAAGAGCTCACGGATTAAAGAAGTTCTAAATCTAAAGACAGCAGGAATAAGAACAGGTATGAAGTAGAGGACCATCAGGAAAAACAGTGAAGGGTACTTTAAATATGTTCACAAGTAGATACGACTTGAGGTGTCACTAATTCATTACTTCACTTCAAAGTACTTCCATGTTTTTTGATTAAATGGGCTACATTTTTAAAGAATGTTCATTGCTGGGTGTTGAGAACTTACAAGGAGCAAAAAATAATTTCGTCTATAAGATAAATGCTTTTATCCCTCATTAAAGGAAAGGTAGGTGAATATCTAAGTGTAGAACACACATCTATCTTATTGTATGCCTTAGGAAAATTATTTGGTAAATGATACAACTGGGAAAACCAAATCTTAGTGCTTACACTGCCTGCTACAAGTACAGCATTGGTATTAACTTTCTTTGTTTACAGTTATTGTTTACACAACAAACTGAAGAGCTTAAACACATAGCAGAGTCAAGGAAATCATGAGAACATCTCCTGGTTGTGTTTTGGGGGCTAGGGTTTTACTTTTCTGCAGGAAAAATCATCTGCTTTCTGTAAGATATTTAATGAGCAGATTCACAGTAGGAATAAGATAAAAATCTTTCTAATCTAACAACTAAAGAATACCCTTGATAATAACTGAACAACTGTTAATGAATTCATTAGCACAGAACAAAAGGAAATAATAGCCTCATTTAGCAATTTCACACATTATTTCTATGCAGTTTCAGCAACCTTTTAAAATGTGTGAAAATGAAAATAAGCAAATCTTGGATTTTAAGTAATATATTAGTAATCTGCATTACATTAAAAGTATTAAAATACAACTTTTTCAAAGATGCATCCAGCTAGTTTGTAGGTGCGTTACTGAATAAATCAATAGTAAAGGAAGAAGAGTCCCAAAGAGACCAACACTGGCATTTGGAATGAATTTTTTAAAATCCAATTTTGTATTTGTAATTATTTTTAGGTCACGACATGGACAGTATCTAAGGGGTTTTTAAGATGTAAAAATAAGGCCTACTTGCACTTAGAATGGATAATGACGTAATTATCTATATATATAGATAACTATATATCTATAATAGCGTAATGCTATTTCGCTGAAGGAATCAGGCAATCTAGGCCAAATAATTCTGTATTATCTGGATACCCATCACTTATGCAGGTTTGTCTAAGCAGAGAACTATAGAATACCATTTTAGTCATTTCACATAGCAATGAAGTATCAGTGGAAAGTTCTTCCACTTGTCTTACACAGCAAATGCTTTTCACCTCTACTTTGTTTATCTTTCTCACACATTCCCTTTCTGCTTTTAAAGAAGTATTTATGAGAGGTAAGACCCCAGTTATCTTGAGTAGCATATGAAAGTACTTTTCATTTTAAGTGTCTTGAGATGTGCCATTTTGTTGATATTATTAAGGAAGTTCCATTTTGTTCCTGGTGATCTCATTAGCAGCATCCCATCAGTAGACATAATTATTTGTGATCTTTCCCCTGCCCTTAATCAGGGAATGTCAATGTCAGGACTTTCCTAAATGGAGAGGCCAGCTACTGTGATCAATAAAGAAACAAATATTGACAACTTGTGAATGGCACATCTGAGCAATCCATGCCAAGATTTAGAAGGTAAATAGAAGATAAAGAAAACCAGAAAATGTTTAGACTCCACTTTTTACTGTCCTTCATGAACTCTAAAAGGTCAGCAGCCTGTTTACACAAGGGATACACTTCTGTTTTGTGGGTATCTATGATAAGAGTTGTAGACTCTTAAAGTTCCTTTTTCCTAACAATAAGCTGCTATTTTCCTTCTCCAATAAAGAAAAAAAAATCTGAAATTTTAAATTTAATTAGAATTTAAACTCTAAGGGAAAGCATGTTTCTCCTTTTGAATATGTGCTAATTAGGGTTGACATTTCAGTAGAAATTACAAATGTTTTTGCATATGCACAAATTTATACATATAAAATATACACATATGCACTCCATACACAGGTGGTGTGCAAATCAAATGATGTTGTCACATAAGTATTCACAGATGTACACGACTTTGCTTTGCCCAATAGAGAATAATATAAAGGTTTAAAGAGTGAAAGAGTGTACACAGTCATCTGGCAGCCAGCATACTTTCATTGCTCCAGTAATTCAAAGACAAAAAAATACCAAAAAATTATTTTTTTCCTCCAGAAGTAGCAATATTATTGGCGTGTATCAAATGGAGAAGCTTTGCAACACAGAGAAGGTGTAAAGGGCTCACTCTTCCAGAGGGTTACAAAGGTCAAAGAGATAGTAACTTGATCTGAATCATCCAGTAGCTAGGAAAAATGATCTCAGATTTGCCTTAAGTGAAGCAATCTCCAGTTTATAAAACCACCTATGCTCCACTGAGGTGTGTGTTTGTATGAAACACGCAAGGCACAGAATTAAGAGACAAACATGGGGGTTTTTTCTAATGGTGTAATTATTGTCTTCTCTACTCTCTGGTGATCAATAACAGGACCCAAGGGAATAGCATGAAGCTATGTCAGTCAAGATTTAGATTGGATATCAGGAAAAGGTTTTTCACCCAGATGGTGGTTGGACACTGGAACAGGCTCTCCGGGCAGGTGGTCACAGCACCAACCTGACAGAGTTCAAGAAATGTTTGAACAGTACCCTCAGGCACAGGGTGTGATTATTTGGGTGCAGGGCTAGGAGTCGTTCTTTGATGATCCTTTGATGATCCAGTCCTTTCTAACTCAGGTTATCCTATGATTCTATGATTCTATGAACTATGTCCCTTTTATGAACCCCTGTTTTTTCCTATGCTGGACTGGCATATGAAAGATTTTCATGAAGAAAGCTTTCCATGGAAAAGCATTAGTCTTTTGTAACCTTTCATAATCTTAAATTGTGTATCAGAAGTGATTATTCTGAAAGGCAAGTTTCTATGAGAGAACCAAACTTTTACCACATTTGACCTTAGGATAACAGAACGTGAAAGGCAGAAACAAGAAAAAATTACTGTGGCATACTGCTCCCACAGAAATGGACAGTGGTTTTACCTCTGACAGTGCAAGAGGAAATTCAGTCTACTTCCACTGGCTTTGAAAATCTCTCCCAATGTGCAGATTCCTGTAAAACAAACTAGCAATCAAATAAGTGAGAAGATATCAATTCCCTTTTACCACTGAAAAACTTCAATACAATTTTGAAGAAAAGTGTTACTGATGAATCAGGAAGATTACTTATATGTGCATGTACACGCTGAATTTATTGGCTAGAGTAAAAGAACAAAAAAATTACTTGAAACACATGCATTTTTTTTGTGTGATTTTGGTATTGTGTTTGAAATACCAGTCTTCATGGAACTAAAATTTTGGATGTAAATTGCCAGAATTCTTCACATAAAATGATTCACAGTTAGTAATTTCACTGGCTCCAATACCAAAAATAAATGACACATTTGAAATACCCTGCAACATAATACGAGCCAAAAGCATGACACTTCCAGCAAAAAAATCCCTGATGTTCTCCTAAATACTGTTTGGCTAGACCCTTGATGCCATTCCTACCATCACATCCTCTGAGAGGGGATGATGCCAGCTTTGACAGGACAGGTCACCTGGCTGGCAACAAATCATGGCAGCTCAGCCCAATTTGCGGATTTGTATTCAACCGCGTTTTTAGCAGCCTTGTCCAGAAGGCCAGCGCTGACATCCAATATGTGCAATGAAGCAAAGGATAAACGGATGGTATGACCAGACTGAGTGATGAGTAAAGGTCAGTTTGTACTGATGGACAGTATTTGTGCAGCCGCTGGAAGCTTGTCTCTGTCCCTCAGGGAATGGGAAGAGATGGCCGGAGGAACAAAATTCGATTCTCAAAACAGCGTTCCTAGAAACAGAGAAAAGGTCAGTCTTTTCCTCCAGTAGCTAGTTTTTTCTCTTTCCTACAGTCCTTAAGATTTTTTTTCAGAGTGTACTTCCAAACATTCCCATAAGCAATGCTTCTGATATGATCTCATCTCTTGCTATCATTAGAAAGGACTACCAATTTGAAATGCTGTCTTAGTAGAGCCTAAAAATGGGGCTTTGCCCAGTGAAAGGCCTTTTTTATTATTATTTTCTAATACAAGGTATACTTCAGGTCAAGAACAGAAACCTGTCTTAGCCTGTCTTCTCTTCAGACTGTCTTCTGGTAAAGGAAAATCCTAAAATCAGTAATAAAATCACATCTATTCTAGTGGGACTGTGATTTCACTGACTATGAATGCTGAAAGGAACAGAAGTCAATACCTTTCTAAACCTTTCTAAGGTTTCCTATCAGCTCATCAGTGCAGAAGGGTTAATCAGCTCAGATAAGTATTCAAATGGAACTGGCTGCCTAGCTGGATGAAATCTGAATGTTAATACTCTGCAGAAAAAAATATATATAATAAGTTTATATACTTGTCTCCAGATTAAATTAGATAAAATACTATGATGAGGTGTGTTATAGACTTTCACTCCATTCCTATGGGGTGAAAGGATAACAAAGATACAGATACAAGTGATAAAGAAATTTATGCGGAACATATTTATTCCCCATTAGATCACACATTAATTTCTACATTTTTGGCGGGAGGGAGAATAGTAACATGTGGATGTCAGAAAACTAACTAAATAAAAAGGAATTGGAAGTAACTCAGCAAACTTTCAAAGACTCCTTTGCACAGTATTTATATTTGGCAGATTGCCAGAGAGCTATAGCCATCAACAAACACTGAGGAACTGCCACCATCAAGTTTAAAAAATAATTAAACAGCCCAAATGTACCAAATTTTGGGTTTGAAGGTTTGTTAATATTTAAATAAGCTCACTGAAAATTGGAAATCCCTTTTTTTTTTTTTGAGCCTTTTTGTGTCATAGTCCCAGGAAAATGCAAAACTCCATCTTTTAAAGGGAGGTTTATTAAATAGCCCAGCTTCTCAAATTGTTGCTCAAATTTCACTCTACCCAGTGTCCTTGCAGGAATTGTGACTGTATTTGGTCCTGAAAGCCCATCTGCTCTTAAATGCAGCTGCATATCAGAGAGGTTGAACATGCTCTGTATATCACTGTATCAGTCCTTCTGGAGCTGTCTCTCAATAATAACTTGGCCATCTCTAGACCTGTGTAAGCTCACTCAGTGAAGTGGATAACTATAGCAATGCTTAATACGAACCAAAAATATGCTTTAAGCAAGTAATAAGCAGATATATTATAATAAAGCTATGAAAGGCAAGGTAGTTAATAAATAACACGTTTACAAAGGTTTCTTTTTAGTTGAACTGAGAGGGGGAATTGTGGGAATCTTTAAAATCAGAAGGTTTTGGGAAAGCTACAAAAGGCAGGCCTCAGAGACATCAGAACTGTGATTAGAGCTAAGCAGTAGCCACAAGATTTGTCAGCAGAAAAGTTATATAACAAGTAACAAAGGACAAATAGAACAATGGTCTGTGTATTAACACTTGTCTAGAATAACTCCCTATGCTGCAGAAAAGTATATCTAGCAAGATATTAGGAAGTTCTAAGCTCAATAATGGAGCTCTGTGCATTGTGTTTTAAAGCTTACAAGCAGGTATTTAATTCAAAATAAGCAATATTTAACCAAAGAACGTGTGCTTGGATTGGACATGTGCTTGGATTGAACTTGTGATTGGATAAATCTACTGTCAATATGCTTTTGCTTTGTGTGACTGGTCAAAAAACTTTTAAAGTAAATTGTAACATTAAGTTCTTGGTCTGCTGCCGGGGATGCAAGCTGATGACATCTTTCCATTGTCTAACCATGTAATGAGGCTGATGCTGAAAAATAAAACAACTTGAGATATGTTCCCCAGCAGTCCCGTCCCGTTTGTGATTTGTACATAGACCCCTGGCCAGCAATAGATAACCTCCAACAAGAGTTCATATCCTCTGCTGTATCTGTGTTTATTTATGATGTGTTGCTCCATTTTCCTCCTCAAGACAAAAAAAAAAAAAAAAAAAAAAAAAAAAAAAAAAAAAAAAACACACCAAAACAAAACAACTCTGAAACTCTGAAAACCTAACTGGTACATGAATCTAACATGCTGTATGAAAGCTTGTCATGCCAGGACTCGTTGAGGAGTGCTGATCCCACTGAAGTGAGAAGGAGTGTGCCCTGAACTGCCACAGCAAAATCATAAGGGGTGTTTTAGGTTTGTGCAGAAAAGATTGCTTTCTGCTGAGTTAGGGCTGGGTTTTCCTTAAGGCAGGGCTGTCTGTAGATAGCCTGTGGGCAGCCTGATAAGGCACCAGCAGTACCAAAGGCTGTTGCACTGCTGAAGGACCTCCAAGCTCCCGTTGGCTTTCCCGTGAACTGTCAGACTGTGGTCGCAGGGCACTTATGCTGCATTTCATGGATGAAAAGAGAGCACACAGAGCTAAACCTGGAAATGCTAGAAGTTAGCATCTTTCTTGCTACTGATCAGACTTCAGTAAAATTTCCAGTTCTCCATTAAAGCACTCAGTGCCCTCAGTAAAAGTTAATTGCAAATCCTTGTCAAAGAATGCAGATTATACTCCAAAGTTATCACAATGGACTTGTACTGGCATTTAAAATTAATGATAATATATCATGTTCAGAGCCAAAAAAATTAATATTACCATGGAAACAGTTAGAGGCTTCTCAGAACCACTAATTGCTACATCTGCAGAGTTTATTATTTATTCTCTTGAATTTGTTTCAGCATCTCCTAAACAGATCCTGTTATCTGATTCAACTGCAAAATATTCTTTTCTGCATGTTCAGTCACTTGAGAAGTCCCTCCTTTTACTCCAGATGAAATCTTGTCTCTGTGTAAGCCAGTGTCAAAATTAATGTTAAATTCATTCTGATTTTGAAATTCAGTGCTGGTTTAATAATTCACAGAATGCATTTATGAAATACAATGTAAACTACAGAGCTAAAAGAGATGATGGAAAAGATTTTGCATGGTGGAAAAGCAAAATGTAAACTATCAGAAAACAAATATAGTTCTTTGGAAGTTTATTTGTTTGGTCAGTATCACCAAGAATTTATTTAATCCCTTGAACCTCTATATATGTTTGTTATGTTAAAAAATTAAGATTTTGGCTGCTTCTCAAATGAAAGCAGAATGTTCCAACCCCCATTTTCAGCCAGTCTGGTCTGGGTCTCTTGTTGGTACAGAGGTTATCCAGGACCATAAATTCTGTTTCACTGAAGTAATATCCATATTAATGAGAATCGGTTGAATCTGACTGGAAAAAATAATTTTAAAAATATGCACAGTTTGATACTCTGAATTTCTGTATTGGCAAAGTAATACCAAAATATCTTCCTTCAGAAAAAAAAAAAAAAAAATTAGGTTAAATCTCATTAGCAAAGTTAAGACTGTTAGGAAGTGTCTACATGTTGTAACCAACATTTAATTTGTACTACCAGATGCAGGAACAACTTCACCTACAAAAATTACCCTCTAAGGTGCTGCTCCTCCAAGCAGTTCAGAAGTATGAGCGTATTAGAAATTTTAGATTTGTTGGCTTCAAGCTGTCTATTGTTTTCAAAAAAATGGATAGAAATGGCAGTTTCATCTTTCACTAACTTTCTACAGTGTTCTTGCCCTCTCTTGCAACATCAGAAGATGAGCCTTCTGCTGGTTGCTGCACATCATCCAGCTTTAGGCATTCATTTTCAGAAGAATTCTTAAACATCAAACCTTTCATCAACTGGTGCATCACCACATGTTATTTAAATGAGTATTACAGTTATGAGCTAGGACATGTTTCTAAAGGCTACCAGAGAATTTAAAAAGTGAATAATTTGAACAAAATCTATAGAAAGGGAGATGGAGGCTTTTATTCATTTAATCATGAAATTCCCTTATTTTGCACATATTTGGGGTACAGAAACCAGATTCAGTTTGAAAACAAGTAATAATGTAAGTAAAGTGACAAAGTAGTAATGGAAACAAAGCATTTCTAGTCACAATACGCAAAAGAATTTATCGGATTATTAGACCTATGGCTCTAATTACAGGCTATATTTCTGACCACCACTTGTCTTTACAGTGAGATGGGCTTGTTCCATTGTTCTATACTCTGGCTATAATGAAGTCTCAGATTTTATTAACATGTACAATGAATACAGCCATTGTACTGAATTCATACATTGTTTTTCCTAAGAAATTCCAGGGCAGTCCTTATGGTTTTCTATGAACCTCAAACTTCTTAATGAGATCCATACATAGAAAAACTTCCTTGGTTTTTCACCTTTACAACAGGGTTGTGATTTGGTAAAGATATAATATGCTGATACAGAAACATGAGATGGAAATTAGCCCAGTATATGCTGATACTGACAAAGACAATGCACCTTTTATAGATAGCAAATACTTAGATTCTCCTCTCATTTTCATTAGATGGCTGACATCTTCTCATGCTAAAATTTTTATAAATAAAATGGGAAATATGTAACTTCAATGTTTTATAGCTGTACATTACCACAAATGATTAATTTTTATACACTACTTAATCAATTACTTATTAATAAAAGTAACTACTGTGAAATGGTATCAGTACTTCAACAGATGAGATGGAAATGGAGAGAAGATATGAAATTAAATGGAACCTATGAAGCATCCCTTAGAGCACACACGGGATCAAAGAGCATGGTAAATAAAGATTTGTGGAAAAATTTAAAGACTTGAAGGTAGTTAGCCAAAGCTAAGAACAGACAATGTTCAACACATGAAAACAAGAAGGACAATAAATACAATTAGGGAAAGAGAAACAGTTTTTGAAGGGACTTGTTTTGATGTCTAGAAGGTGCTGCTGAAGGACTACTACTTTTTGGTCATTGAAAATATGTTTGATAAACAGCATCAGTTTTGACATCAGCATCTCTACTCCATCTCATATATTTCTGCCTGTTGGTCCTTATACCTGCACCAGATTTCCTTTTGGCCTTGGAAAAAGTAATGAATGCAAATTCTTCAAAAAGGAGCACCCAGCACTCCACCTCAGTAAGATCACTCCTTAATAGAAATTTCATTTTTCTCCTCTCAAAATTATACTGAACATCCTTGTCCTTAAGCAATCTAGACTGCCTCAATGGTGTGCACAGAGGTTATATATTACAAGAAATTAAATAGGTATTTAATTTGGTGTATAAAAATCACAAAATGTTATGATTAAGTTGACTTATGTTAAGCACCATCATAGACTGTGAGTTCTGCTTTTCTCATGTCGTGTGGAAGAGTAAGTTTTTTCTGCAGAAATTTAGAGAGAATTGTTAGATTTCTTATCTTTCTTCAAATTTGATTAAAAATAGGAAATAGGTCCCAGGTTTTTTGGAAAGAGAAGGAACATTCATATAACAGGCTAATGGATATCCTGCCAGCACTACCACAACAAATATTACTCCATTAGGAAAAAAGGTTAAAAATACAAAAAGACAACAATTTTACTGGGACACAGCTCCCCAGTATTTTCCTGCACCTTGTTTAAGGTTGTATTGCTTACTTTGTTTAATGGATGTGGAATGTGGAACTGAAGAAAAAATCTCCTCACACACAGAGTTATCAGTCAGAATAACCTTAATGCTGAGTATGGCATTTTTTTTCTTTACAGCTGCAATTTCTATTCCTGTTGGGTTAATTTGTTGTTTGGAAATGTCTTTTGCATGAACGAGCATTTTGCTAGTAGAGAATGATTGTGCCCTAGAGCTCTGCCTCTCTGCATTTCATCATATTATGTAACTACTTCATGTCTATAAAAGCTATCTTCCCGTGCATTGTGTACATCCCTCATCCCCCCACAGACACAATTCCCACCTTTGCTGACAGCTTTTTACAATTTGCACCATGCTCCCATCCCTCTTTTCCATTTAATCTGGAAATTAGACCTACATTATCCTTCTAGTCTTGTCATCCCTTCAGAGTGTGAGCAAGCCTACTTAAAAATTTCCTTGAATTAATTTAATAGTTTGATTGTTTCTTCCCCCTTGTTATGAGAAAGAGATTTTTTTTTTGGCAAGACAAGTATTTTGAGGACTAAAGATGAGTCATGAAGTTAATGAACAAAGACACCATTAAGTCCAGCACTTCTTTTAGGGCACAACATAATAAACAATGATTATCCTTCAAAACTTCAGGGAAATATAGAAAAAAATTATTTTTCTTTTTCTCAGATTTAGAAGCCATGATGTGAGAAAAATGAATGCAAGAACTCAATAAAAATCTACCATTCAAAGCAAGTGGAGATGCATATTCATTAAGAAAACAGCATTGCCTGAAACATTCTAGGAACTAAACTATGATTCTCTTGACGTTGTTACTGACAATTGTTGTTGACATCTCAGAAATCCATAAATATAGTTAATTAATGGATTTAGCTGTCTGATTTCAGGGCATTTTTAACCACAAACTGTTTGCTAATAACTCAGTGCTGGAAAAAATAACATTGCCAGCGGCATAAATCAAAGTCTAGTTAGGAAGAGTACTTCCAATAAGCTACCCTTTCTGTGAAATCATAATTATTACCCTGCTTTCCTTAGACTAAACTTTGGTAGTCAGCCACAAAATTGTAACACAATCCATGTAACACAATGAAATGTTAAACGTGTTGGACTGACAACTTTGTATTTACAAGGATGACTTTGATCGACAGAATGAGAGGGAACAGCACCTGGGACTTTTGTCACAGTTAGATTTCTTTTCAGCCAAGGGGGAAGGAGGTGGAAGAAAATATTGTTCTGCGAGTTTAATTCCTATGAGACTTTTTTTTTCCTTCCCAAACAGGAGTGGTGTTTGGATGAGAAAGGTAGTTTGCAGTAGCAGACTAGTAATATATAGCTGATACACTACCTCCTTTGGGATGCTGAACGCAGAATGCAATTTTAAGGGATTCTTATAGGTGGATTTAGGAAGAAAGCTTTTCTTCACTCCTGGGATTTGAACAATCTTAGACACAAATCCAAGTCCTTCATTTGAGCTCTTTTCAGTGACAGAGGAGACATATACACTGATGTTTTTCCATACCTCTTGTAGTTGGTCATTAGGACAGCAAATGTACTGATTTCCCTCCTTTCCTTCCACAGCCATAGATAGTCCACTGTCTGAGGAAAGTGTCTGAGGATGTGAAGACAGCCACTTAAATGAGATTTTGTCTGTGCAGGCCAAAAAATCTGAACTTTACGTAATCCATACAAGGAACAAAAGTATTTTGCTTTATAAATAATATTTGTGAAGAACTCCAAAGTCTCCTGAATTAAATAGCAATCTTATGTCTCTTCAGGAAAGCTTCATCACGAAAATCCTGAAAGCACAATCTGTGTGAAACACAAGTTGAGAGGGAAGAGGTTGTTTGAAATGGAGATGGGCACACCTCAGCTGTCAAACTAGATTAGGACTGTAGCTAGTCCAGTAACATGCCTGCAGGAATAATCAACATTGCTGGCCTCCCATAACTCCCCCTTCAACTATCCCTAGAAGATACCTCTTGGCAATGTGCAGCAGTTCCTGCTTCTCCTGGAGCTCAGCTGTCATTATTTTTGAAGGCACTCACTTGCAAAGAATCCCAACAGGCTCCTTGTGTCATGCTGGCACTGCAGCCCCACGTAGTGGCCTTCAGCACCAAGGTCCCTCCTAGCTGCATCATTAGGAGTTCTTTTCATAATTACACAATGAATAATTTTAAAGACAAGAAAACAAGAAAATGAGTAAAAATATTTTCCCTTATCTGGCACTTTGGTGACTGTATCTTGCTTCCTCTGTCCCCTCCCAGTCTCTCCAGTTCAGGAATTACAATGATGGGTGGAGTGTGGCCTCAGTCCAGTGCTTTTGGCATGGTGAGGTGCCACGGCACAGAAGTACCAGAGGCCAGACTGAGTAAGCTGCCTTTGGTCATGAGGGGAGTGAAACAGGTTTCTCAGAGAAGCTATGGATACCCCATGCCTGGAAGTGTTCAAGGCCAGGCTGGATGGAGGTTTGAGCAACCTCCAGTAGTCTAGTGGGAGGTGTCCCTAAACAACCTTCAGGGTCCATTTCCACCCAAAACCATTCTACGATGCTATGATTTTATGTCAGTCAGAGATATCTTTTTTCCAACCCCATTTGTAATATCAGGAAGTGACTTCTGATGTTAATAGTCACATAATACCAATCTTTGCCTTGTGACAGTATTTCTAGACAAAGCTAAAGAAGGTCATTAGCCCCTTTCCAAAGCTCTGCTGTGAAGCTTTTGAGGCAGTGGATTTGGACTGATGCATAACCTAATGCGATTAATGCGCTGCACTGTGGATGCATTAGTGAGCGTGGCACAAAGGGCAGTGCGTGCTGAAATCTGGTGAACTATCAGTCAGATTTGTTCAAGTTTCTCACTTCTATTGCACCGCCTGAAATTGTCACGCTTCACTCAGGCATGGTAAAGGCTAAGAGAGTTGTGCTGTAATGTTTTGAACAGCTGACATGAGAAATGTCCTTCAATATAATGGCACGAGGTAAAGCACTTGCAGTTCCCTGTGATGTGATGTTGTGGTAGTGCTCTGCATCTCATTTATCCACAGCTAGCCAGGCTCTTTACAGGGAGCATTGCACTGCTGGCTCTTGACTAGAGCACCTCACAAGAACCCATTTGCATGTCTATAAACTTTTGCTACACATTAGCATGGATTATGTAAAATAGTGTTCAGAGGTTTGCACACAGAGCCTTCGTAATGAAAGCCCAGAATTGCATGGCTATTTCTCTTTTTATTTTGTTAAATGAAATAAATAGAAGTCCATCTTCATGAACTCAAGTGAGCTAAAACTTCATTTTTCTCATAGTACAAGAAATAAACTGTATCCCAATAAAGATCCTTACATCTTGTTTTCAAACAAGTAATGCTTAGCTCATCTGACCATTGCATTTCACAGCAATGATTCAAAATACAAGTCTTGGTGGAAAATCAACTTTCAATGTAAATTTAAATCTCTTGAAAAATCAGTGAGTTTGAAAAAGTTTTAGCAGTGGAGTCAAATTAGATTTCTCAAAAAGAAAAAACATCTAAGACTGACTATAAAACTTATTATGAAACTAGGATTTTGATATTAGGGTTAAATGTCATATAGCTTTGGTTTTAACTGCTATGACTCATGCCTGAATTTTGTATTACAGATCAGCTGCTCAGCATGTTACAAGCACCAACAATACGCTTCTGATGTATATTTTTTCAATTTGTAATGCACACATTAAATTCAATTCCTCTTTTTTTTTTTTTTTTCCTCAACAAACTCCTCTGCAGTGATCACAGATTCCCACACAGTTTATACTTAAATGTCTTGTTTGGTATATTTGCCAGCAGTCTTTATGCATTCAGTTAAAATAGAATAAAATAAATAGAATAGAACAGAACAATGATCTCTTGTATTGCTCATTTGGGCGTTATGTTTATTTTATTTTTGCATTTCTAAAGTTATAGTACAATGAAGAAGTGTCTTTTTTGATCTTTTAAATTTCTTACATCTTTAAATACGGGTATTCTTAATTAGGTGCATTACTTAATATAGCAATAACCTCTTTTGTCTAAAAGTGTTACTGACCCAATGGTGCTATGATAGAATTTTGTACCTTTAAACACTTCATAGCAAAATTAAATCAACGATTCAAATCTAACAACTTAATCCAGAAAATTCTCATGAAATATTTAATATGTCATAAAAGACCTTTTTTCTTAGAAGAAGAAAAACTGCACTGGATTCTTACTCAACACATTAGAGCACCCTAATCTCTTGGTGCTTAGTTATTCCACAGTTCAGAGGTTCTGCCTGCAGTTTGGTGAGGCAGAAGAGTTGGAAAAGTCTCATTTACAGGTTCATGTGGAATCAAAACACAGAAGCACTAAGACCCTTGTAAGTGGAATTCAGGGAAATGTTTGGCTTTGTTTGGCTTGTGTGGAGTAGAAAATAATGATGACAGAAAACAAACAAAAAAAAATAGCCCAGCTTTTCCTCCAGCAAAAGGAAAAATAACCTCTAGTTTAAGTGTCCAAATTTTGCACGTTGTCATAAAAAGGCTGCTTCATAATTTAAAAAATACTCCCCTAACAAAAAAATTACATGCTGTTCTGCTTTTGCTGTTATTAACATTCTCAAAACAATGTAGACACAGATAATTTTTTTTCCCTGCAGCTTTTACTTCTACATGTCATTTGTTGGTGATTGTTTACTAAATCTTTCTGAGAAGACACAAAAACATCCCAAGAACTGTAGAGTGCTTCAACATATTTTTAGACATGTTAGTTTCAAATGCCATAAAATTTGGTAGTCATTATTCAGATGTCTTTGCCTCTGTTAACATTCCTTGATACCCTGAAGTCCTGACCTTGCAGTGTTTTTTCTGATAATTTTCAGCTTTCCTCTCTTTTGATCTTAATTGCCTCTGCCTTGTAAGTTTTCTTGCCTACCACTTCTTATAGCACTCGAGGCAGAACTGGCAGAGATGTCACTGCTACACAATAGGGGTTTCAGCTGCTTCTAATTTGCTCCTTCATATACAGAAGTGTTTTCTAGAGGCACTGTTTCTTGCAATTATGTAAAAATATGACTTGCCTAGTGGAAATAAGGGAATGACAGACATTATTTTCCAACACTAGAATGGATAACTTTTAATAGTGAAATAATTAATCCTTTCATACTATGTAACATCTCATTTCTGTATTCCAATTATAATGCTAAAAGCCATCAAGGCTTAGCAGTTATTTTACATTTAAAATGAAATTATAAAGTAATACTTGATGTTTTCTATAGCTGAGATTTGGGATACATGGACACTGTTTCACGGCTGTCTTATCTCCCAGTTGTAACACTTGCAGATCCAAATGAAAGAATTGGCCCACTGAATTAAAAAAAAAAAAAAAAAAAAAAAAAAGCTTTTTAAAGAAAATCAACATTCTGCGGGGAAAAAATTTTAAGGAAATGCAGCATCTGCTGGGAAGAAAAAAAATCTTGTAAAACTGTTAAACTAGAGTTATGTTCAATTCTTAGTTCCTCTTACTCTGTATGATCTTACCGTGTCTATCAAGAGAAGAGCGTCTTATTTTTTGGAATATTTTTAATTGCATTTGCTTGACATTAAAGGCGTTATACGTAGATATCTGCAACAATTTCAAAATCAGCAGAAATAATTGATTTTTTTTTCTCCTGTTTGTATTTACATTACACAATTGGGTGTTTTTTTCCCCACACCATTATTCATTCTAAAAAAAAAAGGAAAACCAGGTTCCTTGTTACAAAGTTGTGTAGCATATATTGCAGTATGACCTTCAATAGTTATTATTTGCATCTTAAATCTATACATTATAACAATCAAAACTACTACTGCCATCAATAATAACATTGTTATTTACAGTACATTGTATTTAAGAACTTTGTTGACATCTCATAAATGAATCAGATTGCCAGGAAAACGCCAAAGAGAAAATCAGAGCACACCTCACAAGAGCAGCTGCCAGTTTAATATTAAAATGTGGATGCAGTATGAAAATCTTAGGCCAGAGAGATGAGATCAGGACAGGCCAGGAATCATACTCAGAATACTGAGTATTCTGTCAAATAAATGATTTGTTAGGGATGTAATCACATCTGGACTCGAAAAACTGAAAGAGTCTACATGAAATACTGAGAGGATTAGTTGAAGGTAAATGTCATGTCAGGCTAAAGGTTGGAGAGCCAGAGGAACTAAGCAGGAAAGAATATTCTTGGAATCAAAATAAGGCCACAAACAAGAGCCAGTGCAGGGCCCTTGGACAGGTGGAAGGAATTGTAATAAGGTCAGAGCTCACACCCAAGCCAAGACAAGGCCAGAGAAGCCACAAGGATCAGGAATCTGATGAAACTACAGCACTTGAAAGTTAGAAATCCTTAAATTCTAGCTAAGAAGTGAAGGGAGTGATCCCTATATTAAAAACCACTGTGGAAAGAGATTGGCAGACCATTGCCAAGGTGTGTCTGACATGAGCTGACAATCATGGCTCTGAAGCTTTTACTTTCAAAAAACTAGGGAGCAGCCATTCTGTTCTATTTTGAAGTTGCAATCTGTTGCTCCAGTTCTTGTAAAAGGATGCAGATATTCCTCACCACTCAGCCAGCAAATACTCTTCTAATTAATCTAGTTACAAACACACATAAACTTTCTTCAATGCACAGGAATTCTTTATTATGAAAATTATCTCATATTTTTAATAGCACTTATAAGAGCTCCAACTTTCACAAACCATCAGCAAGAGACAAATAATAAAAAAATAGTAAAAATCAATAATAATAAAAATAATAAAATCAACAAAAGAGCAAATAATAAAATACATGATAAATATATAATCTCCATAAATATTTGTAGCCCAGCTCCTTCCAAGAAATTCTGAAAAAGATTATGAAATCCACAGAAGTTAACAAGCAGCAAAACAGTTGAAGTTTGGTTGCACACTGATTTTAAGATTTTATTTTATCTATAAGTACCACTGGCAATTCTGACTGTCTGATTACTTTCTAAGCCCTTCTATTTAATTAGCCCCTCCCTGGAGGTGGCATGTGCTTGAGTCAGGTAGTAATCATCTGGGGAAGAAGTTGCATGTGTTGTAATCATACCAGAGGGCTGCAACAATTCTCATGTCTGTCCCTTATCCACCACCCCCGCAACCAATTTTCAGTGATCTTAAGGAATTCAGTGTCTTTTGATCCTGGTTAAACTCGGTCAGCAGGCATAAGGATTCCTGCAGGAGAGGTGGAAGACTGAAAAGCTGGCACATATGTCACATTTCCTTAAAAAAGCAGGCCAAAAAATATTCCAAACCCACACCTTTAATGTTAATTGTGCAAACAAAATCAGCTTTTCACAGGCTTAATGTAGCTTGCTGTATTATTAAAAACAAAACAAAAAAAATTCCAAACTATTACTTCTTGCCTGCTTCCCTTTATGCTACTTTAAATAATTATTCTTTTCTGCTTATTCTCTCATAACACACTCTCCGTGGGATAACATTTTATACAGATCAAAAGAAAAGCTGGAAGTTTCACTTCAACTACATCTTGGGCCAGCAGCTGTAGCATGTCTAACAGTACCTGCACAACAGAAAAACAGTGACTGGCTGGAAGAAAACAGCTGCAGCTGCAGAATATCTATGTATTTGTTTTCAACATTTTATTCAAGGCTCATGCAATATACAGAACCATTTGCACACACAGCCTTCTACTTCTAGAGTACTGATGGTAAACTCCTTGACTTTTCTTTCAGTGCTGTGTTATATTTGTTCTATTCTAGGATTACCAGTGGTGCTGTGCACATCCTCTATCAGACAGAGGTTGATCTGGGCAGAGAAGTTTTGTCACGCACATGCAAAAAGCCACATTTGTTTATATATGATAATGGCATAAGATATTTTTTATCCTATCCATAATGATAGCTCCTTTTCTAAATCAAGAGGAGAGTGAAAAGGAAATATTGAGAGTTCATTCCTTAAATTAGCAGAAAGTTTGCATTATGCTGTTAATCTATCTAAGTGGTACTCTAAATGACTACCTGCAGCACCAGATGATTTCTCTAACCATAAAAAGAGACCTGTGGTTCTATCCTAAACTATGGAAAAAATCATCAAAAGCAGACATTATTTGCCCTGACATCATCCCCATCTGATACTTGCTCAAATGTTGCTGCAGCTAGAGGATATGAGTTATTCTGCCAGACTGTAAGAGAAAATTGTTGCCACAACAATTTCAAAGATTATGTTTTTCCAGTTGTCAAGTTCCATACTTTCCTTCAGGGAAGAAATAATATTTTGTTCATGATGGTGAAAAGTTAAGCATACAGACAATGAATATGCTGAAAATAAAGTTTCAAAGAAGTTTGCAAAAAAACCCCAAATCAACAAAAGGGTTCTTCTCCTCTATAAAACACATTCAAACACTCCTTTTTCCAGGTGCATTTTTCTAGAAGTCGTGATCTAAGAAAGAGGTAAAACCCACAGATGTCTAGAATGGCAATCTGCAGAAATGCAGCTGTAATAATGTTCCAGGTTGCTGCTATAACTTGCTTACTTCTAGTTTTATGATTGCAGAATCAGCCTGAATCCTATCTTGCTTATGTCTCCTATACACAGGAGCTAAAGGAAAACACAAACTTGCAACATGCTTTCTACTTTCTGCAAGGTGAGTCAGCACACTCAGTGTGCAAACTACAGATCTTCTCTGCAGAGTAGCACCAGCACAATTTGAGAAGTAGAACCACAGCTGCACTATAAAGTTCCCCTACCTGTTAACAGAGTCATAACCTCCTTTGAAAGAAAGGTGGGTGTGCAGGTGCTGCTTTGCAACCAGAACATTGTATAGTGGTCATGCAACCACTGTTTATCAGGGCATGAGGGAAATAAACAGGTTGTGTTAGTGGAGAAAAGCTAAGGGGGAAAGAAGTGGGTTATAGTCTCTTTTGTGCCTCTTAGTAATATCTGAATCTAGAGAAAAAAGCTCATGAAATCCATCTTTAAATACTTTATTGTCAAGATATCTATCCAACACTTGGCACTTTTATCTCAGTTAGACCCTACTATTTCATAAATTGTGAAGGCAGCAGCAGAACTTCACGTGAGGCTCATGTTCATGCATAATAGATTTTGCATATGAGGAATGGCAGACTGGTTGAGTGCTGGCTGGGATTTGGCCCATTCCAAGGAGTACTCTCTCATCATGCAAATAACCCTGCCCTTTCATCTTTAATTGCCATGGATAGACAACTTTCTAAACTGTGACAGGAATTCTTTATCTCATCTTGGACATAGGAGAGTTGGCTAAGGTGGGGTCTGCCCAGAAGTGTGCTACCAAGTATTTTTAAGGAACAACAAGAAGTCAGTTTACTGGACTGCAGCATCCTAGCACTTTCAGGAAAGGTTTAATTATGGCTCCTATAATCATATAAGTATTGATCATTTCCCCACATTATGAATCCTGATGGTAAAGCATGTTAGCCACCAGCTGGCTTCCAAAACCTCAGCCCCTCATGCAGTGTACATGCAGTTGTGTATCTCAGTACATTTTTCCACTTCAGGGCAGATGATCCCATAGTCTTTTTGGAAATACCAGTACCTAGAATATCTGGGATCACCAATTCCTTTAAAAAATCGATGGCTAAAGTGGTATATGATAATGATAAAGATTATTTTGTGATGATTGCCTCCCCGCAAAATTTTCCAAAAGTGACTGCACACCCATCCCAAAGAAGCCACCCTGAAAAGAAGCCACCTTGTCTATGTCAGGAATTTCATCTAGAGGAAAAAAATGTGGAGTTCGTCCTTCAATGTCTCAGAATTTTTTATATTCCTGGATAAGCTTTTACAAGTCACATTGTTAAGTTATTGGTGTTGCACTCTTTTATTCAAAGTGATTAAATGTCAATAATGTAGAGAGAGAATGTTATAAGGAAGAAGACTGAAGGGATTTTTAACTGGACAGAGACTGTCACTTATCATAAAAAATCAGTTGCTCAGTTGAAGTAGTTTTCTATCTAGCAATTGTCTCTGTGATTAGAGAGATTACTTCTGTCAACTGGGATAAACCTCATAGTACTGAGATGAATTTAGTTTCCTTGTTTTGCTCACATTCTCATCTGTTATTAAGAATCCTACAGGTTCCAGATAAAATAGATACAATAGCACACTCAGAATATGTATAACTTATCCTCCCATTTTGAAAACAAACTGTCCCTTCATACTGTTAATGCATCCATGTTTGAGCTTTCCATCCATTTCTTTACTCTGCTGTCCAGTCTTTCATCTGCCTACTCTTTCCATTGCAGCTCCTTACAGATGTTACCTTCTAGCTTCATTCCTCTCCCAGAAGAAAGGGAAAACAGGAAACATTTTTAAAGAAGTGGTCTGGATGCATTGTTTTAGCTGTGAAAAAATTCCATAACCTAACATTCCACACATCATCGAAAAAAAATCTTCAATGACATTTCCTGGAACAGAGAGGAGAATTACTAAAACAGGCAGTTCCTTAAATTTGGGAAATCTGTTCTCAAACAAGGTTACAGACTTTTCCTCCAGTCTGTCCAAAGAGCTCAAAACAAAATAGAATTAATAACTACTGAACAAGGCCTTTAAGCAATATAGAGCACAGGCTGTATGATGCATGTAGTTATCATTTAGCAAATGCCGTTTCACAGAGTAGATTGATGAAAAGTCTAAATCATACTGTGAAAAACATTTTATGACACCCATCAGTAGGTTGTTGGCAATTTGTTTCTATCAAGCACATGTTAATGGAGATTAGACACCCAGTCCCTTGAAAACAGATGTATTTATTTGCAAATATCTAAAAGGCATCCACTAAGCTTAGATAAGTCCTAGTAATAGATGACATTAATTCTCCAGCTCCTGCAGTAGTCCTGAGAAATTAGGGATCACAAGACTGAGCTTTTAGAAATGCACATTTATTAAAGTGACTGCACATTCTTGGACCAATCTGGCCTGGTCATGCAAATATCTCAGGAAGATTCTGGCCCTATGAAGCTACACCTGAGCCCTAATGAGAGTGATTTTTCATTTGTTGTATTCACTTGTCATCAAGCTTGGCAATCTTCAGGAAGCAATATATTTTCAGGAAACAATATATTTGCTGAATCAGACTCCTGAACTTCCATTGGCTCTAAGCTGATGTTAACAACTAAGCTAACTTTGGCATCACAGCAAGTTTTAATGTGTCCACCATTATCACTCTGTAACTGAGTGTATATAGCTGTCTTGTCATCCCTGGAATTACAAATAAGAAAAATAAATTCACACAGACTACAAAAATAATTAGGACCAGTGTTTTAATGACCTTTAATATTTAACATCACCATACATAATATAATAAATGACTTTTTTAGCTGAGTTGAATCTCAAAATTGTGTGATGAGAAAATCATAAAATAGGAACTCATCAAGAACATTCCCAATGAATTTGCAATACTTCTTTGCAGATCTCTGAGCAGCAGTGTGATGCAGAAGGAGGTCTTAAGTTACAAACCAAGTTGCAAAATAGAAATGCCATTTTGGTGAGTTGACCTCAGCTGGATGCCAGGTGCACACCAAGCCAGCACTATCACTCCCCTTCCCAGCTGGGCAAGGGGGACAAAATAAGATGGAAAACATCTCGTAAGTTGAGATGAGGTAGTTTACTAAAGCAAAAGCAAAAGTTTGTGGGTGCTTGTTTCTCAAGCAAAGAGAAAAAGCCAAAATTTTATTCCTTACTTCCTGCCAGCAGGCTATGTCCACCACTTCCCAGGCAGCAGGGCTTCAGCAGATGTAGAGGCTGGTCCAGAAGGTAAACATTGCAAACATAAAATGCTCCTTCTTCCCTTAGCTTTTACATCTAAGGTGGCATCATAGCGTATGAAATAGCCCTTTGGTTAATTTGGGTCAGCTGAACTCATTGTGTCCCCTCAGAGACAGCAATAAAGCTGTGCCAGCTCTGCTCAGCAGGAGCCCAATCACTGGTGTGTCATCAACACCTTGATGGCCACCAATGCCAAGCACAGCACTGGGAAGGCTGCTGTGTGAAAATGAACCCCAGCCCAGCCAGACCCAATACACAATGTCTAGAAAAGGATAAATGCCTACCAGTTTTATTTTCATTATTTGCAATAAAATTATTCTGTCTGAGATGTCACAGTCAAAACTATCCTGCCAATTTATCACCTACTGAACCAGGATGAAGAAACCATGTGACTGTCTGCCTCTGTTCCTCATGTAGCTCATTCCATATAGTATGAACACAGGAGCACATACAAAAACAAAATTGGACAAAAAAAACTGTTACAAGCTCCACTTCATTTAGAAATACTAGGGTAGGGTTCAACCCCCGCCCCCTGCCCCCCCTTAAGGGTACTCATTAAGCAAGACTGAGACTGGTTTCAGTCTTCTCAAAGCAACCAACCTCTGTTCTTTTCTCTACATGCAAGGAGGCAAACTAGTACCTCCTTCAGCCCAGACGAGTGAAATAATAATCCAATTGAAGGTCATATTAAATATTATGGCATTTTTTTATCCAAAAGTACTCTTTTAAGATGTGATAAAGAAGTGAAAACTGAACTACAGAGACAAAGCAACAGAGAACATAGCTCTGCTGAGATAGAGAAATCCTCTTGCCAAAACACACAGTTTCTTCGGATTTTCTCATGACCTTATTTGTTCATAATATCTTCTTTCAGAAGAAGAGTGAAATATTTTTTACTGTTTCCTGCCTGAATCAATGCTGCAACTTGCAGATTACAGCATACTAGCAGAAATGCAGATATGATTCTTACTCCAGTGACCATTCTTCCTACTCCAGCAGGATTAATTACAGCCACAGAAAAAATAGGGGAAAAGATAAACCTCCAGTCTGGGGCTTTTATGCTGTTTCACACCACATACCTCTAGATACCACTATATACCAAGTGAGCTGACCAGGTGCTGCTCTACTGGCTATATTGCCTTTTGGAGATCCCACTAGAGGCATCCAAGTCCGTCATAGGAGGCCTAGGAGGTAACTTGAATTCTTCTACTTGAGCGAGACATTTGAAAGAATCGCTGTGTTGTCTTTTACATTTAGCAATGTCCTCCAAACCTGAGCCAAATGCTCAGGGTGCTCCTTCTCTCAGCAGGTGCAAAGACAAGAGAGTTATGCTCTAATTTTGCTACATCCCATAAAATCGTCCCAGAATTCAGTCAGTCTATGAGCATCCAGGATTTTCAATCAAAGTAATAAAATTAATCATTGTTTTTCAGACACACAAACTTGTGAAGTGATTCTGGTTCCACTTGGAGAGGAGAAGGAAAGGAAACAGCACCTTAAAATAATTTGGTTACTATCTATCCTATTACATGAAAAAGAAAAAGGCTAATAAGTTCTTCTAAGCTACAATGTTTGTATTGATTATTAGTTTCTGTGTGGGTTATTGCACTCCACTGGCATTGAGCTGTGCAGCAGCAACACAGAGTTAGGAAAGTAGGATTCATGAGTGTTAGAAAATGTTCTGATATAACTCATCATGCTTCTAGCAAATACAGTCATAGTTGGAGAGATTTTGACGATCCCTTTCTCTTGGAATTCATCAATGAAATTGAGGACAGGCCCTCAATAAGAAAGAATTATCTGTCTAAATGAAAAAGAAATGTTTCAATACAAGCTTAGTGACCATTAGTGACCACTTCTGACCTGCTCTTCTGACCATCAGAAATGAGAAATTATGATGCCAAACAGCATTCTTTGAGAGTTAAGGAGGGCAAAAGAGGAAAATTCAATCACAAGGATTAAATATGCAATTATCTCCAAATGACACCACTTTGACAGTGCTACCTAAATGAGTAAACAAAAGCTATTAAAACTAGAACAAACTGATAAGCCTGCTCCCATTTTATGTGTCTGTGTCCTTCTGGTTGAATTAGTAGGACTTTTAATTCTAACACTCAACAAGCAATTTTCCTTGTCAAGAAAATGGTAGCTGGGACAAAGCATTAAACTGGTGGCTGGGAGCTGTGTTTCCAACAACCCTTACCTAACTAGAGAGAGGCTCCATACTTTATAATGCTAGTCTAAGATCTTTTCTTTACTAGCACCTCCTGGATTCTGGGCCCCCAAGAAAGCATAAAAATGGAAAGGCTTTCTATTCAAATCCCAAATCTAACCTTGAACAAATCCAAAGGATTTAGAGAACAGTCCTCTGCTTCTACAATATCTTTTCCTCCAAAAGGAGAAATGATACAGACCATCTGAAGGTTTAAAAATGCTAGACTGAATATGCATAATAGAAAATCCCATAAGGATGCCAGCTGTGCATTTATGGATGGATGAAAAGTACAGGCTGTGAGCTGTGCAGTCATTTTCTTAGAGATATTAAGATCTGCTGCTAAAAGCAGCAAAATGCAGTCACAGAGCCCACAGCTGACAAGCTTTATTGATGAAGGCTTTTTTTTTTTTTTTTTTTTTTTTTTCCCGGGTTTTTTTTTTACCCATTTAAAAAAAAATTTTTTTTTTTTTTTTGTTCACAGGCTTGTTTTCTACACATCTAAAGAAGCAGAAAGGAGGGGTGAGATTGATATGATGGGTGGGTTAGAGTGGAACAAATTCATATCAGTGGTTTTGTTTTAGAGGGGGTGGATGACAGTGAAGAAATAGCCAAGTTTGTGATCATGAGGAGAGCACGAGTCAGTAAAACTGCCTGAGCTCCTTCTGGGTCGGAGTGAGGGCCAGGGCAGGCTGCAAAAGCAGAAGCAGAAGCAAAGGGATCCACAGGGAGCTGGAAGTTATAATTGTTACAAAATAAAATTATGATGGATATGTCAATGTGATAAAATTATATAATTCCAGTTATGTTTTGAGCAAAAACAGAGGGAAAGGAGGTAAAAATTTCAGTGCAGTCCCTCCATGCATTCACACAAGCTCTTAGGGCAATTACATCTCACACAGCAGCTGCCATTCCCTCTGCCATTCCCCCTGCTGGCTGAGGCACTGGCTGCACTCCCTCGGGAAAGTATAGCAGCACATTCTGTGGTAAACAGTGTCAAAAACAAGACCTAGGAGAAATCAAGGAAAGCTTCACTGATCTGTCAGACCTGTTCTCTTCTTGTCAAAAAATTGTTTCCTTTGATACTTCAGAAACTCAGAAGAGCAGATGCCAGCTGGTTAGACGCCAGCCAAGTGCAACTCTGCATGTGCTGGTAGAAGGACAGGAGGAACCCTAAGCTGGGAGGGCCTCACATCTCCTGAACAAAAAACTCCTCATTCCTTGCCTCATATTTTTTTCCACTCCAAAGTGAACTTAATTTTCTCTCCTGCTTAGTGTCTGTCAGAACTTAAGATTTAATTTAGCCTATAATACATCAAGGAAGGCTTCAAAATATTTGTGGAGCATTCATTGATTAACCTGAAACCAAAATGTCACACTTTAATTCATAATCCTAGGACACACCTGTCTGTTACTGGTGTAATTTAAATTTTCATTTAGTGTGACAGCACTTGGTCATACTCTTGTTTAATTTACCTTCAATTAGAATGCTATTATAATTAAATTCCATCAGAAGTATTGGAACTCAGCTGAATGCAGTGGGAGATTTATACAGCCTTATTTTTCCAATATCAGAACAAAAAAAGTAAATAATTCACTTCACTTTGCTTAAAAAACCAGCAAGTAAATAGCTTTGGCACATCACATCTCTAGGGAAGTACATGGACACACAGAATTATCATTGACTAAGGCTGCTGACAGTTCAGAAAGTGCTGGCTGAATCTCATTTGACATCTTCACATCCATAATTGCTTCCTTCTCAGGCTGAAGCACCTAGGGTAGCTTTGCAGCAGAAAGGTAAGCTGAGAAGGTTAGTTAATATACTACTGGTGGCCCACGTGTGTTTTGCCTGGAGAAGAATTTGTTGGATAGCTGAAATATGTCTAAGTGGGCTGTCACTCATACACAATAATTACTTGGTCTTTTACTGTTTCATTTTGATTGTTATATACTTTCTGTGTATATTTTTTTAATCATCAATGCTGTGCTACAACAAATTCTGCTCATTAATACCTAGAAAGTTCTGGAATGGATATACTCAGCTGGCTCTTGCAGGGACAGGTGATGTGATTAGCTGGAGAGAATCTCACTGCCACAGAATCATCAGAATTATAAAATTCCTTGTTAATTTAGCATGGCTTTTTAATTATTTTTTTATATTTTTGGCTATATTACATGAAAACAGGCAATCTTCCCATTGTGGGATACAAACAAAGGTGTCTTTAAGCACCAGGATATGCAACTGAAGTGAAGCCTGCTTAACATGTTATGACTTGTTAAAAATGAGCATAACATGAGAAAAACTTTTAAGTAGTTTTAAGTAAGTGCCAGTATTTCAGTGTGGTGCTCCCATATGTCCATATGCAAATCCACACCTTATTCTCATACATCTATCTTCCAGAGACATAAGGGACTGCTTTTTAAAGGTGTAATGGGAAACATGCTGTAAAATGAACCACATCCAATTTTTTTTCTGCTATAATGCACTGCCAGGAGAGAACACAAGTGAATTGCAACTGCAGAACTGCTAACAATACAAATTTTTAACTCTCTACAGGAAGAAACATGGAAGATCTTCTCAGAAGATTATATAAATTATATGCATATGGTATCTATGGCTTCCTTGAATTGATTAATTTGGGACAAAAACACCAGAAGTAAGGAACTACAGAGTAAGTCATGAAGCAACAAGCTAGTGCTAATGATATATAGTGTTCCCTAAATTGGAATGGTATTTTCATGGCCTAGTGGAAACTTTTAGGGTTAGATTTTCATGTGAAAGAAGTAGAAGTATTTTTCCCTCAATCTCCCCCTACTATGTTCAACAACTTATGAAATTTTGTGAATTTGTCCAGCACACAAAAATTATTTCCACCAAGTTTTTTAAATACAGGTTTTTCTGGATGGTGGCTCAAATACTGTGTGGAAGGTATTCTATAAGTCTAAAAGGTTATATTGCTCTTTTTTACTGGGTAGAATGAAAGACAATGTTTTTTTGTTAAGATAGAATATTCTAGTTGCTTGCAAGAATTGCTTTATTAGAAATCCGTCTGTAGAACTAAGTTTTAATAAAATTATTACTCTTTTTATGGTAAATAAGTGATTGTGTAAATTTGATGTAGATATAAATACTTTATAGTAAATTTACTGCAGATTCCAAAGGTCTGACTAAGAAATGCTTCATGTCTGAAGCAGATTAAGTATAGGAAGTGTATTTAAGTTTACAGCTCTTTAGAGTTTTTCCTAGAAAGCAACTGCTCCAACTATGTATCAGTTAGCAGGCCACCAAGGCCACAAAAAAATTTATAGCAGGTAAGTCAAGAAAACAAAGCTTTCTCTACTTTTTTGTTGTTGTTGGTGGTGTTGTTTGTTTAATAACTAAGAAACTCAAAACTTATTTTTACTTTACAAATAATTGGTATTGGTTTAGAATGTATTCAGAATAAGGGATCAGAGTGTATAATGGGATAAAATACTGGAACATATTTGTAAATTTGTCCTGTTCAAATAAAGCTCCTCTGATAAATGTGGACATGTGTGAGCTGCAAGACTTGAGCAAGAAACCTCAAGTCTTTTGAGCAGACCCCACTTCTGCATGTTATCTGAAAATACAGACCATTTACAGAATCATCCAAATGTCACAGTGCCAAAGATCCTTCTGTCTCACACAAGTTTTGAAGTCAACAAGAACCAGTTTGACAGAGGAAAGAAATCACACTTGGATCATAAGTGATTTATTTTTTCCTAATTCAAGACCTTGTTTATAGTGTTAATTAGATTTATCAGAATATGGTAGCATAAGAATACATGGTATTTTTATTTATTACATTAATATTAGACTGATTTAATATGACATTTACTATTGGCAATCCTTCTATATAAAGTCTGATATTACTTCTTTAATGTAAAAATGATAACTATTTTGGTCTACTTTGTCATTTGGATTTTTCCCTAGAGGCTAGCTCTAAGTAATAGCAGATTTAGGAAATCCTTTCTTATTACTTGTAGAAAAATGTGGATAAAATCACTTCCTGTATCCAAAGTACTTGTACTGAGACTTAAAATGTGCCAAAGATATTTTGCTAGTTTTTGCTATTTTGTTAGCTTGAGCGTGAAAGGAAACCAACATCTGCCTGTTGCCAAAATCCATCCCCTTTGAACCATACATGGATAAAACTCGCAGCTGAAGCAATTTACATAACAAAAAAAAAATCACTATTGTTCTGCTCAGAGAACAGTTTTTTGTACCTTTTGTAGTTTGTACTGTGCTTAAAACAGTGAAGTAGATATTATATTTATGTTCTCAATATCAAGCTTTTCCTGGTTTAAAACTAATTTTTTAATTGCAAGTTAGTATTCCATATATATTTGAGCAATACTAGCATGGGACAACAACACTGGTGCCTGAACACTGTGTATGGCCCAACACCACAGGAAGGTCAGCCCTCTCCGAATGGAATAAAAAAGCCCTAACCACAGCACAATCTGTCTGTGGGGTACCCTTGCAGTAAGCACTGGAGACCATGAAAGCTTGGGACAATTTGTTTGTCTTCTTGAATAACAAGTTCAGGATCTTCATTACTGTGCAGTGTTTGTGCCACATTATGACTGTTATTTCCCCATCTCAAACCCGTCTGCACTCGAATTGCACCTGCCTGGACTCAAACCTTGATGACTGTAACTCCCTGAAAGGTCAGCCCACAGCTCTGAAGTGCTTCAGAGTGAAACAACAAAGACTGCCACAGTGCTAGTCATTCTAAAAGGGACTAGAAAGAAAAGTGATCAAGAGGTCACATCAAATGAGAAAATTATATTCCAGAATTCAGCATTTGAGATCCCATATGATAAACAGTGAATGATATGAACTGATATCAACGTATCTTTTTTGTGAAATCAGCATTATCCATTGTGAATTAAATTTATTTTGATTCTACTGGCATTTAGCATTTCCATCTATGCATAAAAGAGACCCATGTCTTGATATGGAATTTGGACTTGCATGTGGTCTTGTAACTGTGATCAACATAGGTCATAGTACAACTGTCATAAGTTAAAAAATGAATTCTTTTTTTAAAGTTAACTGAAAAGATAAATCATTAGGTAAACTAAAAAAGTACGGCTTCTTACAAAAACTCTCTAGTAGTGGATTTTTAAAATTTATTTCACATGTGAACTCACAAAGATTTGTCCCATTTCTTTATTAATTATGACTTGAATATTTCTTGAAGATCACTACAATTATTCATGCCAATGTGCAGACAAGGTGGGACAACAATGGGGAAATGTACAGCCTCTCCTTCAGTCTTATCCCACCTTGTCTATCCGTTTTGTCTCAACTAACCAGCACAGTAACAGAAACTATTGCTGGATGTCTCACATCTTTTATACAACACTGCTTCTTCCATAGAACTGGAGATAAAGGCAAAGGTTGAACCTATTGTATTTGTGGGGTGCCCCAATGAAGGAAGGAATGATGAATCTGACTCCATGTTCTCAGAAGGCTAATTTATTATTTTATGATACTATATTATATCAAAGAATACTAAACTGTACTATACTAAAGAATACAGAAAGGATACTTACAGAATGCTAAAAAAAGTAATAATAAAACTCATTACTCTCTCCAGAGTCCTGACACGGCTTGGCACTGGTTGGCCATTGAATCAAAACAATTCACATGCAACCAATGTAACAATCACCTGTTGGATAAAAAATTTAAAACCCCATTCCAAAAGAGCAAAACACAGGAGAAGAAAATGAGATAAAATTGTTTTCCTTTTTCTCTGATGCTTCTCAGCTTCCCAGGAGAAAAATCCTTGGCAAAGGGATTTTTCAGAAAATATGAATGTGACATGAACCTACTTGTAGAAAAGTGCTAATGGCATCATTTTCTCCCCAAAATTTAAACATGCCATTCTCACTCATAAACTGAAAGAAAAAAAAACATTCCTATAAGAGTTGGTAAGGGAAAAGAAATTTAACCATTTTCAACTGATTTCCTTTGTTCTTTGTCTTCATGACCTTAGACATAGACGCTGAAGCCCAGTGTCCTAGATCTTGACAAGGGCATTGGGATTTTTACATGTGGGCAGGAGAGATTAATTTATTACTTCCTCCTTTATGTGTTTTTTTACAGAGAACTGAGTGACCTTCTGATAGTTATTGTTTATACATGCTAAAGGCACATTTGGTCTTTATGGGAGGAGTTACCCTCTTATTACAGGTCTACACTCTGCTCCTGATGTTGAGTTCAGTTTAGAATCCCACTTACAGTGGGCTGCTTTACTGAAAGATATCTCATTGGTTTTTTCTCCGAAAATATAGAAATCAGAGCAGACAGCTTTTTTTTTGTCAGCAGGCCTTCGTGTAAGAAAAATAGGAAAGTAACCATGGAGACTTAACTAGTTGTAAAGTTAATACTTCTAAAACATAATCTTAAAATCAATTCCAGCTAATGTAAACAAATTAATTTCCTAGACCTACCTGGATTTTAGGTTATATGCCTCATAAATAGAAAATCCCTTATTAGTTACCTGTGATAATATTTTATGAGTTCAGTCAGAAACATTTACTCTGTTCCCTGAAATACTGGTAGGACTTGGTCATATTAAACTTGATATTATTTTCATATGTTTCAGCAAGTAGCGCCTTTAGACTATGTGGTTTGACCTCTTCTCTACTCCCACATTTTCTTCCATTATGTTGCCAATAAAGACGGCTACAGATAGCAGCAAAATTATACAAAATAGAGCCACAGTACAATATACAGCTTCTCACCTTTGAATAATTCAGGTACTGCTGACTGCGAACAAAATTCATAGCCATCTGTCAGCAAATAAATTTAATGTAGGTAAACATGGCAATCCCTTCCTACTAGACAGCTGGCCACATAAACCATGTCACCACACTTTGGAAAATCTCAGCAGAAAAACCAATAAGTGAATGAGCATGGAATTTTATCCCTATCCAGAATGAAACAACAATACATATATTTCAATTTTTATGTTTATATATTTACATATATGTGCTTAATATACATGCATACTGAAGAAAAATACTTTCTCATATTTTAGGAGCAAATACTTAATGGAAAATGTAGTCTAATAATAATGACTCTGTTTGTTCTTATATCAATATCTCAAACTGCACAATTCACACAGAGATAAATAAAATCAATAAAAATCTCAAAACTCTATAACCTCCTAAAATTACCCGAACTTTTGCATTCTCCATTCAAAACCAAGTTTTTAAATAGTACTGTGGGACCTTCACAAACCTGTTGGTGGAATTGCCACATAGTAATACCACATTCAGTTCATGTTTTCTTTTGACAGTTTCTTATCAGGGAGAGGATGACCCTTGCTCTGCAGTTACGAGGCGATCATAACTGTTAGAACATATGTAAGTTGAACTGGATGGATATAACACAAATATTGGCTAAACAAACCATTTATTTATCCTATCAATTTTCCAGATATCTTCTAAATTTACTCCAAGTTTGTTATCTCTGCCTTGTGACTTGAAATCTCAGATCTGCAGAAGCAGAGCAATCTGTACCCAGAGGATGAAACAGGATACATTCCTGAGTGCATAAAATTGATGAATGCATAAAATGTACTGAATGCACAAAGTGCACTTAGAACAGAGAGTAGAATCTGTTGTCACAGGTAGTTGAGGAGAAGAGAGACTTATGTCACTACCGTAAATCATCATGATCACCCAAGCAACCTCCTTAACAATATCAGTTTCATATTTGTACTAAGGGATTAGGTAAGTAACCATGCCTAACTTTAAGAAAATGCCCTTCATCTAGCAGCTAAGAGCCCTGAAATTCATAGAGTCATAGAATCACAGAATGGTTTGTGTTGGAACAGGCCTTCGAGATTATCTAGTTCTAGGCCACATACCATAGGCAGGGGCATCTTCCACTAGACCAGGTTGCTAAATGCTCCATCCAACCTAACCCTGAACACTTGCAACAGCATTTCCAGGGATGGGAAATCTGCTCTTGTGGCAGACTAAAAGTTCTTGTCATTAAATCAGTTTCTGTTTTTACACATAGCCTGATGAATTTCATTACTGATACCACTTGCTTTGGAGTAATCCATAAAATATTGAAAGACAATGATATAAGTTTTAACCAGCCAATTCTTTCTCAGGTGCAGTTAGACTCAGACAGATCAGTCTGACAGGCTGATCAGTTTGCTACATGAAAGCAGCACACTTAAGAGTTCTTACATGAAAGAGAACATTTTAGTGGGATTTCTTATTTCCTTTGACTTCTCAGGTTATTAATTGTTATTGTCAATAAGCATCTATGCATCTAAGCCTTGGTCTTTACAAGGAAGTAGACACTGAACAGCAACATAAAAGAAAATACAGTGGGTTCATTGTCATTAGGAGGAGTTTTAAGGTGAAAAAAACTTTAAGTTGGTAATGCTGACAGGTAACAGATTATTTCATGTGTGTGGGGGAATGCACATGTGGATGAAAGAAAGTGGCATGATCTCAGTCTGCCAATTGATAAGAGACAAGAAATACCACACTTAGGGATGCTCATGTATTCTACTTCTGCACAAGGACTATTTAGTTTGGGAAATCAAGGGCTTGAATTCTGGAAAGAAGAGCAGGTGTGAAAAAGAAAGGTTCCCAAAAAGAGGTGACAGTCTTGAAAACATGATGACGCATGACCTGCAGATCCTGGATATAATATTTTTTGTGGAAATCAATGTCATTGAGCACCCAAGACCTTGCCCAGTAACAACACCCAGAACTTGTGACTGGACAGGTGGTAGAGCAGATATGATTTTCATATCAGCAGAACTGATATGACTTTCTGGCCATCCTCTCTGGGCTGACCTTCACTCTTACCTGGGGGAAAGGAAATTCAAGACCTGGGAATAAAGCCCAGAGTAAGGTGAGGGAATCAGTGTGCCATGAACAAGCAGGGTAAAAGATTTAGTTCTGCTAGTTCTTTAATAAATGCTAGCATGCAGCACCAGCAGGGGTTGCAATTTTACTTTGGTTCACTTGCAACAGAAGAAAAATAATTTCTATAATCTATTCTGGAAATGCTTTTTATTATCCCAAGATGGTGTAATTTTTGGTGTACAGTGGAAAAAATCAATTACAGATATAATGTGTTAGAAAATGTGATGCTTTGAGACCGATCATCTCTCCTTCCTCACTCTTAAATGGCAAATTAATTAAATTAACAAGAAAAGACCTTGGAATAGAAATGCAGAATATCTAAAAAAGAAGCTTGTACTGAATTACTTTTTTAAAATTGTTGTTACACGCTCTTTATTTAATGGGAAATTATTTTGGTTGGCTGCACTTCAATTGCTTTGGGGAATAAGACAGATTTCTCAGCGGCAAAAAAATCAAGTGCTTCACCATAAAGTCACTTGGTAGCAACCAAAGTCTGCAGTGCTTCTGGAGCAACCACAGGAGCCTCCACAACCCAGAACAGGTCACTGAGCAGGGTATACACTGCTTCCATGGTAGCCACCAAACCCAGGGTTCTAGGACATCTCTAAGAGACTCCCACCACTTGCTGTGTAAGTAACTAACAACACCGAAGTTAGATACCTAATAAACCTGACACAGATAGCTTGGAAAACTCTGTGCTTGCCTCCTGCCCCTTAGAAACAGTAATACATGTCTCTCCTTTCCTCACAGACACTGTTGTGCACTCTGACCAAGGTCCAAACCACAGGTACCCCGTCAGAACATGGAAGGGGCTTCCCTTCTCTGGTCTGACTCCCTTGCACATATGACAGTTCAAGAACTAACCCCATCCACAGAAAGAGGATATGAAAGGATTTATTTAGCCAACTTGGCCCACCTGTGCTGATTTTTGAACTTGCGTAGGAGATTTAAACATCACAATTTCCTCAAACACTGTCAAGGCCACACAGCAGCACCTTGAGACAAGCAAAGAAGAGAGGAATTGGCAACAAGAAGGTGTTAATTCCAGACCAAGTGGAGCTCAGATTTGGTTAGCACATCCTACTTAATGCTTCCTGACAAAAATTCCCACTGTGGAAAACTCTGAGAAATTAAGCAACTGCTTATACACATGGCACTCCAAATTATGGCAACATCTGTGACTGCCCTATGGATACCTGGTACTTCAGAACTTGGCATAAAGGTGGTTGGTAACTTCAGAGGAATGACTCTTGCGACCCCCCACCACCAAGAAGAGCAGCAGAAGAAGGACCAATGGGATGCCATCTGCATCTACAGGTGGTGGCATCTTTCTACTTAATTTGTCTCTCTCTAACTTTGTCTTCCCTGCCCTCCTTTATTTCCTGTTTCTTTCCATCTCTCTCTACCTTACCTTTACTGTTAAATAAAATCTGTACTATTGATTTCAGCATATGGTCTTCTTTGCACCTTAGTTCAGGCAGAGACACCTCTCAATAATCAATTCATAACAGCTGGGGGCATCGGCAGCATGCCCCATATAAATATTTTTGCTACAGAAATATACCAAGTGGATACATGTTGCAACTTTACACCTCCTAACACATGCAGGGTATAAAATTAGGATCTGTAACTGCAACTGCTATATGACCAAACCCAGCAAAATTAAATAAGGAATAAGTCATGTTTTTCCTCAGTATTTATCTCTAAGAAGAGGAGAGAACATGAACTGAATTTCTTTCTGAGGACACAAAATCTTGACATTAAAGTTTTACCAAGGAAAATTCTTTTGCTGTTAAAATAATGTGAATTATTTCACAGATAATTAGAAAAGTAGCGATTCCTTTGTTAAATTATTTTGATCAAGTTTTTGGTTCAATTAATTCCCTGTGTCTTGCAGACATAAGAAAGCAATTGCTACACATGAGAGGCAAAAATTGCTGTGTCCTTCTGTCAGCTATCCAGGTAGCTCAGGGCAGTCTTACACACACCAACAAATAGCTATAAATGTACTTGCCTGCCCACACTCTGTAAAACTAGGCCATAGACTTTTGGAGCCAGGACAGGTGATAAGCGTTTAGAAAAACTGCTTTTAGAGTACAGAGAACAGAGGAGGTTCAGTGCTTTGTGGGAATTTCACTCAGATAAGAGTATCACATCCAAAAATCCTAGTTAACCCTTTGGAGCTTGCTGAATCTCCTCTCAACACATTGATGGGAAGATGTGAACCTGAGTGTTTTGCTGGGAGTGTTGCTGAAGCCAACATGGACAAGAAAACATGGACAAGAAAAGCAGCCAAGGCTCTGAGAAAGCCTGTGATCCCTGAGGTGACTGTAGGGAGTAGGAAAGGGCTGGAATAGTGTAAGTTTCTCAGAGTCCTATTTAAGGATCATAACAATAAATCGTTTATAAAAGTCAGGAGGGGAAATGGGGAAGAGGATAAAGCGGGATTTCTATTTAGCATGCATATCTGAGACCACTGTTTCCTTGTTGTGCTGCTGTGACATTCCCACTCAGGGAGTGTGGTTTGCTTTGACTTAACACACGCCATGTGTCCCTTTTCCTGGTAAGTCCACTTCATCTTCTTTCTAAATTAGCAAGGGTAAGCCTGTAGGGTATACAGAAAATCAGTGTGTAACAAAAATATGTGTGCATCTTCAGTGTAAGACAGAAAATATTTTTCAGAAAATTTTATCAGAAATATATATTACATTTCAGAAAATTATAGATAAGCCCCCATGTTTTTTCCTTAGCTTTTTCTTAGAAGCAGAGGAAGCTATCAAAATATTTATTTAAAAGAACTCAAAAAACCCATGACATTTTAGTGCTTTTTAAGGAGCAATTCCTGACAGCCTTTTATCTTAAGCTCTTTCAGCTCACAGTATGTAAAGCCAGTCATAGACTTGGAACATAAATAATCTGTGTGCATACAAGCTCTTTGTATAAAATGCAGATAAGTATTGTTGCAGCTGTATGCCTACACTTGTTTAAGAAACTGCCTTCAAACTGCTTTAGCATTCACTAGTCAACTCATATATTAATGGAAGTGTACATGAGACTGTGTCTTTTGAAAAAAGATTACCTTTAATGTTGCTACTAAAATAGACATAGAAAAACTATATTGGTGATGAGACACTAAATTGAGAGCCTCAAATGTGTTTTGAATTTAGCATTAGAGATGGAAAAATAATATTCTAAAAGTTATTGCAGGCATATTTTATAACAGATATGAATAAATTACCTCTGTAGCATTGCCTACCAAGAATAAATAGTTTTATACAAAAACAAAACAAAATCCTTCCATAATTTTTGATTAGCCTGAGCAACAAGCAAGCGTTTATGTGCTTTCCTGACCTTGAACAGAGCTTGGCTGAACTGGAGCTTTAACAAATTTAAGTTTTAAAACAAAGTGCTTAATTTTTGGTAAAAACAAATGAAAAATTTTCTGAAAGAAATCACTTAGCAAAAGCTTGTTGTGTAAGTCTTTGCTATCTCTGAGCAATGACCAGTTGTGGGAAACATCAGAGGAAGAAGGTAGATCACAGATGTTTTCAAATTTATAAAGCAATTAATGGGAGTTTCATATCTCTGGACATTGCTGTTACTTTCAGTTGTGAACCAGAAAGTAAACAGTGTGGTGCAAAACCTTCCTACAGGACAAGAACAAGGAGGATGCCTATTAAGCAAAACATCTAGTACTTTCAAAGAGATCATGAAGAACGGGCATCACACCAAAAGGGCCTTGCTCCTCTAGAACAGCATTGCCATCACTTCCTCATGGTGCTGGGTTAGAAACACACAACACATGACTCTCTTACTTCTAACACTGGAGTTATTATGCAGCCAGGCAGGTCTATCTTTAAAAAAAAAAAAAAAAAAAAAAAAAAAAAAAAAAAAAAAAAAACCACCAAACCAACCAAAGACAGAAAATGTAAAAAAAAAAGTAGCAATGCTCCTTTGCACTGTCAGGTGCGTAGCTCTGAGCCAAATCAAGGTGCAGGTCAAGCAATCTATTTTTCAGTAAAAATCTTCATGCACAGTTCTATGGGTTCCTATAGAAAGAAAGAAAAAAAAAAATCAATTCTCGACAATAGCCCAAGATTCTTCTGAATAACTTGGTCCGGGTACTCTATCCTGGGACATTATTATTAAGAAAATGTGGCTATTGCTTCCACAGGTTGCAGATCCCCTGAGAGGTGAAGCTAGATAAAGGACAGAGAGGTAAAAATAATGAAAAAAAGAAACATCAGGCTTTTATAATTTTCACTTAGAATTTAGAATGCATCTGACTAGTATAAATTCACTAAATTGTGCTTGTGATGTTGTGCCTGACATCAGCTGAGGATTGAAGTTGTGTAAAGGAGAGATTTTTTCTAATACTGTAGATTGCTGAAATAGTATTCCCACTGTGTCTACCTGCTTTTGTGACACTATAATCTCCATGGCCAGATGCTGCAGCATAAAAATTGAATGGCTTTTTAACTACAAAATTAATTGGAATTTCATTTCACATAGTACATCTTTATTAATATTAAACAATTTAATTATCAAAAAAATTACCATAAATAATATAGGGATTAAAAATTTAACATCTAAATATAAAAAAACAACTGCATAAAAGAATTACCATTTTTCATAAAATCTTATCTGATCACCACTTGTATTGCCCAGAAAATTCCATGCACAGTAGCCCAAGTTTTGTGCTGTCCTTGTTTTGCACATTGAAAGCTCCCATTACACTAATTTAGGTCTTGAGAATGTGACCAGCTTTTTCTGTTGTATCACTGCACCTGGGAATTACACAAGCATTGAGAAGTTCTCACTTTAGGAACTGACACTATAGTAGGCTCTATAGTACAAGATTCCTTGTATTTAAGTAAATGCTACAGCTTCAAATCAGAATACAGGTTTCAGTCCTGAATCTAGTCCAAGTCTAACAGTATGAGTGACTTTATGCATAAGAAAAGAATTTTTACATGAACATCAAATATTGTCTGACGCTGATATCTTACTGCTTACTGGGAAAGGCCAAAGACAAATGAATTCAGTTATTGGTTTGGATGCCTTTGGTGAAATTTTCCATTAATTTATTCCACAACTTGTCATTGTCTGTGAAAAAATGGCAATTTATTTTTCTTCCAGCCATCATCTGCCTTCTCTATTTCGAATGTAAAATTAAAGATGAGAAGGTAATGAGGGTGAATATAGATGTGTCCAGTTCTCACACTCTTCCCTCAGCATCCTCTTCTGTCTGCTGTCGGAGGGTGCAGGATTCTGTATACCTTTGGTCTGCCTAGCTTGATTTTAAACTGAAAAGTGGTAGGTTTAGGTTAGATATTAAGAATAAATTTTTTGCTCTGAAGGTAGTGAGGCACTGGAACACGTTGCTCAGAGAAGTCGTGGATTCTCCATTCCTGGCAGTGTTCAAGGCCAGGTTGGATGGGGCTTTGAGCAATCTGGCCCACTGGAAATTGTCCCTGCCCAATTCAGTGGAGTTGGAACTAGATAGTCTTTAAGATCACTTCTGATTCATAAATTCTAAGGTTCTATGATTTTAGTACAAAGCTGAAAAGATGAAAAACATAAATTAAATACTGCCTTTACATACAAGGAAAGAACTAAAGAACAAAAAGATATGAAAAATGAGAATCTAGGACCTTGTGCCACCTGGAATAAAAGGAAAACAAACCTGACAGAAATCTGAAATGAATTTTCCTCCCAATTGTGCACGACATAGAGCTATTAGTTGTAACGACATAGTTTTCCAGAAGTACATTCACACAAAACCAGCAGGACTGGAGCTCAAGATAACACATGCACAAAATCCATTAGCAATTTGTAAGAGCTGAACCATGCTGACAGACTAATTCCTCTAAACAGCAGTTCTGGGCTGAGCTGTGCAGCGCTCGCCACAGCACTTCACCGTGCAGCGCTGGCAGGCTTGGCACCACCTGCCACGAGCACCTCTGGAAATGTCAGTAAATAACACCCTTTTTTCTATTGCTGCTGACAGAAGAGCCCAAAGAGCTGAGGTGGAAACAGATCCTGTGGGTGTATATAGGCATACATCAACATTTAACACGCCAAAGGGCGAGGGAGGTGATGCTCACCTCTCTCTTTCCTTCTCTCCAGGGGGAATGATGCTCTCCACCTTGTGGCTTTGCCCCCACTGCCGGGAACAGCTAAGGTTGGAGACAGGTGTGCTGTGCTTCTGTAGTTGGGACAGCAGTGCTGCCCTCCCTGCTCCACAGCAGGCTGGAGCAGGGAGTAACAAGGCTGTGGGGCCACTGAGTCAAAAATCCTTTTCATACATTTGACAGAGACTCAGTGTAATTTTTCTGACAAAAAATAACCTGCACTCTAGCCAGCTAAAATAAACCAGTAATATCTCTGTAGGTTTGCACTAAAGAAATAGCAAAAACTTCCTGTGGACACCTGACAAGCAGTTTAGCTGAACTGCACTTGTTCCTGGTAATGAGTCTGAAGGAAGATCCCTGCATCTCAGGAAATGGGAAAATTGACAGAGTGGCTGACAGTTTCAAAATCAAGACACATGCCTTGCTATCAGGCAGTCAAGCTGTGATAAGAGATTTGACTTCATGGTGACCATGTGTGAAAATCAAGCTCCTCCATGGTACTTCAAGCTGGGCAGTAATAATCAGAGGGTCCTAAAGTCAACCTAACCGCAATTCATGTCAAAATGTCACCTTTTTAGCCTAGCTCCTGTCTGATTCATACAACTGCCACTTGCAGCACATACATTAAGAGACAAGAAAAAGGAATTTGAAATACAGCAGTATAATTTTTCTGCGTTGCTTTATTAGCCTCATAAAGTAATACTAAATTTTTAATATTCTCATATAAAAAAGCCAAAGGCTTTCTGTTATGAAGAGAACTGGCTTTTCAAATCATAGAGTATACTCCAATTAATATGGAATTATTATGTTCCAATAAAATATGTGATGTGCAATAGTAAAAGAGGTTTATTTAAAGGATAAGAGCAATACCATACAATATGTCACAGTATTTTTCATTGTTCTAAATGAGTTGTTTTAGCTATTTCTTCAATAGTTAAAGTAAATCTTCAGAGGCAGCAAAAAGAATGTGGCTACAGTCACCCTGTTCTTGTTTCTGCAGACAAATTAATTCATTATTGCTGAATTCGTGGTGAATTTGTAACACTATATTTGCTTGCTATAGAGGAAGGTTGGAACATTTTGTTTAAGCGTTCCTATAAGTCCAAATAATTATTTAACTGTAATGACAAGATGCAGGCTCTGAATACAGAGTCTAAGATAGAAGCAATGTTTCAAATGCCAAAAACATACAAAATTTTCTGTAACCATGATATCACTGTAGCTAAATCTTCACAGAATGATGCAGCTACAGTATAAGACAAAGAGTAAATTAAAGATCTCATCTTTGAATGCATGACAGAAAAAGAAATAAAAGAGCAAAGAAAAAAAGTGTCCACCTGCTTTACAAAGGAATATTTAAACCCTTAATAATATTTCTATCAAATATTTGAGCTTTTTTCCCAAAATCTTAGGTGTAGCTGTGTTTTGTGCAGCTGGGGTACAAAGAAGGAACAGAAGATAAGAGTTTGGAAGCAGAGACATAAGATGATCCTTCTACCACATGCAACATAGGACTAAGAGGCAAATGCTTCTGATACCACCAACATAAAAAGGGCTATAGTGAAATAAAAAGGAAGGTTACATTGCATTTCTCATTTTGAAACATTTTTCAGAAAAATTTCTTGTTGTCAAATTGCATGTTTTGAATATTAGTAATATATTCAGGGCCAAAAAGATCTTTCACTATTTTTTTTTTCTCTTTTATTTTATTTAAGACCTCTAAATAAATTAATTCTTCATAAAATGTCATTAATTACTTTTCAACAAATTAGTACATTCACTTCATTATTTATTTTTATATCAGCTTTATTTTAATTCTGGTTTTGTAGTTTCTTTTGGTTTTCTTTCCCTCTCTTCTGAATGAGACTACTTTTACCTCTCAAACATTCACCCAGGTTAGAAAAACAGCTTCTCAAGTTTATTCTGTTTGCTATTGAAAAGATTTGTTTCACTTTTTGTTTCCAGGTATACAGAAAAAGTGGGAAATAAACCTCTGTTTGTCTATGTTTTCTTACTAAATCCTAAAGTAATGTAGTGTAAGAGGAGTACCTGTGCTTAGACTAGAAGTTGCTAGCCATGGCTGGTTTGGTTGGCTCACTTTAGAAAAACATTAGTTAAAGTATTAGCATAAGGAAAAAAGCTGACTCCTGGCCTTTTAAACAAACAAACAAACAACCTTAGTCCATCTCCAGGGACTCAGATATATACTAAAGAGGGGCTTGTGGTTTTAGAACAAAAGTAGAATTGAATGGAATATGTTGCCTAGGCAACAAAACAGCTGAGCAGAGGTAAATTATAGGAAAAGCTGGCCAGCAGGAAATGAGTCTGGTGACAATGTCAGAGACTTCCCCTGTAATAACAAGAGAATAAAACAAAATATTCCAGAACTGACAAACATTTTAGAAACAAATCCCTATTAACTTTACTCAGAGGTCAAAAGTTATAAAAACTAATTCACCACATTGTTTTACAACTTTGTCTGTTGTGGTGTACAGACACTTTTGAAGGACAGTCTTCCCCATGTTTGCTTTCATCAACTCGCGATCCTTTCAGGATACTCACCAATGCAATCCACAACTTCAAATAAAGAGGGAGAGGTGTGCAGAAATGGCATGATCTAAATATGGGGGTTTTTTTCAAATTGTGCTCCTGATAAAGTCAATGCCAAAGTTTGCACTGACTTTAATTAGGTGAAGAAATCAGCACTTAAAGACCAAATTCAAAATCACTAAGCTCTGGAGAAGGCTTACATTTAGCAAGGCTGGCTTTGCTGGTATTGATTTAGACCATGGCTGAGAATAAGTTCCTTCCTGTAATACGCTTTTATCATATCAAGGGGGGTTAAATTAACACTACTTTCAACTTCTGAATATTTTCTATCTTCATACCTTTCAAATGAGTACAGAAAAGAAGTTTTAAAACAACAAAAACAAAGCATCTCATTATGGAGTAAAAAAGAAGTTTCTATGTCTAAGAAATGAAAAGATTTTATGCATCAAGCCCCTTGCACATATAATGAGACTGGAGAAAATAAAAAGACAAAATTTATTTTATCTTGGCATTGAAGCTAAAGAAGTGTTTGAATAGAGGAGAGATGACATATTTAGTGTCACATCTGTTTATCTGCATGTGGTAATCTAAGGGGCCTGTCAGTGCTGCGTGTCAAGACTTTATAGGTGTGTGCTCATGGGTGGGGGGTGAGACGTGTGCATGTGCACAATGGGAACAATAGGAGGAACACAAGGAGGGAGTCGAAGGGCTTCAGATACCTAACGTGGATTATGTGATTGACAAAGAATAAGCCAAACAAAGGACAGAGAAATCAAATTGACATCATTTTTCTATTTACCACGTTTCAAAATAACCCATTTTCAGAGAGATTGGAAATGGAGACAGATAGAAAAACATCTTGTCAGTTAATGGCATAGCCAGGTAAGTAAAGACCTTATAAATTTTAATGTGTGTTTGCCCTGTACAAATTCTTTTTAAGATAGTGACAAACTTTCTGAAAGGAAATAAGATGACATTTTTTCATACTGATTATATTGCTTAGAATTAGGTATATGCCAATAGTCTCCTTCCTTACCACATCCCCCCTTCCCCAGAGCCCAACTCAAAAAAACCTGAAATCTGGAATTATTCTGCATATAAAGAATATTCATTATTAGCAGGTAGGCAGAGATTACAGATGATCCTTTTGTCTTTTATTATGTCCACTGCTGGTACTTGTAGTAAGGCTAGTGAGACCATTTTGAGGTGGTGTACAATGAGGCAGCTGAAAGGCTGTTAGTCACACTGAGCTCTTCAGCTGAATTTTTTTGCAATAGTGGTATGGAAGAAAAATTGGTGCTGCGTCAGCTCACTGAATGTAAATCATACTGAAAGAAGGAAAATGTTGTTACAATGCAGCCCTTGGGAATAGAGAAGGTCAGAGATGAAGCAAAAGAGAAATTCTTACAAGTATGTGATGAGAAAACTTTTGAATCTTATACAATCCAAATCTGGCCTCCTCTATAAGTAACTCTTTCTGTCCTGTGTCATTCTTGGAGAATCCTTCTGGCCTGACTTTGCAGTCAGCAAGGACATTTGGTTATTAAGGAGCCTCTTTTTCCTCCCCATGTCTCACTTTTCTGAGGCTTAGGCTTGGGGAAAGTGAGGAAAAAGGGGTTGATGGACAAGAGCAAAATCATGAAGGTTTGCCTTTCTTTCTTCTCTTTTTTCTTTTGTGTGTGTTTTTTTTTTGTTTGTTTGTTTGTTTGTTTGTTTTGCTTTTTAGGGTTTGGGGGTTTCTTTTTTTTTATTTCTTTTGGCGTTTTTTGGGTTTTTTTTTTTGTTTGTTTGTTTTTTTAATCGGGTTGATTAAAAAATTTAATGGTATCTTTGTGAAAGAACTTCACTGTTAGTTTTTGACCCAGTGATAGAAAACTAAATGGATTCCTTAGCCATTCCCAGTCCTACACATCCCCTATTCAGCAAAGCAAACAATTGTCAAAATCTGAATACTAAACTCAGCTCAAAGCTTGTTAAACTCAGTGCTGGACTTTCTACTGAGTCAGAACTTTCTGCATCTGCCTGAACACGACATAGCTAAATAAGTATTAAAAACTAGATGCAATAAATATTCCAAAAAAAAACAGTTGTCTAAATATCTACTTTATTGCTTATGAATGTTTTGTCTTTCTTAAGGTCTTGACCTCATTGGAAACCTGTTTTCAAGGAGATGTATGTGGATAAAGGATATTGAACAGAGTGATTGTAAATACATTATTCATTTGTAATCATTACTGGTGACCTTATGTGTAACTTGAGAGTGACAGAGCATAGCACATCTATGAATGATTGTTGTGAGGTCATCAATCAAGGGCAGAAATTAATTCTGCATCTACAAGTGCCTCATTGCAAATCCTGTGTAGTATAACCATGCTGTTTCAATATTTATGATTTTTGTAATTCAGTATTTTTTAAAATTTAAGTATACTGCCTTGAGGAATGGAAGATGAAAATATATCAACAGGTTTTAATCTAAAAATGTCCTTTTTTACCCGGAACCCTGAGACATCAGAGTATTGTCGGGCTTTTCTGGGAAGGGACAGATTATGCCTGTAGCAAGTTGTATTTATGTTAATAGGAGCTGTGTCATTGAATTTTCAATAAGGACACTGTCTCTGAATTTAGTGTAATCCATGTATTTGGAAGAAGCTCTTTAAAACAAGTTTATAAAAACATGCTTTTATTTTTAATTTCCGTAAGAAACATTGTTAAAGAACTAAAATTATTATAGAGTTTGATAATTTTAATATAGTAACACATAACATAATAGACTAACTTAAATACTTTCACAGTGCACCACAGCAGCAAATTAACTCCTTATTAAGAAGTATGTGTGTGTGTCTCATGTATTAAGAAAAAACTGCTCTAGTATTAATGGTGAATTCTTAATTGGGGAAATACTTTTTCCCTTGAAAACCGCCTCAACCACAGAGGAGAATTTGTCTGTATTTATTCAGAGAAGTTATTGAAAATTTTAAAAAAAGCTCACCTGATTCAATAAACAGGTAGACAGCAGACAGACAGATAAATAGAAACATTGAAAACTAATGCAATTAATTATCACTGTGGAAGCTAGTTGAATCCCCTGCAAATAGGAAGACTTTTAAAACTTAATTTAGATTACCTAAAATAAGACATACTGCCAAGCACACAGAATTAGATTATTCCATCAAGTTGCACAAATATGAAGATTCTAAGCAAGAATTAATATAGCTAACAGCAATATATTGAAGCCTAGTTCTGACTAAAAGTGTTTATGGAGCATCCAATACAAATCCACCTATCAAGTAAAAGTATTTTCAATATATTTTATTAAGAGCCTTCCTAAGGATAAGCTTCCAACTAAACTGTATTTTGATCAAGTTTTCCTTAAAATGCAGTTGATGTACTCTCTAATCTAGGCTCAGCTGGATAGTATTTAAGTAGGCTTTAATGTCCAGCCTGTTAAGAGCTTGGCTTGCACACTGAGGCATTGTGCAGACCTTTCTTCTGAAGATGTTCCTCTAATACCCTAGTGGAACACAAGCACATCTCAGGATATTTTTCAACTGAAGCTACAGATTTAAATGGGTCATAATACCCTGCATAGATTTCAAGTCATAAAATCCTGCATCAAGCAAAACTCAGACCCTCTGAGGATTTATTAGGAAACTTGCAATTGAGAACAGCTTACTAAAAGGCTTTTCAAATGAACGTAAGCCAGACAATGTGGGGACAGGAAAGCATTTCACTTTCATACTGGTAGCCATGCAAAGAAGGGCTTGTCTGAAAGGAGAGCTTGTTTGGAGACAAACATTCCACATCTCGTAGCTAGAGACAATGCTCAGCCATGCTCTGCTGAAGAGAAGCTGCTGCACACCAAGCACCTTGGCATAGCAGCTCTGGGCCCAGACGACTGCTCTTCAGTGCAAAGAGCAAACTACCCCCCAGCTTCTACAGGACCAAGGTTAGACACATAATGACTCCTTGCTGAGATTATTAATAAAACATAAAAGTTTGGCTTTACAACATGACATTTTTATTGATAAACCGAAATGCATCAAGCAATAAACAGTTAAAAAAGAAACCCTAAGAAAATTCATTGCAGTATTTCAGTACTTAAAGGGCAGCTACTAAGGACAGAAGCAATCTCCCCTTCACAGGAAGTCAGAAACAGGGAGCAGACAAGGGGTAGCAGGCACAAATTACATGAGGAGAGGTTTCACCTTGGTTTAAGAATGAAAATTTCTATGAGAACAATCACCCACTGAGACAACATCCCCAGGGACATGGTGGAGCGCCCATCAAGAGGCTTTCAAGATGTAGCTGGACAAGCTTATCTTGGCTCCCTTTCCCACAAAAAGTTGGACTGGATGCCCTCTTATGGTCCTTACAACCTGAGCTGAATCGTTTTATGATTCTATCACTATCTCACCTCATCAGACAGAACTTTTTCAACAAATTTTCCTCAACATTGAAGAGCACACCACAATTCCTCAATGTCTTTAGCTTTTCAGAAAACTATCTAAAAACCAATATTATAACTGTAAATAGGATTAAATACTGACAAAAACCCCTACTGCCTCTCTCCCTGTGCTGTCTGTGGGAAGCAGGGAGGGGTTGAGGGAAAATAAAGGTGTTTTTAATGGCTTATGTTGCCTCTCATTATCCTGCTCTGAGTTTGTTAGTAATAAATTCACTTAATATCTTTAAGTTGAGCCTGTCCTTAACTCATGAGCTCTTCATTAAATTTTCTCTCCTCTGTCCAGTTGTGGAGAGGAGTGACTGAGAGGCTTTTGCAGGTGCTAGGTATTTGGCCAGCACCACACCTCGGCAGTAGGCCATTTTATGGTTCTATGACTCCAGCAGTAAATTAAAATCATAAGAAATTCAACAACAGATCATCATCTCATGAGCTTAGAGATCTCATGAGACATACATTTAGGCAAAACAGGGAGTAATTTCAGATCCCATCTTTTTCCAAAGAAAAATCTAAAAGAAATTACAAAGCAAACCATAGAGTGGACAAATACTTGGGTTGGACTACTCAGAAGGTGGGAAATAATTACAGTAGCAGCAAACTCATGAGCTCTTCATTAAATTTTCTCTCCTCTGTCCAGTTGTGGAGAGGAGTGACTGAGAGGCTTTTGCAGGTGCTAGGTATTTGGCCAGCACCACACCTCGGCAGTAGGCCATTTTATGGTTCTATGACTCCAGCAGTAAATTAAAATCATAAGAAATTCAACAACAGATCATCATCTCATGAGCTTTTTTTTTTTAATGTAAGAATATAGATACCAATTTCTATACCTGTTGCATTTCAGTTGGAAAAATTGTTTAGTTTTTCTGTATTAACAGACAGCCAAGCATCGATTCAAATTCAAATTTTGGTGCAACTTATTATCAACCTGCAAATGCCTATTGTACTTCATATCTCCATAGACAGACATTTCAGTGTCAATTCAAAGTGAAGATTATGGCCTTTCCTTGCTGAAGCCCTAATGGGAAAAATCTTTTCTTTGTATGCTGCTGTAACAGCTGCAGCAACAGGGGCAGTGAAGATGTGCATTCATTCATACTCCACCTTCAAAACTTTGAGATTTCAATTGCACAGAAGCTTCACAGAATGTTATTGTGTTTGCATTAATTTGTGGAGACTATCTCTGTGGACAAAAAGCAATCTCATCTTGAAATCCAGAGGGTATCACAACAAAAAGGGTAAACAAACAAACAAATTGAAAATAAAATAAAGAGAGGAAAATATAGCAATTTCTGGAGCTAAATTTGGCATTACACCAAAAGACTAAGAGTTTCAACAGGAAGAGAAAAGTGAAAGAGAGATTGTTTTTTTAGCAATGTCCTCCCATTTTCAGGTTGAATATACTTTCTGGATAATAAAACCCTCTTCCTATGCTTTTGCTTCCTACTCTTTTTGCTTCTATATGGTCCAATTAGCATTTAAATCAAAAGCTGACATATTACAAGCTATGTCTCCATATATAATGAACATGTTCTCAATGTATACATGTTTTTTCAAAGTCTTGGAAAATATAAATAAGGTCTAAGAACAAAATATATATGGCCAGATGTTCAAACTGAATAACACTCCACCAAATCCAGTATGAGACAAGATGGAGAACTGGTCTGCTTTCTCAAGGTTCAATAGAAACAGAAGGTAGAATTAGTGAGGGGAATTCACTACATCAGTTACTATGACTACATCCCAGTTATAGATGTTATGTACAATATTACACAGCTCTTAATATTTTCTCTTGTTAAAAAAAAAAACAAAACAAAAAAAAAAAAACAAATACCCTCAAAACCAAACTCATAAGAAAACCCAACCACTCCCACTCAACCCCAAACAAAACCAGAAACAAATTATTTCTGAGTCCTGTCCTATCTTTGCCTGGTGTCCTCATTTAAGGAAGATGTCACACCATATCCTGTGGTTGCAAATAGCTTCTAGGCTTGAGGTTTTTCATTTTCTGCAGTGAAGATCTCAATCAGCAGGGGTGGAAAACACAACTGACCTGGGGGACTCACCTACAACCTTTCTCAGACTTGCAACTGAATTTCGAGATGTAAACCGTGCAGTGTAAAAGTCTTCTTTGGCTTGTTTGGAAAGCTGAGCAAAATGCATTTGGAAGTCTGTTGTCTGTGTAAGAACACAGTGGCCATGACTTTGTACAGCTACTGAATACGTTGATGTACACAACTGGGACTATGAAGTTCAGGACTTATGCCTTTTACCTGTCACACTTCTGCCTAGTGTGAATGTTCTAGAATATTAATTTCTTTTTAAGACATGCTTCAAATAATACTATAAAATGTTCCCAGACATTCATGTTTTCATGCAAACTTTGTCAATTTTGTCTTCTACATGTATAAAAGTGCTGTTGATAGTAAAATGGCTAGTATTAAAGAACCTTTACATCCTTCTAAGCTAAATACTTACTTATTTGACAGAGGCAAATGTTGAAAAACAAACATCACCCTTAGAAAAGATGTTACATCAATTACACATCGAGACACATGGTTAGAATCCAGGTATTCTGTTCTTCAGTGTTTTGCTCTTAACCAACAGTTCTCACTATCACTCTCCACAATCCACTGCATTTTTAGTCTAATGTAATCATTCCAAAGTACTCATACAGTTAGAGACTTTTAACTTCATTATTACTGACGGAATTTGGACTAATTAATAATTCCCAAAAGAACACTTAGCATAATCTACATTTTGACAATAGAGCATGAAAATTAAAAGAACAAATGTATGCACATTTCCAGCTGCCTTTGAATTATGATGTGACATTAATAATTTGTAATATTCATTCCTCAGCATTTATTGAAACTGCTCATAAAGCAAGATAAATATAATTAAAATTAATGAAACCTAAGGAATACACAGAGGATCAGAAGTCAATGTCAATTGTATTTGCTACTTACAGACAACTCTGAAGTTGCAGGTTTGCTTTTATGTGATTGATAGTTGACTGGTATATGATTAATTGCCAGGTTTCTTATTTTACTGCTACTGAAATGCTAATAAGAGGTTACCAAAATGAAAGCAATTATTTATGAAACAATTCAGTGTTAACTTTTGCATTTGCTCCAAAGCAGTTCTTGGAGGGATGGAACTTATAAAACTTTAATGTTTTGCAATTAAATTCTTCTGACCATTCTGACAATAGTGTGTCTTCAATTTTAGTTAAAAGCAGAAGACTTGGCATATCTCTAATAAAAGATAATTTTAGCTGTATGTTTATTATGTGGTCTTTATCTAAAATCAACTTTTTGTCCTGGCTTAGATAGTTCAAAGGTTTCTTCTAAATTACATTCTGTAACTTCAGTAAATTCTTTGGACAGGCTTTGAGTCCCAAGCTTAGAGCGATAAGCTTTAAACTTGTACCTTGCCCATAGTTGGGAAGTAGAAGGCTGTCATCCAAGAGTTTGCATCCCAACAGCATTTCCTCTGGCTATTATTATATGTATCATGGGATTTGACTTCAATTAATTTTTTGCAAGGACAGACTTGTCAGGTGCTATAGAAACCTTATCCTGTTTACAGGCAAGGCTTATACTTATGAAAAATGTTAGTTGCAAATAATACATCACAAGATTTAAACAGAATTATGTTTAAATAGAACTATGCAATAGAACTATGTCAAATCACTTTAACTGAAGATATGTCCTGAATTCATTTTTGGAGGGAAGGAATCATGGCTACTGGAGTTTTACTATCAAGTTTGACCGTCCTTTGCTTTATCGCTACCTACCATCTGGAGCTGTGTCCTAAAACACACCTCGGTGAACAGAAGAAATATTTGGCTGGTATGAAGTGGTTTACCTCTCTCCTCTTTTTTAACCCTGTAGTCCTTAATTAACATTTGGATACAGAAGAACCATGTTCTATACAGCATCTAGCTGTGGGAAATGTTTAATTGTTCGTTCTTCTGCACAAAGTGTGTCCAGGTAATTTTTCAGTTTGTATGAAGTGTTATAGCTACTCATTGATATTTCAGGGAGAGCATGTTCCTTTATGCCACATCGAGAGCTTTAACTGTGATCTTTTATGCATTCAAACCTTTTGTTGCAACTTCAATGAGCTAATGACATTGTAATAAACAGATAATATATTTACAATTTTAACTGCCAACAAAGGCTTCTAAACTAATGACTCATGAATAATTTTCATATTGTTTCCCACTCAAACTTCTGGTTTCTTTGTATGAAATAACAGAAGAAAAATTGGACATTTATTTTTCCTCAACTGATATCAGCAACCAAGCAGCAGACCGAGAGGGTTGCATATCTTGTGTGTTTCTTGGCTGACAAAACCCACCAAACTGTAGTACACCATATTAGCTGGAAATTTCAGATTATTCTCTCCCCCGCCAAAGTCTATTCATTGGTAGTGGAGGTCACCATTTCAATGCCATCGTGCCTACTTTGCGCTGTTTTCTGGGATGGGCACTTGTTTGTGGACTCCCTGTGGTTTGAATACATCACACTGAGCCTGACTCGTGTCTCCTCTGAGTTAGGCTACCCCTGCATGACGGCAAGCCAACAATCCATTTTCTGTTTCCACCACTATGTAGTAGAGGCTACAAATAAAGTGGATAGTATCTCCACTGGGGACTTTGGAAGCCTAGCTGATCTGGACGTGAGTGACAACATTCTAATGGAAATAGATACAAAAGGTTTAAAATACCCCAAAATTCAATTTGAAGTTAACTTGGATTCAGTTCATATACTGCTTATGAAGAATGCTGAGACAGAGAGAATTTATTTTGAAATATAAATATACATATGTATATATACATAGAAAAATAACTACACACAGATAAGAAAAGGTTTGATAGATAGAAAACAAGGATGCAAAAAAGGAATTATATCATTGTAGGGAGCTTTGTTTTTTATCTCCTGTTTTTCAAAGTTCTCATCTGGGATGTTGTTTTCAGACTGTTTTGTCTCTCAGCATATACGTATGGCAGAATTTTAAATGTCTGTGCAAAAGAATTACAAAGTCAGGAAAAGTGGCTCCAAAAATAATCCACAAGTGACTCTAAAAAAAGATTATCTTCCCATTTAGGAAATGAGTACATTAAGAATCATTTAAACTATGGCCTATTATTAAATTTGACTTTCATCTGAAAAGCTTGATTACTCTCATTGGCAACTTTTGAAACTACAATCTCGTGTACAAAATTGCCTTTGCAGAAGACTTGCTCTTTTATTTTTGAATCTTTCCTTCCCCAAGGCTGAGTACAAATCAAACATCCTTTTCACCCAAATTTTACATGGTTTTTTTGGTTGGTTTTTTTTGTTTTGTTTTGTTTTGTCTGTTTGTTTTTTTTGTTTTTTGGGGTTTTTTTTTTGTTTGTTTGTTTTTTGGTTTTTGGGGTTTTTTTTTAATAAATAAAAACAGTATATGCAGATAAATCCAGAACCTGCACACATAACCTTCTAAAATTTGGCCCACAAGTACAAGCAAGTGCCATATATTGATCTATGTCAACACTGCACTTCACTGGGTTGTTAGCTGCTATTTCTTTCTTGAACTGTCACAGAATTATCACATCAAACTGTACAGAAAGATTTACTTATACTGAAGAGTGGCTCAAATTCAGCTGACAAGCAGTCCCATGAGACCTGTGATAATCATGGCAAGTATCTTTCTCAACATGAATGGAAATGTAAGTATAATGTCAATCGACTGTGTACCCAGATGTGCCATAGATTTAGTAAAGGGATCAGCATAGTCCAGATCACACAATAAATAGAGGGAATTTCTGTGATTCTACAGTTCCATACCATCCACTTACTGTTTGTGAATTTATGTAGTTGTGATTTAAATTGTCAATTCTAATTTTGTTTAATTGCCTAATGTAAAGGACTGTCTTCATCTGGCTGCTAGAGCTTTCATAGATAATGCCATGATGTTTTTTCCTAATGGATGGTGAAGCTGAGCAATTCTAGATTTTAGTGCAATGAAAATTGTCCTCTGGAAGCTGCTTTGCCTCATTTTCTTAAGCCAGTGAAGAAACGAATTGCTCTATCTTATTAACTGAATATCTTCACAAATGATTTTGTAAGCTCTCATGTTGACAAGCTTGCTTTTTTACTGGTTTCACTGCAGTGCTATTCATCCTATATAACATCATCTGCTTCACCCCACATGAAATCCTACAATTCTGAGTACAGCTCCTGACTTATTATAGTTCCTGCTGGAAAAAACAAATCAAAACAAAATTCTTAACAAAAATGAAGCACTGAAAGTCTTCTAGATTCATAAATATTCAACAAAATTTAAAAGAAAAAAAAAAGAGTTAGTTCTGTCTTTGTTTCTCTAAAAGGTTTGAAATAAAAAGAAATGTCAGAGAGAAGGAGAGGAGAGGGGGGAGAGGAAAGGACAGATACAGAATGGAGACTTTGGGTGGGATGACAAAGGTAAAAAAAAAGAGAAAAAAAATTCTGCCAATAAAACTTGATCCAGTGCTCTCCTTGAGCAGGGATTCTCTGATCCTCTGCTTGTTTTTAAATGCTTTGTCAGAACCAATATTACTGTGCTCGTTAGAATGGCATTTTGTTTGTTAGTGATTTAGATGTTGTGCCAAAATGCCAACATACACAGTGACAGCAGCATTCAGACAGTACTTCTCTTGACAAAGTGGTCACAGATAGATGCTTTTCTAGATGTTTTACTGTCAATCAATACAATGAATGAGCTAACCATCAGTGGTTTCTGGAGTAAGCCTTAATGCATATTAAGATGCTTACACAAGTACAAAGAGGACACTTAGTTCTGAATTAGGTCGTTCGTCTTGTGTTTAAAAGTATTTTTGGAAAAAAAAAAAAAGTAATTTCATTGCCTACAGATGCAGAGATGGTTGAAACAGAATACCTGTTGTTATGAGTACATGCATAAATTAGGAGTGATCTGCTCTGAAGATGTTACTTATTGAGCTACTGAAAAAAAGCTTGACAGCTGCTAGAGGCAATGCATTACCCGCAGTAGAGCTGAATGCTGTGCTGATTCTGTGCTTTGTTAAACTCATTCCTTCTAATGCTTCACCCTGTCCAGACTGCTTCTTAGAACTTACACTACAAACTGTGTGGTTTCTTTGCAATTATTGAACTGCATATGCAGCAGGAGAGTGACCAGAAATTTTTGTAGTTCACAGAATAGAAAAATTCTTTAATGGAGAGTTACACTTCTGTAAACCAAGGCACTGACTATTTCTTTGGTGCTTTTGTCAAAAGACCCCTAGTTTTTTGCTGAAGTCAGGCCTTTTTTCCCCTTGATGGTAACTGGTGAGTGTCGCTGTTGAGGTGGTTATGATACGAAGTAGAGATTATGAGTAGTTTTAGATGGCAACTTTTTATTATTGAATATCGTTGACTTTTTATACTCTTTTTAATTGTTTATGTTTTTTTATTCTAACTATTGGATACAATAAATCAACATAGCACTATTAGTGAAAAGTTACAGTGACTTAACTAACTTTTTAAAAATACTTTGTGCAGCTGTGAAGTTCTCCTCTTATCTTCCTTTAGTTTTTCAGTTTTCTTGGTCTCTTTGGTTATAGCCTTAGAGAGAGTTCCTTATTAGCTTCTTTTTTCTTCTCAGCTTCTTGCTCCTTTAGATAACAGGCCCGCTGTTAGCCCCTTCCACAGGTGAGTGATCTCTCCCTGTTGTATGTCAATCCACAAGCCTTTTGTTATATTTTCTTCTCCCTCTCAAGCTGAGGAGGGGAGACAGAGAAGCTTTGGTGGGCACCTAGCATCCAGCCTGGGTCAACCTACTATGAAAGCATCACATTGAAATTAAAATGCTGCTCCACAGCTTTTTGCCTATTTAATTTTCATTTATAGGTCAAACAATGAGATCTCTGTAGGTGGCAATGGATGGCACCAGTCAGGATTCTGTCAAATATAAAAAGCAAAAGCAGCAAAGATGTCAAAATCTTTCCACACAGTGTTGTTGTTTCTTTTTTGTGGGTTATTTAGTTTTGTTTATTCCCAGAAAAAAAAATGTAGCTTCCTGTGGCAATCTGACACTTCCAAAATGAACATGACTGTTTAATTTAAGGGCCAAAACCTGACTGGACAGAGTCCTGAGCAATCTGCTCTGGCTGGCACTGCCTGAAGAGAGAAAGCAAGCTGGACCAGATGATTTCTGGAGTTCTTTTCCAACCTTAGTGATTCTGTAAGTCTATGAATCTATTTTCTATTTCTGCAAAAAATGGCTGCAGAAACAATCCAATAATGTCTACTTGCACCAGTCTGCCACCCCTATCCAAAGAAGACTCATTTGATCTTGCTTCATGCAGCTAGACTCCATGTTATTTAAAGAGAAACCAGGAATAACTAACAGCATATTGGCTGCAGTCTGTCACACCAATGAGTCTTAAACATAAAACTGTGACAGCAAGAAAAACCAATGTACATATCAAAGGATTTGGAGCTCTGATGCATCCATATGCAAACTTTAAGAATTAGTTTACATCATCAAACTTCCTCGTGAAGTACTCTGTGAAGTTTGAAGGGATTTTTCCTTTCTGGGTGTTGTGAAGTGGTGAAATGAAGAATTTTCCAAAACACACTGAATTTTCCTTCAAAGAGGATTATGTTGTGTCTAAATTTCTCACTTATGAAGAATATTCTTGCAACTGTTGTTAGCAAAAGAAGGCTGGTTTTTCCTGCCTCAGTTCAATTTACTCAATGCCAGACCCCATGATGATGCAGGTTCAGCTGTGCCAGGTGAACTAACTATGAAAAAGATATGATGTAAGATCAGATATCTGTACATCAGATATGATGTACTTTCTCTATGAGAAAGTTTGCCTTAGGCTGTCCACAGAATTTAAAATTTTTCATATAAACCCTTTTCCCCAGTTTATGGGCAATAAAGGACTTTAAGTGCTTTAATTTTTTTAATCTGCACCATGTGATAACAGTGATGAGTTCAATCTCTCTTTAAATAATATATATTGCAACAGTAAATCCAGAATGTGACCAAGCATTACTCACTTAACAGTAGAATATATAATATTCTTTAACTAATGGCTTTTCCCCCAATTTTATGCTACATGCTTATCATTGCAGTATGCAATATCATTACAGGAGTCAACTTCAGAACAAAAACTATTAGTAATAAATAATTAGTATGTATTAGGATTATTAAGAAATCAAAAGTTTTTATTTTTAATTATTCAAATATTTAATTATTTAAATGTGAAAGGATACACATTATAAAATATAATAACTTGATAACTTAAGAAATAATTCCTATTTTGTAGAAATGGGAAACTAAATGCTCAGGCCAAAATAATATTTTTTGACAAAGTTGGGGTTTTTTTTACTTTGATGATATTCATGGGAGAAGTTTCACTTTATAAAAAAGCTAATCTGTATGGATGTGTGTGCATACATGGAAGGTGAATATTGAGTAAAATAATCACTACCTTGGGAAAAGTATTTGATTAATTAACATACAGGCAAAATAAATAGTCTCAATTATTTCATATTTCTGACTTAAAAGCTAGTGTTGGATTAGACTGTCATGGAAACTGTCATATGTGGTCTGATTAGCACTTAAAAATTACTTGCTTTAAGAATACATAGTCTCTACACAATAAAAAAATCATGGCACCAGAGGAGAGAATTAGCGATAATTATCTCATTTTTTGATGAGATTGAGTTGAAGTATTAAGCATTAAGTCTTCCTGAAAATAAGTCATAACTACTTGATTTTAAATTCACACAACTAACATTATTATTACTGGCATCCAGTCTCACACTGATTACTCCAACAAAATGACTTACTGCCAAAGTTAATTTCTAGAAGTTCTGCTAAATGAGAGACTTGAAATTTGGTTCATTTTCTGTTGCCAACTATGCAAAACTTATATATTTGACCTTTTGGCCTCCCATCACATACCTGTTACAGACATAATACTCTCTCAAAACTAGATTATCTGCTAAGCACGTACTGGCTCTGGAGTCAGCGTGTGATAAAAGGGGCACTGCCATGTAAATAGATAGGGAAGGAAGGGCAGTCTGCCTGCAGCCAGAGTCAGTCCACTCCGCTAAGGTCTTACCAAATCCATGAAAAGTATTTGGAGCTGGCTTGATGTTATTCTTCTAGTAGTGGAAAGCTAAACAGGGAGGAAGTCCAAGGGCAATTGTTTGATTCTGAGTTCAGAAGAAGTGTCCAAGCATTGAGTGGTTGGGAATGACAGGTCTTGGACAACCCTGGCACTCCTCTCCAGTGGAGAGGACAAGCCAGTTAAGAGAGCAATTCCCACTCACTCCCAGGCAGCTGCAGAAGGAGAGCTAGCAACAATTGGTCCTCTTGCATATTGTACTGACTGCCACAGCACAGCTGAGCTGCGGCAGTTTCAGAAAAAAGGGCACTAGACCCTAAGGAGAGACTGAATAATCTTTTGCTGTTGTGGTAGCACCAGTGACCCCAGCCCAGGCCAATTGAAGCCTAATCTGCCAGATGGACGAACTCTAGCCTGGCTTGACCGAGACAGAAGTCCATCTTGTAGAAGGGAAGCACACCTAACCTCAGCAGAGACAAGCACAGTCACCCTCATGGCACAGAAATGCTCCCAATGAGGACAGCTGCACAGTGCCAAAATCACCTCCTGCAGCTGTTCAGGGAGTGAGGAAAAGGGAAAAGGAGTCTTAGAGGGTGGTAGGCTTATAGGAATAGGATGAATTCCTTCAAACTAGCATATGTTTATTGATAGATTTCAAGCACAAAATCTCATTTCTGTGTCATGCTCTGCAAAGGTGGATGCTATTGCCTGCTAAGCAGAGAAAAAATAGTGCTACAGGGTGAGCAAGTGCCAGCACAAGCAAGAGGGTATAATGTTCTAAGCATAGCAGGGTGTTGGTCAGCAGCAAGACCAGGATACAAAACAGGACTTGCTGGACTTCAATATTCTCCATTAAATCTGTTTCTCCATTGAACTTTATTTTCTTACAGTCAACTCTATCTCAATCATGATAGATCTTAAAAATTCAAAATTGAGCAAGTTCTGTTATTGCCCTGCTGAGTAAAAAAGAAGAAGTAATTTCTTTTATGTTCCTCCCTATCTTCATGGCCTGTGGTATTGGCAAAATGTGCCTGCCCTCTGTTTGGGGCATATTGAGTCCAATAGAGAACTACATTATTCATGATTCACATATTTGAAGGACTTCTTGTACTGACAGATGCTCTCAGCTCTATTTTTATAGAGTTCCATTTTTAATGTATACGTTTCTCTTTCTTCTCCATTGCCTGGGTGATTTTGATTTATAAGCACTGTAGGTCAACTATAAAAAAAGGTTTTGATTTGCTGAGATCTCTCTTTGAAAATGAAATGGCTCTTTTGAGGAGTAAAACTTGGCATAGAGCAGAGAAAAAAGTGGAGCACAAATAAATAAAAATATCCTTGTAGCCATCATAGGAGGGTGATGATGTGGGTTATCAAAACTATATATGACCTTTATTCCCTCTGCTTCTGGCAGTTTCTGAAAACCAGAAGACTGCTGTGGTAACAGCTGAAACCCCAAAGGCATATATATAGTGTTGCCATACTGTAATGTTCCAAGCTAGAGAAGTTTTTATTGAGCTGAAATTTTAGAACTAAAGCTAAGAAAAAATAAGGCCCATACACTGAAGATCTCAAAGAAGCATAACAGATATTGACAATTAATACACTGTAATTTGGGCAGATGTCATCCTTATCTGCATACAGGCATGACACAATTAACCAATGATTATGATTGTGAGTTGTCTCAAAATAAATAATGATTATGGTGTTACAAGTGATTGGGCCAGAGTGCATGCAACGAACATTTCGAAATCCTGTTGAGCCCAGAGAATATTTTCTGAGCTTTTTTAGCCTTTTTAAATGTTTAAAAATTCCCCAGTAATTTTCTCTAAATTTTTTACTAGTTTTATTTCATTTTCAATTAGGCTATTCTAATTAAAATTTAAATTAAAACACTGAGTCTGAGCAGTGTTTTAATTTAAAAATTAAATTAAAACATACATATTTTCTAACATATTTGAAACATTTCTTTAGTGAAAAAGTTAAAGCCACAATACATGCAATCGTCTTCATCAGACCTTGTTTTCCACATTACAAAACTGAATATGTTATCTTTGATGACTTGGAAATTATTTCTACCAAATCTTATTTTTAAAAAAGTTATATACTCCTTGTTATGGTATTAATTGTAGATTTTCTTCTTTAATGTTGAACTGCAACTGTATTCTGGGGCATAACTTTATTAAATGTTAATTTACTTGCTCTGCTGAGATGCTCTATGTTATTTTCTAAACAGTGATTTTATGTTTGACTTTTCTAAGCACAGCAGAAAAGCTCTGAATAGATAAGGAAGTGCTCCACTCCCACTTTTGCCCTCCATTCCACAGGGATACTATGACTAGCAAGGGAGAAGGAAAGAAAAAGTTACCATTTCAGCCGGAAGAATCCCTTTCATTCCTGCTCTCTCCTCTAAGAGTTAATATTTATGTATATAAACAAGGTTTTGTGACCTGCATTGTTTTGTGGCTCAGTTACTCTCTTCTGAGAGGAAAAAAATGGAAAATTAGACAGAATTCATTTTGCTATGTTTAGATGGAACTACATAAACTAGAAAGAAAGTATAAGCAATCTGTATTTTATCTGTGTAAGGACTGCAGGATCTGTAATATTCCATTACTTTTTGGATGACCTACCTGTTGAATATAAAGTTTGTTGCCTATTTTGCAGAAAACAGTAAGAAAGGGTTTGGAAGAAACCAAAATCAAATTCACTATGTTGCAAAATAGAAAGTAACACAGGAAGAAATTAAAGAAAAACAAGAACAACGATAAACCTAACCTCTATAAGCTACAGCAGAAAAAACATAGCAGGCATGAACGGTAGGAAGATGACACCTTTAGCTGTACATAAACAGAAGTCATCAGTCTCAGAGATAAGTCAAAAAAGCAACACAAATTTAATAACTAATCATTGAAAACCTAAATTGAGCAAAGTCCCAACAGGCCTATTCTGAATCCAAGTGATCATTGTCTTACAGAAAAAGTACAGAACTCCTGACCTTCTAGGAAATTGTTGCATACAAATGCATTATTTCTTCAACAAATGAGGAATTTCACCACTGGTTTCCCGCATTTTCTCCCCATGCTGTTTGACCGCTGCTAATTACAATTTTCTCCAATTCCACAGATCATTGTCCTGAACATATTCTCTCTTTAAATTTAGCAGAATTTTGTGAAGAACCATAGCTTATACTTCTGCAAATGAAATAGATTTAATTTTCTTGGTAAATGTAGAATGAAAAATCAAACCTAAATCCTCAGTTATACTGTAAAAATTTAACTAAATATTGACATCTAACTAAAAGGAAAATTAAAAGACAGAGTTATAATGACATATTGTCTTGTATTTGCAGATAATGTGATGCCATTTTCTCAGCATCTGAGCTCCACCTATTTTCACATCAGTCATATATTGTTCTCTGCTAAAAAAAAATTCTCCCATTAAACTACAAAAGAGTGAAGAAAATTATAATTGGGAAAAATTATATCTCTTAAAAGTAGTTCCACTGTATAAAAAAAGGAGCATAACATGCCGTCCACATCCTACTATATGCTCTATAAATTGTTCAACATAACTTATGAGCCTCTCTTACTGAGCTAAAGGGAATGTGGAAGCACAGGACACTTTATGCATATTTGGAAGCAACATCCTTAAAAGAAACCATGCTTGCAACTGACCAAGGTAAATTGGCTATAAGATGTGGGAGAAAAAGTCAGTAAAAAGGGAGCCTTTTCCTTCAGAGAGTGTTCAGCTTTCACAGTCTGCAGCAATCTGTCCCGTTGTGCGCACAGGAGATCTGATGAGTCATCCTACATCTCTGCTGGCAGTGAGAAACAATCTTGCTCTGTATTGAAGATCAAAACCACACACATCTGTGGGCCATACTGAAGATACTAAACAACCAGTCTTGAAAGAAAACAGGAGTAATTATGCTATTAAAAATAATAATGCATATTAATTATACTGCTGTAAATGACATGTGTCTTTCAATTTCAGGAAAGGCTTTCACAATCTCAGTGGAAACTATCTCTAGTGGAATTCTTTCCCCAATGCAAGTATAGCAGCCTAGAGATTTGTGTTTGGCTTTGCACTGTGTAGAACTCACTCTTTATTTGTCCAGTTTAAAGAGAACAGATTTTTTTTTCTTAATAGGACAAAGAAGAATAATCAGTACTTCTCTGCACAGTTTCCAATTCAGTTGAATGAAAGGAAGGTTCATTGCCAATGGGGAAGGTTTAGGGAGTACACTCAAATTGTCACAGCCTTCACAGCCTTATTCTACAGTTATCGCTACCCAAGACCCTTTCCTGAGGATGCCAAACCAGACAGATATCTGATTGAAGCATCCGAATCCTTGCGTCACACATATCATCAGTATCAGCTTACACTGAACCCAGCACAGGGCTTTGTGGTTTCACAGCCAGCGAAGAAGCTATTTGTTTTCAACTTCGTGAGAGTCAACTTTATAAAGAACAGATTAAGATTTTATCCGTTTACACATTAAGGTAAAAAAAAAAAAAAAAAACCCACGACAAAAAAACCCACAACTGCAGCTGCTTTAGGACATCCCACCCTCCTCCCCCATTGATATTAGAACTGGTAAAGAAATAAACTTGTTTCAAACAGAACAGAATATACATTTATTTTTTACTTCTGCATTGAATAGGTCCTCATAGAGGAGGTTAAAAGTGTTCCAACACCAGCAGCTCTTTATTCTGTTTTTCACAGAGATTTATAAACATGATCAAGAGGGAAGCATTCTAGTATCTACACTGATCCTTATTAAGATCTTTGATACAGTCAGAAGAAAACACAAGAGAGGAAAACATCGCTTGTGAAAATACTCACTGAAATTACCCTAGCCCAGTTCAGATTCCTCTTTTTCCAGGCTAATATTTGTTTCTGCCAAACAGTTTCTCCCTTTCCTCTGCTCTGCAATCACAGTTCTGCAGTCAGTTCTACAATATGATGGAATTTCATCATATGGCATGCATATTTGGGGATGTCACTGAAGCTGGACTCTACCTCTTGTCTGTAGATGCAGACAAGTCCACAAAGGCAGTTCAACTATGAAGAGGATGAAAAGCTCTTCCTCAGGAGCCACTTCCTCCCCATTGACTAGAGAGAACACCCACAGTGACTACACACCTAACCATAGTACTTCAGCTGTGCAGGGCTGATGCACACATTAACTTACTTAAAATAAAACCCCATTTCTCTGCATTTAATATATCTATATATACTTGGCTTAAAATTTTTTAAGGTATGATTATTTTTCAAGTTGGAATGATAACTTGAGGTGCATATTTTGGGGTGCTAAATTTGGGTAGGAAAATAAGCAGGGCTATGGAAAATCAGGATGCAAAGGAGAAAATGCCACCAGAGGAGGTCTCATTAACTTTTGTTTCATTCAAATCTGCAAGGAAAAGTTTTCTTTTTGTATAAAATATCACTAGTTTTATCAACATCTCAACAGCTGAGCAACTAGAATTAAAATCAGCTAAGTCTCAGTTCTATTTGCCCTCATGAAACTGGTACTCTGCTCAATTTAATACAAACAAAATTGACACTGCCTTTTTATGAGGGCACAGCTGAGACTCTGTACCTTCAACTACCCCTTTACCTGTAACACAGATTCATAAAACATCAAAACTACAGAGAAATGCAATTTCCCCTGAACAGCAGCCTATGAAAGAAGAAGAGAATTTGATTATGAGAGACAAAGAGATGAGGTGTCAGTTCCCATTTCAAAATGAGCTATCATGAGGCACCACTTAAGGAGAGATATTGAATAAGCATATTTCAGTTCTAACAGCTTTACTCCCTGCCATGTCACTACACAATAATTATAAAGCATTGTAAGTGATCCAGGGAGGGCCTGCATAAAGAGAAGAAAACCACAATTTAAAAGGGGCAGGAGCTAATGCCTCCTTCAGTTACTGTAATTTGTGTTAGTAGAGGGCTTCCTAACTTGTGTGTTATGTAGCTCAGACACCTGAAAATTAAACACTGCAAAACCAGGATTAGATCATGCCAAGTTTAATTTGCAAATGCCCTGTCTTTGCTTTACATTATATTTACCATTTAAAAAAAAATCATATTATATGTTGGTTTTCTTTTGCCACTTCATAGTACAGCTTTTATAGTGACAGATGTGCCATTCTGGCAATCTGCAAATGTGGCTCAGCACTTTCATCACTAAGACCCGTTCCAAGGGATTTATAACACAGCTTGGAAATAAAATCTTTTCTGTATAAAGGACTCCATCTCAAACTGAAAGGAAAAAACCCAAATACAAAAGAAGACAATTTTTTTTTTCCTATCTTTCAGAACTACATGAGATAGAACAGAGTGGATGGAAGCTGCCTCTGAAATATTTCAAAGCATGTCTTTGTTTCCTCTACTGTCATGAAATAAAAGCCATCTGATCAGGGAGAAGCAAGCCACCGGTGTTTCTTGTTTTTTTTTTTTTTTTTCTTGAGCTCATGCACTGGACTCCTGTGCTTGTTGTAGCCTAAACATTCATTTGCGTAAAAATGTGAACCGTGTTAGTAGCAAGTAAATCAGCACCTGGGTTAGAAGTCAGGTTTCTTCCTCCTTTCTCCTTCTTGCTGAGAACAGCACCTCTTCCATCTATAATTTATGTGGGATCACAATAACCAATTTAAGTCATGGTTGGAATTATCTTTTATTAAACATGCACAACTTTTATAGTGAAAAATAGATGAGAATTTCTTCACTGTAATACTATAAGACAGGATATTTTTTGTGCCCATTCATGCATCTACTTTTGATTTATATGTTTCATTTTGTGCTTTTGAACAGTCACATGCACTTCAAATTGCAATCACTTTGCTATGGTACCTTTCAGTTTTCCTGTTATGCACAGAAAAAAAATCCAAGTAGATCACACATAGAAGTACCTTACACAACTAAGCAATAAGTGAACACAGCAATGTAAGCTAACAGTCCATCAGAAAATAGTCTTCTGGCTAAAACTCTTTTGAACAATTGGAGTATTACAGTTAATGATATGGAATATTCAAATTTTAAAGCCAAAACATAGATTAAGTTTGCCTGGAAAATAAAAAAAAAATATTGAAATCTATTGAAATGATTTTTTCAGTGAGGGAAGAGAGAGTAAAACCCTGAGCAATTTCATCTGATTTCAAAACAGCCCCTGCTTTAAACAAGTTGCATTATAATTTTCTATAGTTCTGTGGAGAAAGGTTCCATCACATAATTCCAACTGGAATTTCATATTAACAAGGTATGGAATCAAAAATTACAAACTGAATATACAAGAGAGAAGTTGTTATTCCAGCAGACCCACATTTGATCTTCACAGAACTAAAAATCACATCATAAAAAAATCACAGCATAAGTTGTAACTTGTGTCAGTTAAAATCACCAGGGGAGAAACCTCTGTGGCCACACATTTGCTCTGTACTGAAATCTTGGCACAATTTATGTCAGAAAGAGTTGCAAGAACAATAATAATGAAGCTGATGGACAAATTTAAGAAGACACAGTGCACTGGATAAATTCCAATGTAGTATTGCATTTAGCAAGAGGAAAGGAGATACCAGACAAAGATATATTTGAAAACTAATGTTCATTTTTGTAGAAATGGTTTTGGCAATGATGTTCATTTTCAGATAGTTCAGAAATGTTCTTATTTAAAAGCAAACACAAGACTTTGTTAGAGAAAATACAAGGTACTTTTTTGATATTTTAAAAATATTTTGTATTCTTTTACATAAACTGGCAACAGTAATGGATCTTTATCTGAGGAGCTCAAATAACCACTGTGTTACAAAATACATTGCTAGAACAAACTTTTTTGGCCCAACTGGAAAGATGCATCCCTCTTCCCAAATATATACTCAAAACAAGACCAAATTTCTGAGGAGACAGCATTCCTGTCCACTTTTCTGCACTAAGCTCCAGACAACAATTTTCAGAGGACCACAAGCAAGCTGCTGTAAATTTAAGCATTCACAGCTCAATCTCAGTTGATTTTTATTAAATTTATTTCCATTCTCTTCTTGAAGTTCTGGGATGTTTGCAGTTTCTTATGCTGACCTGGTGGTTTGTCTTCAGTAGATTTTTATAACATTAACTCATAGTAAATTTTTCCACAAAAATATGGCATAAAAATATTGTTTCAACTTTAAAAATAACCAGGATTTTATTTGAATACATTTGAATATTTGAAACATGACCATTGCTCTTTTCAAAGCATTTTCTAAAAATTACTTGTAACTGAACAATGATAAAAGATCGAAGAGCATCATGGCATCTGAGTCCTGGTTTCTTTCTTTAGTCTCTAGTCTAGAGGAAAATCTCAGTAACATTACAGTCTTTTATATAACACTTACAAATGATGCTCAGAATGAATATTTTCACTTTTCCCTTATGCTTCTTTTTGCTTTGAGACTCTCATCAAATGCACTGATTGGCTTTATTTTGAGAACTAGAACAGAAGTGAGATAACTATAAAAATTTCATGTGTATATTTCCACTTTATAGGATGGAACTTTCCATCTTAAGATATTTCAGCTTAGCATTAGCGAGATCATTTTTCACTCCCTTTTTTATTCAGTTGTTTGTTTGGAACTATTCCCCTTGATATGGAAAACAAACTGTTTAAATAGGGAGAACAGTGTCTGGTATCCAGACAGTGATTTTCTTGCTCTGTTTAAAACCCAGGACAGCCATGTCCTTAAGTGTTGCCTTATTTCAGTCTTACATCAGTTATGGGTAAGTTATTGCCAAACCATCAGATGTGGAGTGGAGCGGCAACTGAGAACAGGGGCACAGGGATGCTTCTGAATAGACACCTCCTTGCTCTCGAGGAGAGGAAAAAGTGGGGATTTGCTGACTGTTACCAGTGAATTGGAGGTCTTTGCTTTCTGTCCTTGTCTCTGTGATGATGCTCAACTGCAGCCTGAGCTGCCCAGATCTGCTGATGCTGCAGGACACTGCTGAAGAATGATGCTGCATTTCTACCAGGAAAGCAGTCTTAAATCCACAATTTTGCATGTGCTTAAACTTTTCTTTATATGGACCGGTAGGCAAATGAAAGAAAAACCAGACTAATTTCCTGGCAATTATAAGAAATTTGCATGTTTTCTCACCTATAATTTTGGGGCAATTAACCAAAAAGATAAGTATGTAAATATTAAATTGAATAAAAATTATCCATTTCGATAAATCTGAGAACATTTTGAAGGAATTTGTGAGTATTTTGGAAAAAAAAGCAAGAAACGTTATCAGTATCACAGTAATAAAAGAACTCATGTCATGCCAAACTATTTGCTTCTTCTGCAGACAGTGGAGAAAACATAAATCTTAACTAGAGGTTTTGAAACTGCCTCAAGGTGGCTTTCTGAAAAAAATAATTTAGTTGATGAGATTTCTAGATTATGGAACTCAAACTTCCCAAAGCAGCTGAAGTGTAAGACAGGCCAGGCAAATGGGCTGAGGCAGAAGGACAGAGGGAGCGGCATGGAGGGAGCCTTCTGCTTCATTCAGCATCAGAATGGCTTCACGCATGGAGGCTTTGTCTCAGGCCAGATACAAAGCTTTGTGTTTGCACAACCAGAACAGATCTGAAAAATAAATCAGAAGAAGGGAAAGTATTGCCACCAGTATTTTTGAAAGACAAAATAAATATACAAGTCATTGCAGTCCCGAAGCATTCAAACTACAGGAAAAAAAAAGGGAGAAAACTTAAAAATTACCATACCTCTCACAAATACAATAATCCATCATAAAGCAAATGCACAACACTTTTCCATAAAATTGTGCAGGAAAAGGGAAAATAAGATTAAACTAGTAGAAGAAATTCAATATAAATAAAAATAAGTACTTTATGCAACAGGCAGTCACCTTCTGGAACTTTATGCTACAAGAGACTGAGGAGGCACCTGTCAGCTGCACTTATGAAAGAAATATATGGATCCACAACCAGATAACAAAAGGACCAAACTCTTTAAGGGATTGCAGAATTAGGCATGTAAACACTCAGAGGCCTGGGTGCAAGGGAAGTGCAAGGGCATAGAAAGCATTGATGCTGATGTGCTCTGCCTAAGCAGCATATCTCTCACGAAATCATTTCTCTCATGTAGTGAGGCATTTCTTACCTTCTCAGGGTATGTGGGATTAAAAAAAAAACCAAACTTATTAAGCAGCCACTCCTTCCAATTACATTTTCTTAAAGTAAAATCTGTAAAACATTAGGACACAAAATTTTGATAATTGGTTAAGAAAATGATATTAATGAAATAAAACAGGTACAGTTAATTCTGCCTTAAAACTATGTGTGTTTCAAACCTTTGGTGCAGAATCAGAAATATCTTAGGTTGTATTTCACCTAACAGGTGTCCAGGGTGACAATTTATGCTGCTTACCAGTCAGTTTAGCAAATATTTTACCAGTTCAGGATCTGTCTGAACTTTATAAAGTTAAGATCCTTGGATCTCCCATTGTCTTGCTGTCCAGATTTTTGCTGCAGCAAAATTAGCATTGGCTTTAACCACAAGCTTGCAGGCCTTATGGACAGAAGTATAGTTTTATTCTAAACTATATTTGACGTTGAAGATGAAAGGAAATTACAGAGAAATCCACAGATATATAGCCTGAATTTGAACACCATCTTCAGTTCACTGTCAAAAGTTCAGTCTATCAGGATCGTAGAAACATTTCTGCAGATTATCTTAATATCTTGAAGAGAGCTTGGGGCACCAGAGAAATATGATGCTAGTTTAGAGACGTGTTTTTCCAGACAACCCATAATAGTTACCAGCAGCTATAACCACTATAAAGGCAGAATTTGTTAGTGCTATAACCCCCTTGTATACAGCAAAGTGAGGGGGGATACATTCAGGATACTTAGTTCAAAGAAAATGTATGAAATAGTTTTATACATTGCAAGAGTAGCATCTTCTTGATGTGAATATATAATATTAATTAAAATCCAAAAGCTTAGCAAGGAGTATCTAAAGCTGTCTGATTCTTGAATGACCTTGTAAGTAAAGGGAGGAAGCACTTGATGAATTCATGCCATCCTTTTTCAGTGCAGAAATTCCAATAAGTTTAGTGAAATGGGCCTAATGACTCAATGAATAGCATATTTCCTACTTCATCTGGCAGTGAAGATGTAACTCATTGATGTATCAGGCTCCCTAAAGTATTTTACATGTATTTTATTAAAAGCCCCTTAAGAAAAAGTAAAATGCCAACATCATTAGCTACTCTACTACTGATCATGAGTCTCCGCTGACTCTGTGCTCCCTAGAAGATATTTTCACCATAGATTGGGTTTGGGTAGTGTTACTCTTTTACATTCTGGGTACTGTATGTGTTTGGATGAGCTCTCTATCACTTTGAAGCTAAGAATAGCCAGAGATTTAATTTTGCAATTTACCTTAAGATTAAAACAGGATATTGGTCACCAGATTAGCAAAGGATATTTAAACAACTAACATGAGGCTGTATGTTTATCAGTAACTAACCTCTCCTCAAATTTATTCTACTTACTGCAGTTAGTCATATATGCAGTTCCTAACTCTTTTCCACTTCTGTTTTACAGAAAATTATCTATTGGGTAATTTTAAAGAAATAGCTTATTTTAAACAGTAAAAAAAAAATTACATTAAAAAAACTAAAACTTCAAAATTGTAATTACCACATCAACACTGCAAATTACTTGGGTTGTCTAAATAAAACCAGAAGGACTATGTAATCTATATTAAGTACCTGGGCTACTGCATGGCAAAAGCAATTTTTCTGCAGGTAAATGTGTACATATTTCAGAATAGATTCAGTGTCATAATAAATCTATCTGCAAAGGTTCAAGAGAGAAAATATAAATTACACTAAATGGAAGAATGATACAGCATAATGACCTAAAAAAGGCCTCCAGTATCTCAATCAACTATGTAATCTGTTTCATTTTCCCTGCCTGCAATTCCCCATGCAGTTTCAAATGTCTGATACTTATCTTCACTTCTTTGCTAAGCATTTTCAACCAATATTTGGGAAACAGGTAATTCACACATTTCTAAGGACTGAACACCTCATGAGTAAACAGATTCCACCTGAAAATATTTAATTATGCATCAAGTACAGTTTTCTCCAATTTAGGAAAGCATTCAAAATGTTAACACGGATGGGGAAAATTACAACCATAAGGGATGCATTTTCCTTACTAATGCATTCTGAGCAAGACCTGAGAAATCAGTACAATTTGGAGTCAGCAAAGCTTTGTAGGGCAGAGCACAGCAGAGACATAGATGCCTAGGAATCTCCCTCTATACATTGAATGGCTATGCTGCTTATCATAGAGCAAAAATTCATTTCAGCCCAGTGCAATGTCAAGCAGATTTGTCAGAAAACTTCTTAAGCTAAAACACTAAGTGGTGGCTTCTGACACTGCCCTTACCTCAAACCTCAGTGAGGGGAATTATGGTTAGCCCATTTTACCTCATGAATGTGATGGTAATTCACAAAAAAAACCAAGGCCTTCCTCCAGTTATTCCGTCCAAAGAGTTAAGAGGCTAGGGTAAACTTGTCAATTTATCATATTTTGACAGATATTGCATGTGGCAGTTGCACCTAACTCAAGTCTCTCTATGAGACTTTTCTTCTTATTTAATGAGAGATGAAAAATGTAAATACTTGCTGAATAGCATTCCCATTTATCATTGGTGCTTCCTTCAGCAGTGTGATAGGACCTCCAATGCCCAGAGAAAAGATGAAAAGTTGTTTATTGAGATAAAGGGTGTGCTGGAAAATAGAATTGCAGTGAAATATAACTTTAATCTACATTTATTAGGCATTTGAGAACAGACGACATTGCTAAAAAAACAAAATGTTAAAGGTTTAACATCAAAAATATTGTGAACCAGTCATAACAGAGTGCTTTTTCTACACATGCAATCATAGGTGTGCAAAATAGCATCCTGCATTTAGGGCTCTTGCCCATTGTCATTACTCACTGCTACCAGGGAAAAGACAAATGCTTTGAAGTAGTATTCTAAATCAATTGTTAGTCTGAGAGACATGATAACCATGGACACAAAATAATTACAAGGGAAAATCTGGGGAGAGCAGACCTGTATCCTGCTTAGAAAAGCTGAAAATGCTTATGCCTTCAACTCATTTGCATTCCAAGTTATCATCAGTGGTAATAATGACAAAAACCTTAGTGACTTAAAGGAAGTAATAACATAAATTACAAGGCCCAGTTTAATTTTCTCTTTCCACATACACTCTCCTCACCCCAGTTTTCTGCTTAATAGGTTTGCTTATTGCTCCAAGAAACGTTATGTATAAAACTTATTCAGCTTTGACTTGCTTCTGCCATTTGTTCCTTACAAAACATTGTATTACCAGGGAGGAGGACCCTCAGCTTGGCAGAAATAAATAAGTAATTTTTTCTTCTCTAAGTATTTGTTCAGTTATCTTAACATTTTTGCTTCCTTTCCCAGTAGACTGGGCTTCTTTTACTTCCTCACTTTCATTTGGTATCAGACAAAAATGGAAGTTTCAGCTGTGGCACCGACAGCTCATTATTAGAAACAGTGATTTTGTGATTCAATATCATCTTCATTATACCTACTGTCAATACCTACTGAACTTTTTCACAAACTTTTCTCTGTATATTTCAATAAACTCCTTACACTTCTCTACTAAAGAAACACATCCATATCGTATGATAATGCCTTTCAAATAAAGAACTGTTGGCAACGCCCTTCCTCAGTTCAAAAGTAGATTATCAGGTGAGGAAACAGGAGGTTCTCTCTGTTTTAAGACATGAGTCTGTGCCAGACTTCTCAAGTGACCATGGGGACATCACCCAGGATGGATAGGGATCTTGTCACCAGGGCCATTCCACAGCTGTGCCAGTCCATTTCAGCCTTCTGTGATTTTGATGCAAGGGATTTATTTATGCTGACCACACTTCTCTACTGTTAAAGACAGGTATGGCTCACCTGCCTTTGAAAACTACAGATGAGCAGTGCAGTGTAAATGCCCAAGGAAATTATTTTAATTCTCAGTTTCTTGCAATATTTTCTTTGCTGGCATTTTACTAGCGCTTTATCTACATGGTTGTTCATCATTCAGAGGTAGCTGACATGCATTTTTCTCAGAAATGGTCAAGAAAACCTCTTGGATATCTGCTTCTTTCAGAGGTAAGATGCACATTTGGCAGAAATACAGCCCAGGGAAAAGTCACTTATGTTGATGGAAAGTCTGTTCTTTATGGTAGAACTTTGTGTGAGTATTATTTTGCAATGTTAGATACCTTAAGAATAAAACAGGGTATTGATATAAACTCAGTTGGAGCAGTATAAGAGAAGCATACCTTTTTGAGTAGGAGTGGTTATTTAAAACACATTTTAAGGTTTTGAATTTTAAAACTGTTCTATAAAAACAGACAAACAGTGAGGCGTCTGAGATGCATGTTTGTTCTTAGGCTCTCACAAGAGGTTGTCCTTAAGTCACACTTGTGACCATCATATGGCAGCAAGATACAGAGACATTAATTTTAGGCTGATCAGTGCTACTATAGCAGTCCATCTGTGACAAACACTTTAAACAGATCTGTGATCTGGTAAATCTATTAAACTGTTAATTTTTTAAGCCAGTCTACATTAATGGGGTTATCCTGTTAATAGAACCTAAGTTGCCTTGCACTGTGTAGACTGCACAGGACGAGTGGGCAGTACCTTGAGCATTTACAAGCCACAGAGGAAGGGTCTTTTAGCAGTTTTCTGTTGATGGAAATCTTTTTGCCGGCGGCAGCAGCAAAGATCCTGTCTAATAGCTCTTTTAGTGAATTAAAATTCTTGTGCATTTCAGTTTTTTTCTCTCCTGCCTTGCAGTCTCTTCAAGTCTCTGTAGAAGAAGTCTGGTTCTTTCAACTGGAAAAAGGAGATATTCCTGTTACATAAACAAAAAGTCTCAAGCAGTTGTAAATACAACAGGACCTTGATTGACTCTACTTCCAGAAATCAAATAATATGACAACCTGCTGTGAACTCGCAGGTCATTGTAAATACAACAGGACCTTGACTGACTACTTCCAGAAATCAAATAATATGACAACCTGCTGTGAACTCGCAGGTCACTAACTCTCACTCAGAACATACTCCAGTTAGTCACCAGTGGGTGAATGTAACTCAAGAGATATGCTTTGAATTAGGTAATTTGCCATGGCATGTGACTATTTTTATTAAAGCCTAGCTCCCATTTTCAAGCTATTATGGTATTCTTTAATCTAAAAATAGGTTTTCCCACCAAAATGCAGAACGAGCAACAGAAATCCCATCTCTGTTGTTCTTCTTTTAAAAATAGCAATCTTTTATGATTCTTATAATGTCATCATTAATGCAAACACTATAAGTATTTTAGATCTCACGGGCCTGAATCAACAAACACAATTATTTTGTATACAGCTCATTAAACAGAATACTTTAACAGGAAATATAGTTATTATTTTTATGATTTCAGCAAGCAGTGGAATTCTCTGAAAGTGTTATCTAATATAAGGTATTTAATAACATCTTAATTGTCCTTGTACAATTATATCAATTTTCAAATATTACTGCTGAGAGACAATGGCAAGTGGATTTGGTAATAGAAATAGTATTATAGCTGAGCTATATGATCTCCTGTCATGTATTTACTATATAGCAAAGCCAAGAGGAAATCTGAAGGGAAATGAGTGAATAGTTTGGGGGCAGGGAAAATGTGTCTATTTTTCAAAGGACAGAGAAAAAAAAATATTTCATCACAGCTACAATAATTTTCAATTTTTATTCCAAGCAGTCATTGTAAGGATTATTACAATTATGGTCTTATGATCTCTCATGTGAAAAGTGATATGATGTATACAAACTACACAGATTTTTGAGGATTCATTCTACCAGTTGTCTACCTCTATAACAAAATGGGAAATGAAGCTTGATTCAAGAGTACTTGATATCAAAGTATAATAAATCAGAATCAGAAGGAAAATATGTCATTTTGCATTCGCAGACAAATGATCTACTATTTTGTAGCACTGAAGAGTAGGGCCATGCTGCAGATTTTCTAAATCTCAGATTTCACAAACCTGAAAAAAAAGGTCAATTTCCTTGCAAGTCTTCTCAAGAGCAAATCCAAACTAGATAGAAATTATGTGAAGTTTTATTATATATAAGTTTAAATCCTATATTTTTTCAGAATTTTTGTTTAGTATATTGTACCTCACATTTGGAGACACATTTTTATAGGTTTCTCTAAGAATATCACCATGTGATGTAAAAAATGCTTAGATATGGTGTTAATTTTCATTTATAAGCTTTCATGATTTTATATTAATTATAAAAAAAAGAAAAGCATAGAGCATGTATTATTTACCTGGGAACCATCCTGTAGATTGTTCCTGAATAACCTCTAGAACATAATGAGGGAAAGATAAGAGAATATAATTCCTAGAGAAATTAGAATGCTGTAAGATAACAAGATATTAATAAATCTCATCTAATAGAAGTAAAGATTATTTGTTTTCATTGTAATTCTATAATAAAATTAAAAATTATCTATTTTAATTACAACTCTCCTTTGAAAATCAAAAATAAATCCTGTTTATTGGTTTCCTTGTTTATTACCTCCCACTAATTGATTTCCCTACTGAGAAATGCTCGTTCCACATACAAAATCATATTTCCTAGCTTCAAACACTCTTCATATCCAGTCATTTTTTTGGTCCAAATATTGCTGTTATTAGTGCAGATACAGATAGATCAAAGGGCGAACAACACTTCAGAAAATCTCATAAAGCTCATCAGAAAAAACTTCTGTGAATGTAGTGCTATTGGCTTTATACATATTACATAAACATTTAATTTCATTCTGTACACAAGAGCAGTAGCCTTGAGTGGGAAAATCAGACAATGTTCAATTTCTAATCTAAGTCATGAATAGATTGTTTTTTTCTCTCTGTCAATTATGGCCTCAAAAAAAAATTCCTGGTATTAATTTGATTACACAGTGAAAATAATCCAATTAACAACACTGTTAAGGGGAAAGATGTGTTGGAACTGGGTTCAGTTTCAGTTTTGTAGTTTTTTTGGGGGGTTTTTGTTTGTCTTTTTTATAAGATAAGAGACTGACCAATCATTTCTGAGAATACAGCTTTGCAAATTCATTAAACAAGGAAAAAACTGTTGCTTTTAAATGGGTGAACATGACATTTGCTGGACACTTTCTGTAAATTCTAGCACATTGGGTGACCTTTCACGAGCATTGATGCAAGATGGGCTTCTCCCATAAAGAGAAGGCTATTCAGTATCTTTTAAAAAATTCTGTTTAAATATTGCCAGACTCAATGCAATTAAAATATTTCTTATAGTCAGAACCTATATTTCTTCAAAAGGTGGGACTTTAATATATGATTTGGATGATTCATGAGAACACAATTATATATAAATACAGTACTGAATCTCTTACAGCCTAATGTTCTTTACTGTTCTTTCAGATAATTGAGTTTACAGTTAGCTTCAGTCTTGATCTCACTTGAAAAATTACTACAACTGTTTAGAACTAGTTAGACAAAAGGTATGTTAATTTTCTCATTTAAGTTTGCAATATTATCCAGAATATCTAAAAACTAGTAACAACATTTTTTAAAGTAGTATAAAATTTCTTTTTTCTGCTATATTTTAAAACCATTTTTCCTGCTTTTGGTTTAAACATATTAAGAGATTAATATTAAAGATTAATTCCTCACCAATGATTCAGATGGAATGCTTCTGGAGTAAAAGAAGGCCAGAGAGGAAGGATGTATTTAATTTGAACTTTAAGTGAACTGGACTGCTGGCCTTTAAAGACAAAAAATCTTGCAAATGAACTTTTAAACTGAAGATTGGGGAAAAGCTGAGATGTATAAAAGAGTGTGTCTTTTACACAAAACACCATATAAATTGTATGACTTGTGAAGGATAAGAAACAATCCAGTAAGAAATGACAGAATGCCATTTAAATGGGATACTCAAGGGGCAAAAACACGACTTTACAGCACTGCTAAAAATTTAGGAAATAAGACATCAGAAAAGGAAAGCTGAGAATGAATAAGCATGCCAGAAACTTAGTGGAATAAAAACACTGTCACTCAGAAATAATCAAAGTACAAGAAAATTGAGAGTGGTCTGTGCTAGAGATGGAACCCTGTATCTTTAAAACGCTGTTCCTCTTATGACATGAGGACAGAGTATGCCTTTGAGCTGCTTTATACATCTACTCACATCTGAGATTAAAATGAGAGAAGGGCAACAAGATACAGAGTGGCTGCTGGATGAGGGAGAAGTAAATTGGGACTCTTTAAATTGGACAAGTAACAACAGAGTTTTGCACAATCAGAAGAGGTAGGAAGCATGCTATAGGATGGGCCAACTCTTTGTGCCCTCTTCAAGGAGAAGGACTGAAAGCAAGTTAGCAGCCAGGCTCAAATCCAACAGAAAGATGAAATGCTTCATGCAACAGGATGTTAGATAGAGTATACGCAGGCTCATGCTCACAGAAATAAAATATTAATAGCTACTGTATATATACAGATTACAACAAGGTAATCAATCCAGATGACCATTAAATGAAACATGCCTGCCTAATGTTGCTTTTCCTCTATGAGATGCTCATGATCTAAGTTAGAACACACTGTTAGAATATTCTAACAGTGGCACAGAGGGACACGATCATTTTGCACAGTCTAGTAGAGCTATTTTTCCAATTGTGATTTGAGGAATATTTAATTCATAATTAGGTACTTGTTATGTGTTCTTCATCATTCATCTCACAGAGGGTATTGCCTGTGTTTATCAGATATGACCCAAATCTGAAGGAATAGAAAGTTAAACCCTATGAAGTCTGCTTTTAAGCTCAAATTCAAGTATGACTGCAAATATACGTGCATACATGACTATAAGCAAAAAAATTGGTCCCAGAAGGAACAGATGTGTCCACAGTGAGAAAGGAAATAAGTCTGTGCACCTCTGGCATGTGTAATTTTTTTTCAGAAAGTATTATTCTGTTGACATTTTGATCTGTTTCTCTCCCTCTGAAACTTACTCCATGACAGCAAAGAGGGTGAAAAATAAACCAGCCAGAAATAAGTGTCACTTTTATTTGTACTAAAATTAATTTATTATCACTAGATACAAGACAACTGGAATATAGAACCAAGTGACTGTACTTGTCTTCACTCCTCCTGAGCCTATTTAACCTACACCTGATTTAACAAAATCAGTGTTTATTACACTATTGGGCATTCCACACAAAAGCTCAGATCTTTGAAGGATATAAAGGAAATTTAATCCTCTGAAGGCTGTATGAATCAGAAGAAAGTTGTTAAAATCTACTCTTTAACAAAAAAAAAAAAATTGCAATATATTAGCTTTTTGCAAAATTATTTGTCTCTTATTTTAGGATTAAATACAGACAGCAATGATACAACAATTATCCTGTCAGAGATTGGTTGTTTAATTTTAATGACTATATAAGCAACTCCTATTAAGGAGTCGCTAAGAGACATCAAGCATGCTTTTTATAGTCTCTAGGTCCCATATATTTAGGTAAATAGTATTATCTATAAGGGTTGCAGAAGCACTAAATTTTGACACCAAATATTATTATGGTCACATGGCTAAACACTGTTGTTTAACCCCAGGCAGCAAACAAGGCCAACTCAGCTGCTCACTCACTACCAGTGGGACTGGGGGGAGAATCAGAAAGGGAAAAGTTTGAGAACTTACGGGTTGAGATAATGGCAGATAACAGAACTGACAGATAACAGCAGATGACTAACTGTTTAACAGGGAAAGCAAAATCTACACACAGGCAAAGCAAACCAAGGAATTCACTGCTTCCCATGAGCAGGCACATGTTCAGTCATCTCCAGGAGAACAGCACACGTAATGCTTACTTAGAAACACAAGATCACTCCATATATCTTCCATTTTTGTTCTTATTCCCCCACTTTATATACTGAGCATGATGTCATGTGATCTGGAACATCCCCTTGGTCAGTTTGGGCCACCAGTCCTGACTGTGTCTCCTCCCAACTTCCCGTGCATCCATGCCAGTCCCCTCAACAGTGTGGCTGTACAAAAAACAGAAAAGACCTTGGCTGTGTCCAAGCCCTGCTCAGCAATAACAAAAACATCTCTTTATTATCAACCCTGTGTTCATCAAAAATCCAAAACATAGCACCAACCCAGCCACTGCAAGAAAATTAACTCTACACCAGCCAAAACCAGCACCAACACAAGAATTTCAAGGATCAATATGATCCAACTGGAAGACAGGCAGCTGACGTTAGATAGATCTCATCTGTTTCATCTCCTTTATATTACATAATAGTCTTTGGTCTAAGAGGGTATGTAGTCACAAGCCATAAGGTGTCAGCTTCAACCTGGTAAGAAAATAGGCACATGAAAATAAAAACATTAGGTGGTCAAAGGATGAAAGAAAGTGATATAACAGCTTTTTGGTCCTGAAGATCCACTTGGAAAGCCAGAATTCTGAAAGGTGGAGGAAGACTGTATAGGTTTTCAAGGGTCATTTGGAAACATAAGTAACATGAGCAACATCCTCACTGCATGTATATCTGATACTGTTCTGCTTCTTTGAGTTTGCAATACAAGCAAAGAATATTCATTAGTCTCCCTGAGACACCTTGAGATGTGCTACTGTTTCCTGAATAACTGTCTTCAATATTCCAGAAAGGAATATTCCAGAGAGGAAAATAATTAAAGCAGAATCTTCTAAAACACAACCTCATACAGCCAGGCCACTGAGCTAGTAAGTAATACATCTTTCCACACCATGACTGCAGACACTTTGTGTCAAGTGTCTCATTTACCCGAAACACCAAACTATAACCCCCATCTTCTTTTTAGTTTAAGTCCACCAGTATTTCCTGACTTGCTCATTAATTTTCCTAGAAGAATTTAAACTTCTACAATCATAGGGAAGAAGGGTTGCAATTATCCCATTTATTATTTTCTCAGACTTTTCCTGTGTTCTTCCTTATAGGCATCCCTAAATCTTCCTTTCATCTGCCATTAATAGTTACTGAGACTTTGATACAATCATGATGCCCTTCTGAATTTCAAAGAAAAATAATAACTTCAACACAGTAAGTGCCAAGCTTTCCATCACAGGTCCAGCTACTCATATACCCCTGGTTTTTTATGTTTTGATCATCATAAACCACAGTTAGTGTCGGTTTAACATCTATTCCCCTAGAAAACTATTTCTGAAGACATTCCTGAAAACACCAAGAGAAACTGGTAGAACACTATGAATAGAAGGATTAAGAGGGGGCATTGAAATATAAACTGTATTAATAATATTACAAATCAAAATAATGCAATGCTGGCTTCTGACACTGAGGTACTAAAAGGACTAAATTCCCTCTAAGTTGTTATAATGGGGCAAATGCATCAACATAATCTTGCTCCTACTGTACAATCACCCACAGAAATAACTGCAGACAATTTACTTCCCCAACTCTTCTAACTCTCAGTATAAAATCCCTGTGTTTTCACCCTTTTCAGACTCAGTTCTTGACTGCTGTTCTACAGATGACTTATTCTCTCTTTCTGTAACACAATCTTTTATTTATATGCAAGAGACTCTATTACAACAACTTGGAACAAAGCCTGATTTTGTCAAGTAGTTGATTTAAAGGATTTGCATTTCTAAACATTCTGTATGCATTTTAATGCACTTAAATAAGAACACCATCTGTGCATTTCTTTCTTTATTTGAAACTATGGTTGGCAAACAATCATTACAATTATAAGTAGCATACCATCAAGCATATGGTTAAATGAAAACGTATTTGCTTATTTCAAGATCAACTCTCTTGAAAGCACTGCTTTGCTTAATATTGAAATTCATAAATCAGAGTTTTATAATAATAAAAGACATACACCTATAAAATAATGCTGCTTTGCCTCAGGAGAAAATACATGACCATTGTGTCTAGAGGTTTAGAGTTGTACATAAAGTTAGGTTGTTGGCACAGTTCAACATCCCACTTGGCCTCCTGCTCAAGGAAACATTTGTTATATTCTGACAATCTCAGACACAGGGCCTGGAAAATATTTACCACTTTTATATGAACTTAAGGAGACCTCATCTGAGCTGCAATATGTATTACTGCAGTTCTTGCCAGCCCATAATGAAATGTCACAGTTCCCAAAAGAAAGATACTGTATGAATATTTGCAATATCCCACTGCCTCACAGTCATCTTTTGATGTCCAGGATACAAGACAAATAAAAGGCAGGAGATCAGGCCTTATCTAAAAAAACAAACTCACACACAAAATTAAGCAATTTAGAGGTGTAGGTCTCCTTTAACATTTATTCCTTCTTACTTTTGCCATGGAACATGGTAAAGTTTGCCTGTGAATGCCCACATAAAAAAAAAAACAAAATTATGTATTATCTCTCAAGGTGTGAAAAAAAAAAAAAAAAAAACCTGCTTTAATTTGAATTAAAAATGTGATTCCATTAAGCCATTTGACCTGTAAATTCACTCTCTGGGATGTGATATTTAGACTACATTTTTTTTTTTGCTGCAGTATCATTCCCAGGCTAGTATGTTAAAAAATTGATTGAAAAACTGAAAGTTTCCAACACATTGTCTCAACAATACATTTACTCAACTGAATGAACACGAAAACATATAGAAGAGAGGAAAATGGATATACACCTGTCTGGTCTTAATTGCATGGATAGGATAGTGCTGTATTTTCCTAATTGCACTCTTTACATACAAAAATTAAATTAGCAAAATCCGATGCAGTCATATTACCTTTGGAAAGAGGTGAAGAAATTCCTCTGTAAAACAGCTTGTTCTTTTCACCAGTGAGGGTGTATAGTCACAAACCACAAGGTGTCAGCTTCAACCTGGCAAGAAAATATTTACCTGAAAATAAAAACTCTAGGTGGTCAAAGGCTAAGAGAAAGTTATATATTTGAGCTTTTTGGTCCTCAAAAACTCCAGTTAGAACATACATACCTGTCACAATTCTGAAAGGTGGAGGAAGACTATGGAGTTTTAAAAGGGTCATCTGGAGACACCAAGTAATATGAGAAACATGAGTATTTGTTTATTAGTTACTAGAAATAAAAGCAGATCGGGGCCTGTTCTCCTTTTGTATAATTTGCCACAGGATGATGAGCAGCTGTTGTAAAACAGAGGTAATGCTCTGCATATTTAGGATTTAAAATCCAGTGTGGTGAAGGACAGTTACATTTTCCCATCAACTCGATGAACAGGAGCAACATAGGGTACAAAGAGATCTTCTCTCATGAGGAGGTGTTTTGTACATAGAAAGCAAAAGAAAATATTTTCCAAGATCAATTCATGAGAGGCTGGACAAGTCAGCTCTGTTCCAGCAAGTGAATCATGCAGCTTTTTTCCTTTTACTTTCTCTGTCTGTGCTTTTCATCAGGAGAACAGGTCTTTCGGTCCTCTTCATTCCTGCTCTGACCAATCTTTTAAAGTTACTCCATAAGGAAAACGGATTTTTTATTTGTCACAGGATGAAGCCAGGGTATTGACTAAATCTATTTCTCCTCCTTTCTTGTTCTCTGAAAATGTATATCTTTTTTCAGTGGAATACTCTCAGTAGGAGAGTCCAAAAACCCACCCTCAATCTTTGCTATAACTACCAGATTAGAGCCTTACTCTCACATGCAAACCACGGGTTCAGACTCCTCAAATCCACTAGACATCCTAACTAAAACAAAACTCCAGTATGATGTTTATTTAGAGCTCCACCTTATTAACATGTACAGAAGGACAATTAATGAATTCCACAATACTTGGACTGTTTTCCCTGTAAATTTTTTCTCTTAACCCACTGTAGCCTAACAATTGTCCTATGCTGGTTTTCACTGCCCTCTCTAATTTTTTTCCATGGTCTCATTCATAAAACCTTAGAAGAAATACTATCTTCATTCTGGAGCCTTGGTAGTTTTCATTTGTGCTAAATAACTAAGTGCTTCTGCCTCAGTGGTCACAAATGCATTCACAGGACTGCATACACAAGCAGTGTCATATGGCATATTTTTCCTGATCTCTCAAGTAAATACACTGGGAGAAGCATCCATGTAATAGTATGCTTTATCATTCCTTCCATCTTCTTTTCTAATTCACTCCTGTGATGTTTTAATTTCTTTCTTCAGTGAATTCTGAGGGTTTTTTCACCTAAAAAAATATAGTGTTGTCTATGTTTCTATAGGTCTAATTTTAGTTCCCTTCTAATGCATTCTTCTTTTTATAGCATCCAGTATTTTTGCTTAAAATTTATGATTTATGTCTTCTTCTGTTGTTGCTTACACTTTTCACATAGCTGTTGACTTTTATTCTTGTCTAAATCGGTCTAGCGATTTTATACTATATTTAGTCAGGATTTTTCTTATGCTGAATAGATATTTATATAAGCTAGGATATTTATTACTGAGTCCTTCATATCTCACTCAAGTTCATTTCAGTCCCTTAAGAACTTTCAGGTGCTTGTTATGTAAAGGAAGTAAAGGAAGAATACTAATGCCTTGAATCCAGCAAATTATCTAGGAGTCCCATCTCTCCCACACCAATTCTGTTTTCTTAGTATTCATAATTTCACTTTCTACTGTAAACTAATTTAAAATTTATTCAACATTTATTTTTTCATCTTCTCCAAGAGTGATAAATAGCAATATTTTGCCCTTTGGACGACCCAGACAGGACAAGTGGCCTTCAGAACTGTCTCTGACCCACGCTCAACTCTCTAATGTAGGATGCAGGAAGCAGGAGATTTGCAACAATTCAGATGTTTGTTTGCCTTTTGTGCCACGGGCATGATTATGGGGAACTTGGAGCCAACAAAGATGCTCCATATCCAGAATTATTCTCTGCAGAGCCAGAATAAAAGGTTTTTTAATGAACAATGGATCAGGCCTTCAAGGAAGATTTTATGTAAACTGTAAATTATAACAGTTTAGATTCCTTCAGGCTAATCTTTAATGTTGACCATTAGTCCTTTTCTGCTGTAATGTGAGCCATAATAGTTTCATTCCCTTTGCTCTTTTAATTATAGACATCTAATGAATATTATGAGGCTTTGTTTCTCTGTTGTATTCTGTCTTTTTGAAATATCGCGTGACCTGAACTTAAGACCTAAAGGATGGATCTTTAATGATCTCTAGGTAATGAGCCTCATAACTTCCTCTTGCCAAATAAGCTTTCATTTCAGACAATTTTATTACTCCTTAGCAATATAAACACAAGTGTACCTCTTTTGTTTAGGAAAGTTTCCATTCTTGGTGTTTTATCCATCCCTCACCCATTTCTACAGCTATCACAGATTTTGCAGTCTAAATACCCAGCTAGGACACCCTTTAGGACACCCTATACAAAGAACAATTGAACTGGACACTCACATGCTACTCATTCAAAAGCAAAGGGTATGTGGATGATGATTTAAAGTGCTTAAAATCATCTTCATTGCAATGAGCACATCAGCATCTGATCTTGGCCAGTGTAAGGGTTTCTCTGCTCCCAAAGGACAGCAAGGACCTTCATTTACTTCTGCACATTGTGCACTTCTAAAGGTCTTTCCTTTGCATGTCTCAGGCTGGGAAAGGCTAGTACCTTACTAAGGTCTCCTATAGTTTGTTCCCTTTCCCATCCAAAACATACACTGGTATCACAGTGTCACACATCTTGGGATGTTGGCTTCACCCTATCATCTTCCATTAACTGGGAAAATTTTGTGATTATAACAGGCAGAGTATAAAAAGTAAACAGAAGTGTTCTGCTGAGCCTAAGGCTGAACCACATAGAGAGGAGGAAACATCGAGCATTTCTGTTGATTGACAATTTCAGTAAAGGCTGATAGGTGTGTTGAATATTCAGCAGGAAATCTGTGCTCCAGCCACACTGTGAGTCATAGGGATGGATATCATTCTATATTTGCAATAGGACTCACTAAGTCTTTCAGTGATGCCAGATACTGGATCCATGCATCAGAGTAGAACATGTGGGCTCCCGGAATCATAAAATATAATCATAGAATGCAATCACAGAATATAATAATAGAATAGTAAAGGCTGGAGGAGATCTTTAAGATCATCAAGTCCAAGCACCAACCCAGCACCATCACCGTAACCCCTAAACCACTAAACCACATCATTCAGCACCTCACATACCTCTTAAACAGGACCAGTGACTCCACCACCTACCTGGAAAACCTATTCCAATGCCTGACCACCCTAACAGTGAATATTTTTTTGAGAGGATTATTTTCCCTGTCATTTCAACATAAACTAATGACACATACGCCAGTTCTGGTCCAAGCTGCAATATTCCATCTCACCTGCTCCAGGGTGTTAGTTTTTGTGGTTAACTTGTCCCATAGTCAGCTATACTACTGACAAAATATCCACACTAACAGAACTTACTTTAGAATTTTTCTTTGCAGCTATTCTGTGTGTTTCTGTGCTATCATGCAAAAGAATTACAGGGTGTACTCATAGCTTCTTAAAAGGGCAGAGAAGGTAATAACCAGATACCTCTCTAAATTCTATAACAGATCTTTGAAAACAATAAGTCTCCTGCAGTTCAATTACAGAAACAATCTTCACTGAATATATCTGTCCACAGAAACCTAAGAAAATACTCAAGAATATTTACAACAGCCCCAGCTCTCTTTTCAATGGAAGATTGCAGTACTGACTTTCCTGTGCATCAATATGTGAATAATACAGAAAAAAAAGGGAGCAATGAATGTAGAAATACTGCTGACTTGCTATTGCCAGATGTCAGATTTGTTCTACTAGACAGGGAACAAAGAAAACAAGCAGAAAAAAATGTCTTTGATATATCTTGATTGCTTAACAGTTTGTTCCTGTCAGCAACCTCTTAGAAACTTCATTGCAGTGAAGAAGCTGTACCCCAGAAATAGATGGTAGATGATAGATGATAGATGATATGTTTATTTGGTTGGGAATCACAAAGATTTTCGTGCTGTAGCTATGTGCTGTCATCCATTAGAGGAACTGCAGGACTGCCACAACCTACTGTTTGCTCTGATTACACCTGCAGTCCTGATTCCAAAATGCTCTGCAGTGTCTCCAATACAGTCTTCTTTGATCTTTGCTGCTGTAGGAAGGTATAGAAGTATGGTAAAAGTTTACACCAAAAAATGCACCAATACCCATGGTATTGGTACAATCTGATACCAATACTCATTAATAGAACTGCTGCCTTCTTTTGGATGATGAATATCTGTTTTGTTAAAACTGTACCTGGATTTATACATGCTACATAATAACTTTTTTGCAAAAGAAAACACTGACTGAAAATTGCAAGAAATCATGATAAAGTGAAATCAAAGTGAAGATAGGATGGCAATGCATGGCTTTGACGCACAATTGTTTGCCTAGTAGCAAAATCAGCCATAATTTTTTGTCACAAATAAAACTGGGACTTTTCATACCATCATCATTGATGAATCCATCCAGTTTTTCATATTTATCAGACAGTACTAAATCATGCATATGCATGCAAGGCTTTTTATTTAAGTATTCTTTTTATTATAAAGAATATGTTTGCATATTTAGATAGAAATCTACAGCTGCATAGAGAAAGGCTAACTTTATCTGCTGGGGAAGAAGATCTTCTTATTGTCTTTTTTCTTCTTGGAGAATGGAGAAATACAGAAATACTATTAGATCCACACAGCAGGATAGTAAGATGCACTGTTGCCTGTTACCTTCCTTTACAAGCTCACTAAAGCTTAAACTACTACCTTTTCTGAACACCCCTCTTTACTATCTACTGCTTAATAAAGAAGTTTAGTAAACGAGAAACTCATTCTTAGACATGAGTTAGGTGAACAAGTTCCTGGAGATATCATCAATCCAGTCAGGCAACTACAAGAAACTTTGTGCATACTTTTAACTGATTGGATGAGAACATGCTTCCCCTTATCCCAACATCAGTGTTATCACTCCATTCCACCTTACTTTAGGAGCACATACTGGAGGCTGAAGTGATAGATACATTTAATCATTTGAATTTAGAGTCACTTCTTCTAGCAGACTCCAACAATTCATACGAGTAGGAATCAGACTCAGCCAGCTCAACCTCAACCCATTCAAAAGCCTTGTAAATAAACCTGAGATATTTGCTCTGGGACTGATCCTCTGTGCAAGGTAAACATACAACTGAATATCACCACTACCCTGCTGTAACAGGCTGAAAACACTACTGCTGTAGATATCACACTAATTTTTATATATCATATCAATCCCTGGAAGTGCTCAAGGACAAGCTGGATGGGGCCTTGAGCAACCTGGTCTAGTGGAAGTTGTACCTGCCAAGAGCAGGGAGGGTGGAACTAGATGAACTTCGAGGTTGCTCCCCTTTAAGATATTTATAGACAAGGATTTAAGATAGAGTAGTCACCATCTCCATCATTCCTCATTTTGTACCTGATGTTAATTACGTAGGTGTCCAGACTTCTTTCATTCAGTACTCTCAAATCTGATTTCAAAGTATTTTATTTCAGAGCTGTGTGCCCTCTCCTACTTACAACAGGATTAGTACAGAAATTTATGTCATCTTTTACCACTCACCCCTCTGCAATCCCTTTTCTTTACTGAAAGTATTACTGCCATTTTCTCATTCAACGAGATTATTCTGAAACATCACTGTCAGATCTCAGTTAAAAAGAAAAAAAAAAAACCTTTGCAATTTGTGCTACCACAAAAAAAAAGTATATGCTGACGTGTTTTTAGTGAGATAAAAATGCAATATCATTTTTATATATGACACAAGAAAAGGAGCTTTCATTTAAAAGTTAAAAAAAATCTGTAACATATAACCTGAAAGATTGAAAAACAGTGTCTTCAAGAACATAAACCTGGAATTAACAGTACTTTTATTTGAGCTTTCCAGTTCACTTTTATGACAAATTTTTGAACCAGCAACTAGTGAAGTGCAACAAGTAGTCTGATTACTTGCAGACATCATCAAGTGGGAAATGTAATGCTTTCCATGAATGTTGTCTCATGTGGAAAAGAGCATTCTTTTGACTGAACAGCTTCCTGTGAAACTCTTATAAAATGTTTTTAAAAGATAACCCCCTAAAATTATTATGTATCTTGTATGGATAAAAAGCACTTAAAATATCTAGAAAAACATTTTTCAACTATTAGCTGAATTGTTTCTTGCATATGAAAATAAAGCTCTGGCCTGGATAATTTCAAAGAATCAGTGAATGTTAATAGGTCGGAAGAGATCTTAAAGATCATTTAGGCCCAGATTCCCTGCCATGGACAGGGACACACTCCCTACACCAGTTTGCCCAGGACCTTATCCAATCTGGTTTTGAACTCTGCCAGGGCAGAGACATTTACAACCAGGGTAACTTGTTCCAGTGTCTCATCACCCTCACAGTAAAAATTTCTTCCTTATCTAACCTAAATTTCTCCTCTTTTAATTTGTACCCATTGCTCCTTGTCCTATCACTTCTGTTCCTGATGAAGTGTCTCTCTCCAACTCCCCTGCAGGCTCTCTTTGGATACTGAAAGATTGCTAGGAAGTCTCCACACAACCTTCTCTTCTCCAGGCTGAGCAGGCCCCACTTTCTCAACCTGTGTTCATAGTGAAGGTGCTCCAGTGCTCTGGTCAACTTCATGGCCCTTTCTGAACTTCCTCCTGCAGTTCCATGTCCTTCTTATGTTGGGAGCATTTTCTTCAACTTTTTTGACTTTACATAGAGAACCTTGCATTACCTTACATACCTTTTGATGCAGTATGTTCATAACCTTTGTTATACAAACCACAAGACACAAGTGACCAATTTAATATTTCTACTTTAATCACACGTGGGAGAACCATTCACACATAATTGCTGCTAAAAATTCAATGTTAAGTATAACTTTCTAGGTTAGTAGTACCTGACATTACAACTGCAATAAGGCACTCCAAGACAACCTGGGCATTGAAGGAGCCAAGCAGGACATTATCTTAAGAAGCATTTCTGCTGTGTTCAATTGCAGTAAGCACTGAAAATCCAGTACTTCCCCATAACCTCTATGTGTGCTGTATGGCAGCCCTCAGAGGTTGTCTGCCTTAAATCAATCAGCAGCTCATAAAGATGCTGAAAAGAAACAGGCAGCCATTACAAAGTGCTCACTCCCTCCCTTGAGAAACCAAACTATTGCAAAAGAAGCTTCTCAAATTATCTTTTCAAGCTGTAGACAGATACAATCAGACCTGCACATGGAGGACAGAGAATGCAAAAAAAAAACCAACAAATTCCATGTAAATTCAGAAATCCTCAGATTCTATTCCACCAGATGATACAAAAGAAAACTCTAGTGATATAAATCTATTCAGTTGTGCATGAAGTGGCATGCTCTCACTGAAAACAAAACTGAAAACAAAATGGTGGGGGAAAAAAATTAATAGTTACTGAAAATTTTCAAAGCACTGAAGTCAGATCTAACTTCATGGAGATGTCAAACCATCCAATTGAAAGAGAAAGGGGCAAATTGAAAACATGAGCCATATTTAGCTGTCAGTTTTTTAGTGATAAAAGTGGAATTTTCTTTATGTGCCCTTGGGAAGATGCTGACAGTTATTGAAGCACATGTTCTTTCCTGTGTAGATCACTTATGCAGAAACACAATTTGAGAAAATGCTCTGATAAGACTCTACTGCTTCATCAATATTCTTTTAGATTTAAAAGTTTTCTTAATTCAAGAAACTGAGGATCTCCGAAGTCCAAACTGCCCTTTAAAATTCTGAAAAACCAACAGTGACATTTGTTCCTACTCAGAATAAGCTTTCTGGAGCAACAATTCATCTCACACCCCATAAAGTCTATGTTAATAATGATCATGATTGCAAACAAGGAAGCACAGAGGCTGTGCATTACTGACTTTCAGGCTTGCAACTCTTATTTTATGAAAGACTACAGTGTTGTTCAAACTGTTTCTTTGTGTATAAATTATTCCACCCTCCCTTTTGATGTAGAGGTTGGATTCTCCTTTGCTTTCACAATTTCAAAACTCAAAATCAAGTTTATACACACTCCGGAAAACAATGGTGTGAATATTCAAGGCCATGAGCTCCACAGTCAACATAAACCAAGCAAAATAAAAACTAGAGAAACCTGCAGTGAGCTGATGCATGTATAATGGTCGTGGTTTGCTGATGCCCTTTAACTGCTTCTTGAAAGAAAGAAAAGTTCCTGTAAAAATGCAAATTGCAGCTTTCTTTTTGTTTCTTAATGCACTGGAACTGCACTGGAGATCTGTATCTAAGATATCTGTATCTAAGTTATCAGTCTACAAGCAAAGACTCAATTGAACAGCAAAGTGTTAGATCAGGAATATAAGCCTGAGATTATTTAGAAGGTTTTTTTGAACAGTCAGACCTGTGCTATGTCCAAGTTCAAAACTGGTTTAGCTGCAGTGTTTATTACTGTGAAATTGAAGCAGGTGGTGTCTTTAGACAGGGATAAAAATATACAAAAATTGTTGATATCTACAAATTGGAAGAGATATTTCTCATATAACATCCCCGTTACATGATCCCAAGAGACATGCAAACCCAAAACTGTTTCAGAGGTAGTAATGGCATAAAACATCAACCTGAGAGATGATTAATCAGAACAACTGATTCGTGTTCTCGGTATCACTCGTTATTCCTGATTTCATCACCAATGGATACATCCATGTTTCCTCTCTAACTGCATGGTCCTGGGATTTTCAATCTTTTTTAACACAGTAGATTTTCTCTGGTGTGGTTTGTTTTTTTTAATGTCTGGTTTTCAAATTCCTGTATTCCTAATGTTTTTGTTTATTATGCTTTCCCTCCTTTTTAAGAAGGACTGTTACAGAAGGCAGTAGCTGCAGGAGGGCAATCCTGCCAATGATTTCCATAATGGCAGCCTACCAGTCTGATTTTGACCTGTTGCTTTATGTTATGCTTAGGCATCAAACTCAAACAGGTCGATGCCATGTCTACAAGAGCACATCTGTGCTCTAGGCTGCCCAAGGTGGGATTGCAGCCTGGGCGTGTATAACACGTCTGAACCTGTCGACGTGCAGTTTTGGGTAAGGGAAGTACAGTGGTACAGCAGAAGCTATAAAGCCCTCCTGAGAAGCCATGCACGTGTATATTTAGGCAATCAGGCTAGACCACACTGTTTCTAAGTGCACTTTGCTGGCTCACGTCCAGCCTCTCATCCACCAGCAGCCCTGAGTCCTTCTCAGCAGGGTTGCTGTTGATCCCCTAGGGAGCTTACTAATGTTTAGGAACTTACCCACCACAAATATCAGGAAGATCCTGGACTGCCTACAGCTTGCCATGATACTTTTCCAATGGATATCAGGGTGGTGGAAGCTCCCCAGCAGGACAGGAGCCTGCGAGTGCGATGCATCCTGCAGCTGGAGCAGGATGGCTTCGTCAATCGGTCCCCTTTATCAGGCAGCCTGCAGCAGCCACCAGTCACGAGGTTCCCTTTGTTGTATCAGTCCCTGATTCTCACCCACAGGCCTTCAACCCATTCACTGCTAGTCTTCAGACACATCCTCCCAGTTGCCTATCCCCAAAACTTAGAAGAAACCCATCAGTGTTTGTACTGGAATTTCATTAATTGTCCCCTTTGTGTTCCAAAAGATAACACTAAGGACACACTGATTGATACTGCGCATATTTGCTTGCTTTGAATTAATTTGAGACAGATAGGAAATGTCTGATTTTGTTTTGGTTTTTCACCTTTTGTATTCAAAGAGCAAGAGCTGTCATTTTCAAGAAGATGCACAATGGGGACACAATTTCTATTTTAAAAAAGACAAAAAAATTCTCTTCTTTTATATATTGTTTTGAACTGCTAGTTTAAGAAGTCAGCCTTGATGATGCAATAATAAACAAAGCCTTCAAGTTTAAAAAGTGTCTTCATCTTGTGTTGAACAAAACACAAACTGAATTTTAAAACAGAAGAGATGAGGCTATACAGTTGTATTGGCAACAAATCTAATTTCCAAGCTGCCCTTTGGTACCAACCCCAAAAGAATATTGGAAAGGACTGTGCAGAGGATTATTGTTTGATCCCTGTTTCAAGCTCAGAATTTGCACTGTGCTCCATTCTCTGATGGTGAACATCTCCGTTTCCATAGACAAAGCCAGGCACTTTGCCTCGCAACTCCAAATGCCTTCCTGGAGTTTAGGTGAGCTTGCAGGGATCAGGATGCATCTCAAAGGATGTCATGCTGCGGAAGGGAAACAAAGAACACTTTTGTGCTATGGGGTTTTTTTGGTTTTTTGGGGTTTTGAGTTTTTTGGTGTTTTTTGGGTTTTGGGTTTGTTTTTTGGGTTTTTTTTGTTTTTTTGGTTTTTTTGTTTTTTTTTTTTTTTTTGTTATTAACATTATTTCAGCCAGAAGTACCATAGAGTTGAACACATAGTGTGAGAACAATAGCAAGACAGTTTACCTAACTTTCCTGCTTTTAAAAATAGGGCAAATTTACATTTAGGGAAGGAGTGCCCAAGATACAAGGTTTATACCTACCTCCATGTCTTTGGGAGCTATTTGCTTCTGTAAATTTTCTACTATTCATAATATATCTCCATTGATTCCATTACACCTTTCACCTCCCTTTTGTATTCATCAGAAAATGAAATATTTCCTCTCCAAAATTGGTAGGAAGGGAAGCGGAAAAAGTGGAGAGCTGGTCATCTTTGCAACATATAACACCGGGGCTTTTTTGTAAAGGCTTTCTTTAGTACTTCACTTTCAAATATTAAGGGAGACAGTGAAAAACCTTACAATTTTCAGATCAATCCCATGACAATAATTTTCAGAGGAACACCATTAGTTACAGAAGAAATAGAACACTAATGAGAAGTTAGGCCTGTATAATTTTCACACGCTGTACATAAGCAATTTTTCAGAAAACGTACAAATTATTTTCCTTTTTCTTTTCCTTTCCTTTGCTTATTTTAAACAGTGGTTCATCATGTTTGGGGTTTTATGTATTTTATTTTAAACATAATTTTTCTTTGCACATGTTTGAGATCTAGATTAAAACAGTGCTACTTTGTTGCCTTAGGAATTAGTCTTGACAAGAGTAATCAATCAATTAATGACTTTTTGTTGATGATTAAAATTATTTCTATAGTTTACTCTAGCACTTATCTGTACTGCAATTTGAACTCAGATACCTGTGGATGTAAAATCAAGATTTCGGGACTTAACATTTAAGAATCCAGTGAATATTTTTCACCTTCCATGTTATGTTTAAAATGGAAGTACATGAATTGGCCAGAGATGACCAAACTTGTCCCTTGTTCAGAAAAATAAGTCTGAATATTAACTTTAGGTCATATTTCAACATTGTGCCATGCTGAATCAAAAACCTAAAAGGTGTCTGCTCTCTCTAGCAGTATACAAACATTTTTGATTTATGCACACAAGTTTGCACATACATTGTGAGCTCTATTGCTAACTGGAAGACAGAAGGGGAAGTAAAGACTTTAAAGACTGTTCTCAACTTTCACTTTAAAAAGAAAAATCTCAGCAGCTGTTGCTACTCATTGAAAAATGCTATTCATAGCAGTGAAAAGAAGTGCTGTTCTTCACTGGATATTCAAGAGAAATTCTTTGTAGAAAACAGAATTGGCTTGTGACAAAAGGAGAAAGCTTACAGTGACCAGAAACGGTGAAGGCACAAGCAGGGTCTCCAGTAGCTTTCAGAGGCTCTAATAATTAAAATTATTCAAAAAGAAACATACTTTCTTCTCCCCAAGTGAGCTAGATCAAATAATTCTATGCTTACTGAGAAGATAGGCTTCATATTTTGTCCAAGAACAAAATAGGATTCCTATAATAATCCAACTTCATGACATAGAGGGAAAAAAAAATAGCCTGGACAGAAAAAATGCCTATATAAAAGGACTTTCAAAGCTAACATAACCCTGTCTACCATAGATACAAACTTCACTGACAACTCGAGGTGACAGTCACTGCAATTGAAGAGACACAGGTTAGAATCAATGGCTGAACTTTAAAGTGCTAATCAGGGCTATAGTGTTGATTGATTTTGAACAATTTTAACCCTACTTATCAAATTATCTGGACTGACAATTAAGTAAAATGTTAAAATAATGAGTTCAGGGAGAAATACAGGGTATTGATTGGAAACTGGAAGGGAAAGAGAGAAGAAAAGACAGAACACATGAATTTCAGAAATGTTTATTTCTTAGGTGATGGAAATACAAATTCACTGCTGCCTAAATATGGACAATAAACAAAAGCTTAATTAGAAAAAAAGCTGTATTAAGTTTAGATGAGTGCTGTAACAGAAGAGTGGCAATGAGTATTTTTCATTCCGAATAATGTATTCAGAATTAATAAATGTTTCTATCTGAACATAAATTATCCAAAAAGAGTGCATATATACAGACATTAGCTAGATATTTTTAGACTCAGAAGCCTTTGGAGCTCTGCAGTGATATTTTCATGAGTTTTTTGATAACTTTGACTCCCTGTAGCTGACTGCTTCTATTGGGCAAACCCCATGCTTCCAACATATTTTCCTGTGCAAAAAGGACTCTGGGAGCCCAAGATCTGTCCCAGAAAAATGTACTGCCATTTTGCATTATTGAAGTAGTTCTAAGCAAATGCAAGCATAAAGAGAGGGAATTACCTTGATTTCCCCTACCCAAGGAAAAGGAATAAGTATGTTAAGCAAACATCTACCAGAGACAATACAAACAAGTAATGACATCTGAATGCACATGGAGAGAAGCTTAAACTAGAACCACTGAAACTGTTCAAGTGGTGAATGTGCAGATTAGGACACTTTCTGTCAAACTGATGTATGTCCACTTAACACAACGCCCTGACTGATGTTGTCCTTTGAAACAATAGCCTATGAATACAAATAATCCCTAAATAGCATCAGGTCTGGACTCTGGCACAGATTCTAAGCGCTTGTAAACTGGAGAATGAGGTTTAAAAATACAGTCTTAAGCCCAGATTAATACCTATGAGTCATCCCTGTCTGTTCTAGCTAAAAACAGGAGCCACCAGCAGCTTTGAGGAAAAAAATTTCAAAATCTGCAGCAGCACTACCACGCCATATGAATTATAACATCCTAATAAGACTCATTTAACAGATTACCAACCAGCTATTTGTGTACAAACACCAACACAACTGCACTTTTGTCATCATATATATGGGAAAGTGACTGATTGACAAGAGGGGAACAAATGGTTCAACAAGCTATACTCTGAATGTTTCCTCTTGTTGCAGTTTCAGACTCTTGACTGCAGCACATATTGCCCTTGTTTATCTCTCTGAAATACAAACAGGCTCCAAACCACTCAATGCTTCTTCCACTTTCAGCTCTATTTTTTGCTGGCTTTGTAGGATAAAGCTCTTCATGGAAATGACAGAGCCTTTAGTACACGCATCAGTTATTCTCTGGCTGCATCAGTAGAATCATCCCTGACCTACTTTCCTTTATTTTTTTGCATCTGCACTCTTGATTATGTTCCTATTTACAGGACTGCCACTTGATGCCTTCCATTTCCTATTTGAAAATGTCTCATATATGGGAACAATTCTGCACTACTGACCTTTCCAGATTTGATTACTTTGAGACTTCCCTACCTGTTATGACAAATAATCATGCTGCTTAGGCTAGTGATTAATAGCAAACCCAGAACAGGACAGGCCTGTAAGAGACTATCAGACAGAAACAGAAAATATACAGCTGCCAAGCCTGAAGATTTAGATATCAAGCCACACCAGAAATCATTCTCTTTAATATCCTATTTTAGAAGGAAAGGGGGGAACTATAGTCTAACCAAGTGGAATACTGTGGGCAAGTTGTTCAGTACACCTCTGATAGTGCAAAATGTTCTGAAGCATCTAAAAAGAGACATTAGCCTAAAGAGCAGGAGTTAGTGGTAGACACTGAATGGTACTTTTCATAAGTTGATGGTAAATACACTTTCAGAATGAATGTCTTGTTTTTCTTTTTTCTTTCCCATATCATTGAAATTTTAAACCACAGAGATCCTTTTTCAGAGTTCAGAAATCTCAATATGTGCTCAAAAAAAGAAAACATTTTACAAAGTCAATAAAGGTAGATAGTCACTACAGACAGAATTTGGTTAAGTCAGTTTTCCCTTTCCAGTCTAAATTAATCATTTAGGCTTCCGTTAGAGATTACAGAAACATTCTGCACCTTTCCAGATGTTGATTAATCCTCCTGTATTGTGATGGGAAGTAGGCATCTAGAAACACAATTTACTATAGAGAAAGATAGCGTGACTAAAATAATTTGCATATTCAGAAAATAAGGCAAATAAAAGAGAGAGATCCATAGATTATACTGGCTGAAACAACAAACACACACAAAAAGAAGCCCCAGTGCAACAACACCCATGGGAAAAATAAATAACTTTAAGAGTATTCTTGGAATATATCATAGCCAATAACAGCATCCCAATTTTTGTTTACATATTCATTTAACACATAATGCAAAATCATCAGCTGTTATAAACTATCATTTTCCCATTAAAGTCAATAAGACTTCATTAATTTACACTAGTAGGATGTTTGCTTAATGAAATTTACAATCAAAGGAAAAATTAGAGCAGATGGGACATAGAAACTAAGGGAATTTAACCAAAGTAGAGAAGATGAAGAAACAATGTCTTTATTCTCTGAAAAATAAAAAAATGGATCTCATTCAGAAAATGCTGAAGGAGCAGGGACAAATGTTTCAACATCATTACAAAACTGTCACATGAAAGAACTCAGGGTATAGACTGAAACCTAAGGAAGCCTCAGGATTTAAAACCAGTAAAGCATACTTTCCTTCAGGGAACCATGCAGAATGCAAGCATATACTTGAGCAAATCTATAGAGACTTTTCTTCAGCTGATTCCCATAACCCATAATCTCCCTGTCCTTTTTGAACCTTGACATGACTGCTACTATAGTTTCATGGGACACTCTGGAATTTTATGTTGCTGTTCCAATACCAGGAATATTCCGTGAAGAACAATTGCACACTTCAGTATGATGCACCTTAAACTGGAGGAAGCAAAGTGCTACACTGCCAAATAATCTTTACAGGCAAATTACTGTGCAAACTTTTTGGCTCTCAACCTGTGTTTTTAAAAATTTGTACAGCAGGAACTATTTTACTTGAAGAACATAAGAGGGTATGAATCTGTGAATCAGAAAATATAAATAGTTCCAGGGCCAGCTGTTGGCATTCTTGAAATACTTATAACTGCATTTACAAGAATAAAGCATTGTCACCTGTATTTACAACTAGCTATGATTTTGTGTACACTAACAAAGCTCTGTGTGAAAATTTGCTTTGAAAGACATATAAGAAAGTTAAAACATTAAGAGTGATTTGCTCCCCTGGGGACGTAGTCTGTTCTCTTCCATCTTAGCTGTAAATTACAGCAGTCAGCTTGTCAAATATTCTTCAGATATACCAGGAAAGTTTTTATACAGCTATGCATATCTGACAAACAAGAAGCGTGTTTGTCATCAGCCTATTATACCAGACTTTTCAAGGGATGACTGAAATACTGAGTTTTAGTGGCATGCATACATGCATGTCTGGGGCACAGATGTAGGCATGGCTACAAGAGATATCTGAAAAACTCAATAGATTTGATATTTGAAATGAATTTTAGGTTTTTTGTTTGTTATTATTCAGAATCATTGCTGATGATGCTAAAATTAGATGGACTTAGGCTATGCTGTATTTATCAACCTTTGAATTTAAGCCATTGTGGACCCTCTTATTAAATCCCACAATACAGAAGGTAAAGATTTTTGCATATCTCTATGCTTTTTAATATATTACAGAAAAAGCTGAGTTGGAACCACAAGGATCATCAAGTCCAACTCCTGGCCTGCACAGCACCATCCTCAAAAGTCACACCATGTGCCCAAGAGCATTGTCCAAATGCTTCTTGGACTCTGTCAGGCTGCTGCTGTGACCACTTCCCTGGAGAGCCTGTCCCAGTGCCCAACCACCCTCTGGGGGAAGAACCTTTTTCTAATGTCCAGCCTAAACTTCTCCTGACACATTTTCAGGATCTATTATATCTTCCCTCTTTCTTGTGATCATTACCTATGTAATTAGTAAATGTGTGTATGTATATATATATATATATGAAACTTACATAAAGTCCTCATACATACACTTCTCTCCTACAGAGAAAAGCCTCCAACCTGCAGTACTGCTCACACTCAGCTCCCCATGCTGCATGGCAAGGCTTCCACCTAGGGAAAGAGAGGAGTGGTGACGTCTGCAGATCATGGAATGTATCAGGAATGAGGAGCAAAGAGAAACAGCATTCTCAGACCCCTCCCTTTTTAGGTTCCTGAAAAGTCTTTGTATTCTGTCTTTAGTTTTCTTTAGACTTTCCCAAAGTAAAGATAGCAGCATATGTCACTCAAAACTGGGTCTCAAACTGCTGTGCATTCACAGGCTTTCTTTGGGTCTCGCCTCCTACTATCAGCTCTGTCTTTCTGAGTCTTCACATCTTCTCTGTTTGTTTGGCAACAAGACAAGACAATATGATGTTTGTCTCTGTGTACTGGATAAAAGCTTTCCACTTCCCCTGCTGCCCAATGGTGATGTTGCTGCTCAAAACACACTTTCAAGATGAAAAACCCATAGAAAGCCAATATACACTGGCACATACAGAATTTCTGTTCTGTTGCTGACTACAAAATATAAGGCATAACAGCATACACTACAGAATTTCTGTTCTGTTGCTGACTACATAATATAAGGCATAACAATCAGCAAACTGCATACAGAAACTCTGCAGTTACAGAGACAGTTTCCCTTTCCATATCATCTATCACAATAGCATTTTATGGATCTGATTATATTCAGCCAATTATTGTGTACTCTGAATGTGCCAACAGCTCCGTAAAGTATTCTTTAAGTGTTCAGAATTAATTGCCACTGGTTTTTGCATATGCAAAGGATTAAACTTACAAAAACCTGTTATTAACCACTTTAAGTAGTATTCTACACTGGCAAACAGAAAATCTGGAGAGAATGTCCCTATGCCTAGGAATTACACATAGATCATGTCAAAAAAAAAAAAAAACCAAAAAAACCAATGCAGTAAAACCTGCCAGTTGTAGGAGAGGATTGTATGCCATATGACAAAGTATTGAAGAAATGGTTTAAAAGAAGATAAAGGCTCTCATTATTTGTAGATGGACTTTTCATTCGACTGAAAGAAAATGTATAAGAGAAATAAAGGAGGATTCTTCTGTTACCTATAAGGTTTTCTTAAGGAAAATATATAAAAGCACCTAATCTGACAAGAAAGCTAGCTGAATGTTTATCAATTTATTCATTTGTCAGAACAGCTAGCAGGAGAAATAGGATATTCATCTATATTCTACCTTATAACTTTGTGGTCCAACCTGATGTCACGTGTTTCTTCCTTCTCTTTCATGATGAACTCTCAAGTGCCCTTTTCAGAACCAGATGCTTAGGGAAAATGGAATCAGCAATTTTCATTATAGGTGCATCCCTCCACGTCAGAGGTAGCAACGATGTAGAAATATTTCTGTTTGCAGAAAAGTATGGAAGGCAAGTACAGAATGAATTTATAATTAAAGTCTTTGTGGCATCTCTTTCTCATCTGTTGCCTTAGTATTCTCATAGTTTCTAAATATACTATTGTCAATACTGGGATAAGGCCTTAAAAGTATTATATTTTAAAATAATAATTTATTTAACATCAGAATATAGGAAAAAAAAATTAAGTTGTTTTCTCACATTGACTCACTTCAAGAGGAAGAAATTATACCATTTAATAGAGCAACTGAGAACTGAGGAACACACAGGCAACCCTCAATGCCAGAGGCATAGCTGCTGCCAGCAGAGTTCTAATGAAAACATTTCCTGAGATTTTTCTCTCCTTAACATTAGAGTTTCTTTAACTTCATTTAATGGAGTAAATGAGGAAAATACGACTACATCTTAGTGTCACTTCCTTTCCTAAGTACAGCTGTAAAGAGAAAATAAAGAGCAATGTTCAAAAATTAGCCCAGAGGGAGGATGATTAGCTGAATGAAAAAGATTACCACCACTAAAGCTAAACTGAACTCATTCACTTTTAAACTAAGAGACTTTCTTTCTCATGCTTTGGGCATGTAGCCTGACACCACTGGTGCACTTTATGAGAAATATTATGCTTTCCAGTAGTGCTATGGAATTTTTTAAAATTTAGAATTTTTTAGGCTTATCTTGGAGTTCACATATAAAAAACTAATAATGCCCAGTGGTAGCTACTTGTATGGTACCGTTGCAAATATTTTTGTGAAAAGCTATCCTGTGTTCACAAGGGGACAGCTGTTTGCAGCATCTCTCGTGTTCTTCCAGTAAAGAATAACATAGAAATTCTGTTAAGAAGATAGCACTGCTGAAAGGACTACTAATCAAGTATACTTCCACTCTTGCAAATCCTGAAAATTGTTATGGCTTATGCAAGGAGGATTAAGGGTTTCTGTAGGGACTTGGGACTTGATTTTTTTTTTCCCCAAGTAATTCAGAGATGTGCAGCAGCAAACAGAGAAACAGCATGTCTATTAGATTCATTTGTGTTTTATGAAAGTATAAGGCAGTGTCAGATCTTGTTCTGTAAAACTGTTATTTTGTCTTTACTTGACAAAAAAAGTTACTCTACACATAAATATCACAACTTACATTATAGCTGCTGCTCAAACTAGCAAGAGGAGAAAGAGAACTATTTGCTGCATTTCATTTACCAGTCCCACAAAAGCATACTGTATATGACATTTCACATGCTCTTGCTTTCTTTTTAAATTCCTTTTGAATTCAGAAACACAGCTTATGACAGCATTAGGAGGACTGGACAGGAAGAAGAAATGGAAAAAAAATTAGAGGAAAACCAGCTTGCATTAGGTTGGGAAAAATTCACTATTAGTAGCTGAGTAAAGAGATGCAGTATCTGAGATTGAAGGCACAGAGCTGACCTTATGAATTCTCTTCATGCTTTTCTGCAGATTCTGTGTGGGGTTTATCATAAACATCTTAATATTGCTAGACTTTAATACATGTACCATCAATATCCTGAAAATAACAGCACTTCTGTACCTCACAAAGATATGACAGCTGAATACTGGGTGATAATGTGCTGAATCCTGGATATTCTTTTACATCTCCTGTTTCCTTTATGCCTACATTTGAACAGACCTGTTCTGGCTGTAATTATTCATGAAACAACAGGTAACACCCAGAGACTGCAGTTAATATCAGCCTTGCCCTTCTACAATACACCAAGCATGTAAGTATGAGCACACATGCCATGGATAACTTTCCAGTTCAGGAGATGTTTGCACTCCACCTAAAGCCTTCTCAGGTAAAACTTTTCTGCGTGCAAGTGCTGTCTTTTTCCCTTGCCTGGGGCAGGTGATAAGACAACTTTCTTCTTGTGCAGGCCCCCTCTTGAAGCATTTCCCTCCAGTTGTATTCAAGAGTCTTTTGTAATAAATATCTTACCCATTCCTGGCTGTCATTGGTTCCTGCATTAACATGGCCATGCAACTAGAAATTATATGCCTCTAAAAAGGGCCTATGTCTGAATAAGTCTGGCTATCTGCAGAACCAAACTATACTTGAAGGTCTATTGGTCCATCGTCAGTTGTTATCTTTGTTTCCATTCACTCTGAAGACCAAAGCAAAGCAATGGGAAACCAAGGAAATTTGCTGAATTTGGTGTGCTGAAGTGGTACCTTTGGGGCTGCTGATATCACCTTGGCCAATCATAGCTGTGCAACAGCTCTTGGTTTTGCACATTTTTGAAATTTTTGAGTATTGAATGACTTCCATCCAGAAATTCATTAAAATAATAGAAAATTTAAAGTTGCTCAATGAACATTTGCCTATAAAATATAACTCCCCCCATCATACTTCTTTCAAGAACATACAAAAAGGAGTGGAAAAAAAATCCTAAATTTTTCAAGGGTCTGAAAATAGGTGAAATAATTTGTAACAATCTATTTGCAACAATGTTTGCCCAAGATTGGATGAAAACATAGACAGACGCATCTACTTCAGTGAGACACAAATGTAGGAGCCTAACTGTCCCAAACTCCATATATTAGCAACAGACAGACAAACAGAGATGAGCTGAATCATTCCTGGGGTGTGCTTGTCTCTTCATGTTGATTGCAAGACACTCTGAGGTGACCACACCTCTAACTCAAGCTTTGCAGCTGAGTGTGTCAAATTAGATTAGGGGAATCTGTGGCAGAGTAAGGAAAGATGTCAAGTTTTCCAATATCACTAGATTAGTACATGATGAAAAGACAGGTAGAAATCCATATCAAATGTTCCTGATGTGTGTAGTCATGTGGAGCATAGACTCTACTCCTGGTAATGAGCATCCTTTTGGTCAAGTGATTTAAAGCTGTACCGGGTGTGGAATACATAAGTATGTGTAGGGTGCATTTACCCTTTTCTTTGCACTAAAGATTACACACAACTCTTTGGTTATGTAGCAAAGACAGCATGTCTTTTTAGGAATGTATTAGCACAGAGTTTAAATCTAATTTGAAATAGCATATGAGACTCTAATTTAAACAACAGGGGAAAAAGAAATTACACTACAAAAAGAAAGGATTACTTTATCAGTCAACAAAACAAAGCAGGTATTTACCTTGCTGATGTGCCACACTGCTTTTTGCTTTTACATTAGGCTATGCATTCTCAAATTCATTAATCAAGGACTGAAAGTTTCAGTAAAGGTAAATGTGTACAATTCTTTCAGGACTCCTGCTGAAGTCATCTTGAAGGTTAGGTCAGGTTTGACCCTCAAGCTCTCTCCTATCTACTGAGTTAAAATCCCCGAGTCTGAGTTTCAAGACACAGCTATCCACCTAGCTCTTATGCACTAAAGGCAGTGCTCTTTATGATTAGTTCGCAGTGCGTTCCACATCATACGAACTTCAATCCAAGCGTGTCTGGGTGATAGCAGCTCCCAGGGCAACACGTCCTTCTTTATTATTGTTTGTCCTATGGGTTCTGTCTAAAAAACCAATGAAAAAAAAATCCTGTCCTCAATCTTAAACTATGATTAACTCAGAGAGACCTTTTCTTAACAAACAAACCCATTTCTAGTTTTTGGCTAGGAGCTGCTTCCACTGAAATAGCTGCTAAAACTCCCACTGACTTGAAACATTCAGTATCTTGCCCTTCATAGGAGCAAAAACTCCATCCAGTTTCACTGACTTGGTGGAAGGCCAACCCAAGTTTCAAAAGGACCAGGTTCACTTTCATCATTACAGTCATACATTCTCATACCTGTGAATGAAAAGGTGGCTAAAAATAAGCAGTATGGATTTACTAAGTGCAAATGGCACCTGACCAGCCTGGTTGCCTTCTATGTCAAAATTGCTGCAGCCACCATTTAATCAGACTGCTACCAACACCCTGTCAAGTTGTATTCTGACTGTGTCAGTGTTTTGTAGTACTGCATTTCATTTCAATTTTCCTATTAAATTATAGTTCTAACTTAATATCTCCCACCAGTTTGCTTTCAAACCAGCAGAGTGAACTAGTGGATGGATAAAAAATGTCTGTTCAGGCTTAGAGTGCCATGGTTAATGGATGATATGGAGCCTGAAGGCCAGAAAAAAGTTTTCAGGGTTTAGGAATGGTATTTCCCAACTTAGTGCTGCCACTGGAACCGTTCCAGCACTCACTCTTCATTTGCCCTACAGTTGGAAGTAAAAAAGTTAAAAGATCACAGGTGGAGATAAGAATTTATTTGGAATAGCAATGAGATGAGAGAACAAACAGTAACACCAACAATACTGATAGCAAAAGTGTACAAAGAGAGGGTGATTTACATGCAAAACGCTTAACAATGCCAGAACAATAAAAAATAATGGTGGATAGACTCTCTGCCCTCCATGCTTTCTCTTCAATGGAAAAGGGTCACCCTTTCTTTCTGAAAAATAAAGAATCCTTTTCTCTGGCCCTGGCAATGGTGTAAGATATTATAGATTAACATCAGGGTACAGTTCACACTCAGACAGCTCCAGGCTGTGGCTATGGGATGTGGTGCTGAAAGGAAAGCAGTGAAAACGTGAATTGGCTGTAGTGCTGAACCGACAGCTCCTGTGTGGACACTGCCATGGAGAAAGGAACAACGGGGGGGCGGCACCAACCTGGCCAAGACTGTGGATCCCAGTGGGAGGAAGCTCAGCTGAACCCAGCTGAACTGACCAAAAGGAGTGCAGCGGAATGGGAAGCAGTAACAGTGGGACTGACCTCCAGCACAGCAGAGCAGTAGAAACAGCAGCTGAGGACCCTGTGCAGACCGGAGCCAGTGGAGAAGAAATGGGACCCAATCAGATAAGCAAACCCCCTTTTGTGGGGTTTGTTTGTCATTGATTTTTCATTGGTTTTGGCTAGCAGGGTGGGAAACACTATCCATGGAAGCCTCCTTGCCATCTTGTCTTCGTTCTCTACTGTCACATGGGTGGCACATGTGAACAGTCACCCTATTTTCTTTGTCTGGGGAAACCACTGGATATGACCAACAGGGACCACACACCATCTCATTTTTGTTCCCAGAGGTGAATACTTTTCTAGGGATAAAACTTCTCTCTTTGCAAACTTTTGGTATTATTTGTGTTGTTATTGTACATTTCTTATTCCACTGTTTTTTGTTTTCAGTGAATTTTTACCTCAACCCATGGTCTCTGTTTTTGTCCCTCCCGTATCAGAAGGAAGGAAATAGGAAGCAGCTTACTTGGGAGTTTAATTTCCTGTTGAGGTTAAACCACCACCTGGCTTCATTGAGGATATCCCAGTATCAACAGGAAGTCATCAAGGAAATGAACCTAGGCTCTTGATGACAGTGTGTAGTGCAAGGAAAAGACACATCAGGCACAAAATTAAATAAGAAAGGCTCAAACTTCCTATAAGGAAAAGCTTTTTCACAGTGAGAACACTCAGATGTTAAAGCAAGGTGTACAGAGAGGCTTTTCAAACCTCATCCCTGGAGATTTTCAAGTCCTGACCAAAACAGTCTTAAGAAACCTGGCCTGATCTACCTGGTTCTGCTTTGATCATGAGATTGGGCTGATTGTCCTGAGGTCTTTTTCAACACAAATTAGTTCCAGAAATATGGATGCAGAAAAACAAGAAAGACAAAGCAGGATAGGAGGAATTGCATGTCAAAATAAAGCAAAGTTAGAGCAGTGAAAATATAACCAAGGAGGCATTTATTAGACATTCTTTAGAAGTCAGGCATACAAGTCTCATCTTCATAGGCCCTGTTTCAAAGTTTTCTCTCTTGCACACATGAAAGGCTTCCCCCTCCCAAACCTTCCTTCTTCCACTACCATGGATGTCCCCTTGACAATCAAAGGATTACAGAGAGCCTAACAGCTATGATTCTTACTGGCAAATTGAGTCTTCCTTCTGACATGCACAAATCAGTAATTTTATCAAAAGTTAAGTTTCTCATTATAGTAGGAACTGTCTTTCCAAATATTTCATGACTCAATCCCTTGATAACTATTCTGCAAGATCCCTGCATAGGACAGATAGCAAATCAATTACGTATAAAGCTACTATAAGAAAAACTGCTTTAAGGCATTAGACCTGAAGAGTGCTTCCAAGCCTTACCTTTTTGAGGTTTGATCTCTGTAACTCGATTCACAAATGCAAGTGTGATATTGTTCTCACAAAGGAACTGTCCTTTAATTCCTCAGTGCTTTGCCTTGTTTTGCATTCATAAAACTGTTTCAAATGTGGAAGATACAAAAAGTCAATGAATGAATTAGGTTGGAAAGGACCACAGTGAGAGCTGTGGTCCAACCTCCCTGCTCAAGCAGGGTCATCCCAGCACACATGGTACAGAATTCCACCCAGACAGTTCTTTAATATCTCCAGTGAAGGAGACTCCACAACCTCTCTGGACAGTCTGCTCCAGTGCTCAGTCATCTGCACAGTAAAAAAGTTCTTCCTTATCTTCAGGTGATACTTCCTATGCATCAGTTTCTGCTTGTTGCCTCCTGTCCTATTGCTTGTCACCACTGAGCAGAGCCTGGACCCACCTCTTGACCTATCTACCCTTCAGATACTGACAGACACTGATGAGGTCCCCTCACAGTCATCTCTTCTTGAGTCTGAACAGCCCAGGTTCCCTCAGGCTCTCCTCAGAAAAGAGATGCTCCAGTCCCCTATTCATCTTTGTAGTCCTCTGCAGACTGATTCTACAAACTCCATGTCTCCATGTCTCTCTGAGGAGCCCAGAACTGGACACAGCCTTCCAGACATGGGCTCACAGGGGCTGGAAAGAGGGGCAGGATCATCGCCCTTTACCTGCGAGCAATGTTCTTCCTGATGCACCCCACTGCATGCAGAGCTGGACTCTGCTGGAGCCATCGAAGGTCCCAAGAGAAGGGATGGTCCTTGGGATCACCCCTGCTCCTGTCTGTCTCACACACTGGAGGACAGAAAGACAATGCTATCAGATTTAACCCTGCTAACTCATGTAGCATCAGTCAGGCTTCATGGAATTTTTGTGAGTGACATCTCTCTTAAAATACTTTGCTTATAGAGAACAGCAATAACCCTCTTGAAATGGAAACAAGAGAGTGTGTCCATGCCTGCCAGAATAGGTACTTTTCAGAGAGGACAGAAAATTACTCTTTTCTTAGTCATCTTGTCCCATTATGGAGGCAAGATACTTGAAAAACACTTTGACAGGGAAAGCAATTTCATATCTTGCAACTATCTTCATGTTATTGGATCTTTTCTGGTATTATCTTGCATTTTCTCTTTCATATGCTGGGATGGTTTCATTTTTAGTCTTTCAGAAGTTTATTCCCTTATTTATTTTCAAATCACTTCCATATATAAACTCCTATACAAAACTTCACAATATTCTGTTAATTATAGAAACAGATAACTTTTAAAATTGCAATTGTAATGGTTTATCCCAAAAAGCTCTTTCAAGCTCCCACTCCACCTTTCTTCAATTCATCTCTGAGTTTTTTCAATTATTCTGTCTTGAAATTATGATCAATAAAATTATCTTATAATTATGATCAATAAAATTATCTTATAATAAGTTCAAATTGTACTTCTAAGGTTTCTTTTATTTTACAATAACAACAAGAAAAATACTCTTAAAAGTAGAATAGTTCATTTAATCATCCCTGAGATCAGGGTGTTTTCTATGTGGCATGTTGCAGTGCAGTTCACTTAGTTGCTCCTTGACTATGTTGTATCATATCCTTGACAAAGATTTTAGAGATGCAGCAAAAATATCTTCCTCATCTACACAGCATAAGTGTTAAACAGATGGTGAAGTTTCACAAATTCCAGGTAGTTGCTGCAAAATAAAAAATCATGGGGGATTTCCATGCCATACATTGTTGAGTAACTTTGGCACATTTCGGATTCTAAGATCTGAAATCTAATGTTTGAAGAGAAAAGTGACGTGCTGGGATGGAGTACGTAGGTAGTCAGAATGCAGGTGTTTTAGTTGGAGGCAATTAACCCATCTGAACATTCCCACAATATTGTAGAAGTTTATCAAAACACTGCTAATCCCGGGAAGGTATTTTTTTTAAGACATATCTAGGCATGAGGATGACTATTCTCTGAAATAAACGTAATAAAAGCAAAGACACAGCTCATGTCCTTTATCCAACTAATTCACATATGAAAACACAAAAAAGAATCATGTCCATAACTATTGCAGATTATTTAACAGAGGGATCAATGTATCTTTTAAAGGTATGAAGTAATTTTTTTAATCTCTAAAACTCAAAGCACAGGCAAGCAAAAAGAAGTAAGTGGAAGTCCATATTCATCTTTCCTATGTAGACCTGAATTCTTCATATCTCTTCATACCTTTCAATGCCCAAATGCATGAAAATCCTTAATTGTGCAAATCCCTAACAGGTACAGTAGTGAGCTAGAGAAAGCATACAGGAGGAGAGCCAGGAAACCGGTCTTCTAATCTGGGCACTCCCTGTCTCTGTAGCCTTTTTAAGGTTGGCTAAAATCCGTGGTAATATTTAATACCTTCAGGATGTGATCCTTGACATCATTCATCCCTCCTGCCCATCTGAAAACCCTTTTCTGGGCACAGTCTGTAGGCAGCAAGTTGATATATGAGCATGTACCTGATCATCAAAATTCAAGATGCTCAGTTTAGCTTTAATTAAGTCCCATATTTCATTGTAGCAGATGCAAATGCATTGCTGCTGGTCAGTGAGGGCCACAAAGAGTTTCAGATTTGCTCTGATATGCTGGGTGAAAAATCTGGAAGGATTTACTATTCTAGTTACTCGCATGCCTTCAGTGTAACTACTTCCACCCTTGCTAGAATAACTGGAGAGAGGAAAAAGAGGCTATTGGGAACTCTGATTTGACTTATTAAGCCACTGGAAAAAAAAAAAAAAGAAAAAAGAAAATATGTTTTCACTTTCTATTGGAAGACTGTCCACTACAAACTATGGTAAAAATAATCACAAAATCACATTTGAAGAACACTGAAGTCACTTTAAGCTATCTACAAGCAACAATGCTATCACTTCTTTTCTGCAAATTTATAAAAGACATCCTTTTTCAAGAACAGTTAGGCTGCTAATCAATTATATGCAAAACAAACGTTTGCCTTCAACTATAAACTTAAGATTCCAGGCATCTTCTTTTTTGAGAAGCCTGTTTTTTTAAAATCATGCATGAAAATATTTCAAAAATCCCTCACACTCTGGGTTCTCATTTTCATTGCAATCATTAAATTAAACTCAAATTTTGAAGTTTTTCGCTGACAGTTAAATGCTGTGTAATGTTAATTGGATTAGGTTTTGGAACTTTGTGATGAGCATTAACAGATCAAAGGTATTAGCAACTATCTTTAGCAAAAGTGGGAAAAAAAATCCCACTAATAATCCTGGTAGAATTGAAACTTGTTTTCGTAAAAACACTTCAGACTGTGCCTTATTTGATGTCAAAATCAGAGTTCAGGAAAAATTGCTAGTTGCCTTTTTTGTCAAGGTAATTGGTACATATTGTTTAAAAAATATTTATCAATGCTTCCATTGTTTAGTGTGCCATCATGAGAGAGAGGAAATACAAAATATAATATACATTACCAGCAATTTTGAGGAGTTGTGTTGGCACTAGATAAATAATAGGCTATTTCACACCAGCAAAAGTAAGTATAATATATCAAAATCCCTGCCTACACCTACTAATCTTCATAACTACTGGAAAAACACAGCACCCAGACCTGACTCACTCAGAGATCCAGCTGGGGAGGTAAAGCTATTCTTTGTGCAGCTGAAACACTTCACTCCCACTTTGCAGAAGCTTTACACCAGGGTATGTCCATTTGCACTTGGGCCTTGAATGTCTCATTCCACTTGGGCATGCTGGCAGAGTTTAGAGGCTAAAAAAAAGTATAAAACACCTGAAGTGTGATCCAAATAACCCCAAAGCTCAACTGTTTCCTATGATAAATAGTACAAATCTACAGTAACTGCTGACACAGCATCTGAAAGCCAAGGTAGTCCCGTGCTTTATAATGTGGGTATTGCACAGACAAAATGTTCTTTTGACACTGTGTGAACAGCTTAAACACTACAGCCCACATTATCCTGTGGCTGGTACAGATGAGCCAAGCATTTAATTTCCATGAGCTCAGCTGACCAGAGAGGTCTCTGCATTTCAAATGAGAAGCAAAGCTCTCTCTCCAGGGTGCTGCGCATCTCAGCCTCTCACTCACTTCCATTCACTCCCTTCATATATCAAAAAGAGGGACAGTAAGTAAAGTAAATGTTTTTAAGACATGCCCAGCTATTGCCTCAAACAAGAGAGCACCTAGAATACTTCCCTTGAGGATCTTCCTTAAGTAAAAAGGTATCAATTTTCCAGCTTGTCAAAAGCAACTGCCACAAGAAGGCACTACTTCTGACAGCAAACATTCAAGCAGAACTAAGCTAATTCTATCTACAGCTACCTATATGCATACAAAAGAAATCAAGAGCTATTCCTTTCTCTTTCAATAAGTCAAAAGAAAGGGCACCGGGCTGGATCTTTGAAGTTTGTTGCAAAACTTTATTCAATATAGCGTAGAGGTAAAAAGGCTGAGCATGTACTTTTTTTGACCACAGATATATTGCCTGATTTTAAAAAGTGCTAAACACCTGCAGCTTTTATACAAGTGGAGATTTTCTCTGACAATAGATGCATAATTATCAAAACAGCAGCATATCTGGAATACGAATATGATGAGCTAAAACACTGCCCAGTTTGAAGAAACAACATTCACTTAATCATTGCTTTGTAAGTACATAAAAGGATTACAAAAATCGAGATGTTATTTACCCAGTAGATCCATTTCACTTATTGCTTCTGTGCCTCCTTAGTCCAAGCAGGGAAGTAATAAATTGAGGGCACGTGAGCAATTTCCATGACCTTCAATAAATAAAAAAAATTCTTCTCATAACTTTTGTTTTCAGGCTTTTCCAGTCTTCAACTTTATGTAAATGCAGAATTACTCCAGAGTTAGCAGCTATGAGTTTGTATCAGGATAACTGAAAACTTTTCTGTTTTTCTTTTATAATCAGAACATATGAAAGTAAAATGAAGTTGTTTTTTTCCTATAAAAGAAATATATAATTTTAAAAGCCCTGCACTTATGAAAAAAAATATGCAATTAAAATTATAAGGAAAACACATAAAGAAAATATATTCTTTGGCTTTGAAAAAAGTATAAGAGTCTGTAAGTATATTCAAGTAGGGTGCCATTCATTATTACCCTGGATAATACACAAATATTGAGACCTATTTAATCTAAGGCTTCTCATCCAATGAATTCAATCATTTTATTTGGAAAACTGCTGGGAAACTAAGATATATTTCATAGCAAAAACATATGCAGTTATACAAGTATTTATAGAGGCTGCCTCCTAGAATAGTTGGAATACCAGAAACCTTCACAAAAGGGAAAAGAAACCAAAAATATTGGAAATGAAAATTCTTATCATTTTAGCTGCATCAAGATTGTGAAAGAATGGAAGGCAGCACATTCAGAGCCTATGTTAAGCTGGTCATTCGAACACAGAAGGTAATTCAAGATTGAGAGAGCTCAACAGCTTGGCTGATCCTTTACTCCTAATCAAGGGACAGTCAGACAGCTTCCTTAGCCTATGGCCTCCTCTGGCACAAAAAATTTCTATGGGCTTGGGGTGAAAGTTGAGCTCTGACCTAGAGAAGCTAGATGATACGATCAGAACAGTCTAAAAACCAGCCCACAGCCTATGAACCTGGGGCAGCTTTGGCCTCTTCCTCTCAGGAGAGTTTGGGTTCAGAAGGAGACAAAGGATGGGAGTTAATGTCTCACGAATCTTGCATCCAGCAAGATAATCATCCAAAGATGGATTAAAGCCTTCCTTATTCGCTGAAACATTTTAAGTACATGTTAAATTCCAGGCATGCATGAAATTCTCATTTATCTCAGTGAGATTTAAGATTATTATTGAATATTACTCTCAGTGCTGTCTTCAGAAGAGACATTTTCTTAAACTGGCATATGAAGTGACTAGGTGTTCTGGTTCTGGCCAGGAGAGGATTAATTTTTTGCAGTAACCAGGATGGGGGCATGGCAAGGACACGGGGGTTGTTCCATCTTCCTTCATTCATTTGCAGAAAGGGGGGAAAGGGTCACTTTGATTCAGGACAGCATGGCAAAGTGAGTGGCCTGGTACTGCCAGTTGTTTCTGCAGAGTGAGAAGTAATATTTCTTTTCTTATACACTCAGTCATGAGTTACTGTTCATTTTCTGTTCATTGCTGTTACTGTTCATTTTCTTATCTCATTGCTGTTTCCAGTAAATTGCTCTTACCTTTTGTGCCCCCAGTTCTCCTCTCCAGCCTGCCACAAGGGAGTGGAGTGGAGGCAGGAGGTGAGAGGGATGGGGCAGAGTGAGCAAGCAGTGTGTGTTTTAAAGTGGCTTCAGTGGGAGCACTAAATTGGAGAATACAGTTCCTAAACCACAACAGTAAGTTAATCTTTAGGGGCAGTGTTGTATTGCTGGATACACTACAGAGGAATATGCTTCTGTACAAAACTTTTTTTTTTTTTAAGTGTTAAGTGTAATGCACTTTGGATAAGTAGCGACTTTAATTATTCTCGCCTTATCTTCTCAAGATAAACAATCCTAATTCCAGAACAGTTTAAGCCTCAAATTAAGCTTCAAAAGCCTTCTTGACACCTAACCTGCCACAGATATCACAGATTTGATTTTGGAATAATGTTTTGTTTTCATAAATAAGGATACTAAGAAATAAATATTGAAGTGCTAGTAGAGGAGAGTTATTAAGGACGCCCATCAAAAGTTTGGGCATCAGGAAAAGTCTTGTAGACTGAATTTACAGTTCAAGGGAAGAGCTCTATTTACAGGGATGGTCCTGTCACTATAGCAGCTCTCACTCTGCAGCTGGAGTCACTGAGCACATGCCTGAACCCTATTCAGTGTATCACTGCTCACCTCATGGGATGAGCTACAGTAAAATCAGAGAACGGGTATAAACGGACCTATTTTTATTTGTTGTAACAACAAAAGCAAAGAAAGTTGGGGTGTAACAAAGATATCAGCAAATATATTAAAGAAATAAACTGAATTTTATACAAACTGAATTTTATACATTTCTTTAATTGTCAAGGGAGAATACAATTGCAAGGCAGAAGACATTATAACAAATCCACAAAAGGTGCACAAATATTGAAGTAAAATATGCTATCTACATGCAAGAGGGAGCTATTAAAGAAAGCTCCACGTCTCACGGCACACTTGTTTCTCATGCCACCATTGTACCTGTGGTTGGTGGGTGCCACTGCTGCCTGACACCTTGTTGGTACATTTAATAGAAATATTTCAAGGCAAGGTCCAAAACAGTCAACAGGGAAGTTTTGAAGTGGCTACGCCTGTGTACATAAACCAGGTGAAAGAAAGCAGGCACTGAGTTTCTTCCCACTTCACCTTCAGAAGAGGCAACTGCATATTGGAATTTTTCCTGCCTCTTGCTGACATCTTGCTGAGTGTTATAAAGTGCAAACAAAGCATCTCTTGGCAAGCTGGGAGAGACGGAAGTCCAGCTCTCCGTATTGGGAACCTCCTGCTACACATGCTCTGCCTCTAAGAGATTCCTCTAGCAAGGGCTGCAGCCACCTGCCCATCCACAGCTCCCCCTAAGCCTTAGGGGCAGGTGTCACCTCACACTGTCCTCAGACTGTGCATGAGCTGGCAGTTGTCCTAGGCCAAGCATCTCCAAACTTATCCTGCTCTTCATTTATCCAAAGCAGTGCTTAAAGAAACACAAAGGAGAACAGGAAAAAGAGCATTTAAATTATTTACCACCATGATGCTTGTGGTGCCTCATGAAAAACAGGCTTTTTCATCACTGTAGAATTGTATTTCAAATTCATTGTACTGGTATTGTTGTTCACAAATCCCAGGAGGAGTCAGCTAGTAATATTCAACACCCTAAGATGAGAATATTCCCCCAAATGTCTTTGATTTTCCAAAGCTACTGGCAGATTATAATTGAGACAAACATGCATGTGGGCTAATCCACTTGGGTAAAACTTCTATTTATTGGCTCAGGGTCAGTTCTGTGAATAACCAAAATGAAATGCTGTGCTCACCAGAATTTGTTATTTTATTCTAGAAACAGTTAACATGAGTGGGCAGAGGGGACACTAGGAAAAATATTCTCTCATCTGCAAGAGTATTTATTGCATATAATTTCTTTTTTTGTTTTTTGGCTTTTTGGGTTTTTTTTTTTTTTTCCCTTAGGACAGAAAGATTTAGGTCAGGAAATATTTTTCGTGGAAAACAACTAGTTCATTTGCAAATCCTCCTTGGAATGCACATGCTCTTGGCAGGCTAACATTTGCCTACAGGGGTCTCTGATGAGGAGAAACAAGGACTTCTGGTTCTGTCAGAGCCAGCCCTTAGCAGTAGCCTAGATCAACACACGCTCAGCATTCAGAGATATGAAAACAAAAGCATCCCCTCAAAACAATAAACAAAAAGGGAAGGGGGTGTGGGGAGGAGCAGAAGAATGTTGTTAGTGTATGTATGTGGGAGTAAAAAACAATAATAGGACAGAACACTACAAAAAAACAAAACTCCAAAAACCAATGTAAGGTATCGCTTCAGTTTTGATTATAGTTTGTGTTTTGCTGGGGGATTTTTACTGGTGCATTAGTTTTATTTACCTGCATGGTAGGGTAGACTTCATTTCTAACAATTCAACCACCAAGTAAGCAGTTGCATTTTTGAGAACTTTTACCTTCTTGCTCCCTCTAGTGCTCCAGGAAACCCTGCACAATTTTACATAGTTCTAACAAGAATGTTTTCCTCATTATTTCCTTTTCCATCGCAAACAACCAAAGCAACTTGATAGGAAAGAACCAAGACTGGATTTATTTTGCCAATAATTTGAAATATAAGCTTTCACTTGGCATGCTGCTATGTAAAACAAATTGTTGTGAGGTCCTTCCCATTGCTCAGATTATTATGGTTTATCGTTTGCAGACAAAGCAACATTCAGATTTGAGGCAAGTACAAATATGCGCATCCCTACAATTGCTTTTGAACACTTTTTAATGTTGAGGGCAAGTTGTGATCATCAATTAAACTTTCCTATTACCTAAAGGGGAAAAATTTCCTATTACCTTAAAGGGGAAAAATTGTCTACATGTTGTACTCAGGAACTTGTCTGCATCATGGTGCAGAGCCATAAAGCTAGCCACTCTCAAATTCAAGCAAACAAGTTAAATAAGTTTCTATGCTTAAAGGAAAAGCCAACCTCTACTAGCTGTCACCATTAACATTTCCCACCCTACAGACTGCTGGAGCTGGCAACAAGCCTGAACTACTTGATTATATATGAGAAGCAGCACTGCTACATTTACACAGGACAGCAGGTATCAAATTCATCCTATTCCCCAAACACCACTGCTTCTACATTTTAAGTTAATCTTTTTTATTTTTTTAAAGAAAAGTTACAAAGTTTGCATCTGACACGTGTACACAGCACAACACACTTACTGCCCATAACTGCAATTGACCTAAGACAATGCTGCTTCCAGGCACCTCATGGAGCAAGTTAAAGTCTGAAATGCCAAGTTAGCAAGACAAGACAGTGATAATTATCTTCCTAAGGAGTAGAAGTACTTACAGTATAGACATCTACACAATCTGCTGTGGAAAACATTATTCTGTGATCTAGGCATGGGCAGAGCCTAGAAAACTAGTACTTCTAGTTTTTCCAGCCTGACTTTTGCCAGTGGCAAGCTAGAAATGTCCTCACGGCAATAAAGAATAATGAAACCAAATCTTCTGCTGCACCAGCACAATCCTCCTGCCACTGTGTAAATTAGAGATGGGGAAGAGCAAAGCCCTTGATTCTCTTAGTTTTCAAAGACATTTTTAAAGCTATTTTTACTACACACAGGAATATCATGAATCAGAATGATATTAAAATAAAATTTTTTCTTCTTTTCTTTTAATATCTACAGAATACTGTGTCAAGCTTGCCATATTGCCATATTTATATATTGCCATATTTATATATTAAGGCCACAACAATGGCCTTAATATATAAATATTTTTTCAAGTTTCCATGTCAAATAAACTGTCATATTCTTTAATGATACATCAAGAGGCCAACATTTTTTTGTTTGCATGAATTCAATTGAAATTCTGTCTCCTTCACTATGCAATGTGCCCAAGTCTATGAAGGAAGACTTAAGCCAACTGCTCTGTAGAAGGAAAAGCTATAATATAGCAATGAATACTGGAGAAAGTTTTATTACATGTCTAATGCTGATACAATGGCAGATGCCTTTGAGCATCTGCCACACATGTACTTTTTGAGAAATCAGCTCAAAACATTTTAAATTGTAGATATAATTCAAAGTCATATTCCTTTCTTTAGAAAATCAATTCAATGTGATCCAAGAAAATGAGTCATCCTTGTTTCCCCTAAGTCTTTAATGTTTCTGGCTGCTCAGAGTTTGGTTTCAGATCAAAGCAAGATAAAAGTGAATTAAAGATACTTCTAATCTGTTATTCATATCTGATTAAAATATATTTCCTTTTACCTATTGCATAATAGGTCATATATTTTGTTTTACTGTGTTTTGGCAAGAAAATGGAATACAATGTTTGAGGAAAACAAAGTTTTATTTAAATTTAGTAAATCCTTTATCAGCACCTATATCAAAACATATGAAATCTCTACAGAGATAAGTAAATAAGTTAGAACAATCATTAATGTACCTGCCACCAAAATAAATGTTTATACTAACTTGATCACAATTTGCATGGTAAAAAACAATAAAATACTCAAAAGAATTAAGTGATTAAATGTCATTTAGGATTCTGAAAAAAAAAAAAAAAAAGAAAAGAAACATAAAAAACCCACCAATCAAAACAAAACAAACGAACAAGAAAAGACACACACACACTCAAAAAAGACAAAAACCTGGAAGAGAAATAACAAACTACACCAAGAAGAATTACTTGTATTTCCCTGGTCTCTTATCAAAGACTATTTGCTATTCTTAGCAAAAGATAACTGTTGACACTTTTGAGTAGATAAAATTCCAGAATTGCAAACAATACGTCCCTATAAAAAGAACTTACTTTAACAGATGGAAAGTCCACACAAGGATTTTTTGTTTCCCCAAACCAAACAGAAGGGAAAAAGCTCTGTTGTATCCTCAGTTACAGTGCTATCTTTACTGCCAGTTGACATAAATCCTCCTGCTGGAAGAAACTGGATGAAAGGCCAGGTACTTGCTTTCTCATACTCTCTGGTACACTTCCCTTGTTCTCAGGTATTCCTCTGCCTGTGTTACACCTACCAGAGTGGCTTTTCTGGGCAGGTATTGTCTTTGAGACAGCTCTTGCCATGGAGTTTTCCTTCATAACATAATTGACTTGGACTGCTGCACCCATTCTGGGTTTCATTAATGCCAAAGGGCAACATGTAAATATACTATCTGCTTTTATGTCACTTTATATTATTATGATCTAAATTAGCGTCATAACTGTTTTATATGCTTCTTGGAAACAGGCAGGAACTTCAGCAGCTGGGGTCACCTTGCAGAATTTTGTACGTCTCCATGTCCCATTCAGTTCAGAAGGAAAGAGTGGACCTGAGGACACAGTCAGAAGTCAGACTGGCAACTGCAGCCTCACTGTACTAGTATCAGAAGATTCAAACATTGAACAGAAAAAAATAATTGTATCAATTTCCCAACTCTGTTTGGACCCACTGAAAAAGCCCTAAAACCTGACCAATGCTTTTGAGACAATTTTGCTATTTGGACCCTTGATTGTGTCAACAAGGATGTCTCTCTGAGACATCCACATTTTTCAAAATGTGTATTTTTCAAAAAATGTGTACCACTTTCAAAATGACATGAAGAAAGTGGTACAACCTTTTTCAGTGGATGTGGTAGGCAAGCTGATATTTTTCTCTAGCACATGAAACCAACTAAAACTCTAATTTGTAGAGTCAATGAAAATTAGTTGCCAAAAGCCCTCCATAACTTTCTGAAATTATTGAAGAAGCATGTTCAAACCTCAGTACTGATTAGGAACATAGACAAAATCTCACTCCCACCCTTGAATACTGAATGTTGGCCCAAATAGAACCAAAAGTTGCTTTCTTGATTATTATCTAATGCTTTAAGCAGTTCTTCTTGTGAACACAGCTGCTAGGAAACATTCTTTAATACATAGAAACCCCCCCCCCCCCCCCCCCCACCATACTTTTGTAAGTGTAGAGTGTCTGTTTTCTTTTAGGTCTTCCTGAACCAGCTGGTTTTCACCTGACACCTACTGATGTAATCTTTGATGGAAGCTATGGAACTGTTGGAGCAAGTCCAGAGGAGATCCACAACGTTGATATGGGGACTAGAGAATCTTCCCTGCAAAGACAAGCTGAAAAAGCAGTGGTTATTCATTCTGGAGGAGAGAAAAGTTGTGTGGAGACCTCATAGCAACCTTCCAGCATCTGAAGGGCCTACAGGGGGCCTACTCTTCATCAGGAGCTGTAATGATGGACCAAGAGGGAATGGTTTCAAACGGAAAGAATAAGTTTTGACTAGGTATTCTAAAGAAATTCTTTATGGTGAAGGTGGTGAGGCACTGGAATAGATTGCTCAAAGAAGCCATAGATGCCCCATCCCTGCAGGTGTTCCAGGCCATGTTGGATAGGGCTCTGAGCCAGTGAAAGGTGTCCCTGTCCATGGCAGGGAAGCTGGAACCAGATGATATTTAAGGTCCCTTCCAAACCATTCTATGATTCTAAGATGTCAGATAACTGCAACTGTGAGTTCTGGTACTGAGCAGAATAGAGGGAAGACATCATCGATGTCTTTGAACTCTCCGAGAGTAATAAATTTATTTAGAGAAACTGCTCTGATAATTTAGCAGAAGTGAAACAGAAAAAGTCACAACTCTTCCCTAAAGTGACAATGTTGGGGAAGCTTTTCACATCCAAGATCTGGCAACCAATATAGTAAGCAAAAGGCAAAACTTCTACCAAGGGAAACACTTTCCTCAGATGCTGAAGCTTTTTCAGCTGGGGTCTATTTAAAGACCTGTTTAAGACACAGTATCAAAAAACCATGAAGTCAGCTGTCACTTCACAACATGGGGTAAAAGCCAAAGACTGAAAACACTGGTTGATAACTAAGAACACTAAAATCTACTAAAAGAAGAACAATCTTGAGCAAATTCATAGCAAATGGAACCTTGGTACAGAAAAAAATCTCATCCTTCCTGAAAACTTGTGGCAGTTTCTCTGCTACATATAGATGGGATGTATGTGTGTGCAGGAACAGGTATTTATAAGGAAGCAAGTCTTGCAACAAGAAATGTTTCAGTTCTTCCTAGAGTCAATACCTTGATGTGGTTAAAAAGAGGGCTCTTCACACTTTGTAGAGACATGCATCCTCCAGGTACAGAGTTACAGAGTCTGCTGTCAGTCTCCATCCCTGAATTCAGACACATAGTAGATCTTCTGCTATGGGAAGAGTGGGATTCTATATAGTAGACCCCACTTTTCCCAGCTCAAGGTTGTGGGTTAAAGCTAAATCTATCCATTTCACCATTAGAAGCATATAATTATGGACACCTTTATTTTCACTTAGATTTTAAGTAGAAATCTATATAGTATATGCAAAGAAAAACTTAATATTCTCAAACATTTCTGCAAAGACTCTTCTCAAAATTTACTTAGCATTTTATATATATATAAATACTTAAATGCTTCTATTGTACCCAGTTGCTGGACACCCAGAAAATCTATTTTTAATTGCACAGCTCGCAAAGACCCCAGAACATAATTTTTTGCATTAAATTTAATTGCCATTTTGTCTACAACATGTAGGTAGTAAAAAAAAAAGAGACTACTAGTTGATCAGCGTGTAAACAAAGTCAGCTCTGGGCCACAAATAAGCATTTTCAGCGTGTTGCTGGACACTGACAAGTGCCACTTCTAATCACTTAGTTAACTTTGACAGGGAAAATAAACCCCAACAATACAACACTTCAACACGCTATGTATGACCTTGATTCTTACCTTTCCCATCCTGAGAATACTCTTTTAGCTAGATTCAATCTGTTTTGTATTCACAATTTGCTAACACAATTATTTATGATAGCAGACTTCTAAGAAAACAATTTCAAGTTCTTCTTATTAGACAATTATCTACAATTAGCTACAAAGTATCAGGTGACTACAACTCCTCAGCTTGAGCATTACATGCATATTCCATTAGTTTCAGCATAAATGTCACATGCTCCTTCACTCACACACTCAGCTATAATTATGTAAGTCTTAAGAATAAGACATCTTCTCAATAAAATCTAAGGTAAAAAAACTCCACAAGCTTTCACATTTTGTGGAAGTTGAATCACATTTCAAAATATATTAGTCTGAGGGAAGCACTGAAGGTTTTTGGGGGTGTGGTAATTGCATACAGTAACATAAGTAGAACAGGAATTAAGAATGATGCAAAAATGATACATGGAATAAAGTTTGCATTTCCCTGTTTCAGCACACGCTAAGGACAAAAGTGTTTCTGATACTTTTCTCAAATTACATGCATTACACTTTGCTATTAAACAGCATTTACTGCCTCAATAAGTGGGTTAAAAGATTCCTGATTGATTTTACCTTATACCACTGCACGTTAGAGGATCCTACATTTCTCTGCTGGGCACCTCATAGCCCATTAACCCCTAGGCACTTCTTTAAACTGCCCATGGCATGCACAGGCAGCAAAGTTATGTGTGTGTGGTGTTCTATAGCTGGAGTAAATCAGATGCACATGGAAATCTCACCTATTGGCTTTTGCTTATATAGCTTATAGTTCCTCTTTCTCCACTTGTATATCATAGAAAGCAGATATGAACCAGCCTAAGCTAAAGATGTGCATATACCTCTACAGTGCAGACTCTGATCAAGGCTTTTACAGCGCCATTGTGAAAGGAGTCAGAATTTATCCCAGCACATAGCTCCATGTAGCAATAAGCATGAGAGCACTGCTGGAACAATATTAGTATGTGATAGAAAAATTTAATAAAGAAGAAAGATGCTTTGATTTGTTTCAGTGACCTGTATCATTATTCAGCATGGAGAACTCATCTGCTAAAACATTCAGCAGAACCTGGCCCATTGATAGCAGCAGATGTCTGCTTTCTGTGCAAGAATGAGACAGCTGTGATTTCTGCTCTGTACCTGCTGCCCACTCGTATTGCACCTGCAACAGCATCAGTTCTATTTGTAATGTAAGGATTTAATACACAACTCAGGAAGCATTTTCTCTTTAGCTGTTGTTGGTCTGAGCTAGTCAGCTCTCAATCACTGTAAGTAAGATCTTTTCACTGCTAGCTTTGATCTCCCTAAGAAAGAAAAATTGAAAGTGCTGACATAAAAAGATTAGATCATATTAAACTGAATCAAAGAAAGTGTCAGCTTTACTACTTACTACAAAAAGACCAGGAAAGCAATATCCTTACCTAAATTGGTTTTAGACAGATCTAGAAGTTGAGCAGTTCCAGGAACAGCTCGATTCTGCTTCCAAATTTATGTGATTTCAGACCTCAGTGATTCAAATTTCACAAGGACAAGCAAGTTCAAAAGGCACCCAATTCCTTTCCTGAAAATCATGTTATACGTCTTTCACTACCGTGGGCAAAATTTATCATCCGTGGTCACGACTGAACCAAACCAGAGAAATAAGTTCTTTCTTTCCAGAAGAAAAAAAATCTGCACAGAAATTTAAAATGCAGCCATATTCAAAGAGGTAATTTGTGAGTTTTGACATCCTGTCCACTAATACTATCACCCTTCCACCCCCACTGAATTTGTGATACTTTGAGTTAAAGTTCAGACCTACTGTTTGTTTTTGGTCACATCATTCTATTACTGCATGAAAATAAAAAGAGGGCCTGAAGCAATCTGCTCAAAGGTTGGCCAAAGCCTTCTTTTGACTTGGGCTGTGGAATAGTCCCTTAAAAGTATGATTATCATCTTCCCAGTTTTACTATTGAGCATTTTATATATTCAGCTGATTTTATAACTTTGAGCTTAATTCTAGTTTATTGTTCAGGATGAAGAGCTTGCTTTCACAGTCAGAGAAATTTCCAGCTGAAATAAAATGAAACTTTCCTAACAAGAATCACACAAGAGAAGTATTGTTAAAATCCTCCGCTGTGTTTGATTCCAAATCCAGAGGCGTTAAGAGATATTTCTTCATGAATTATGAATTCAATGATTCTTTCATCATTAATGTATAATTGACCTTTTCTGTCCAGACTCCTAGTTTAGTGATTTATTTTGATAAATAAATAAATGAATAAACCAAAAATCTTCAAAATACTTTTGTTAAAGCTTGCATACATTAGGAGTGCCACAAGTTAAAGAAAGGGAAAATAGCCTCTGAGACAGAACCCGGTACACTGGCACTCAATTAGATTTTGACCTTCTTTACCCATAAAGGATTGGTAGACAGACATTGTTTGCTACTTGCCTGAATTAAATTGGGTCTCCTGAGATGCATATGAAGTAATTTAAAAAAAGAAAAACACTGTTAACTGAATTTACTCAACCACCAGTCTGAAGCAAACCTTATTTACTGTATTCATCTATTAAACTAATATAATCTTTCATATTTTAATCAGAAAAAAAGTGACATTTAATTAGTGTTACACAGCTAAGACTTGAAGAAGCTCCCCTATCTGAGCATTCAGCTAGGCTATCATTTTTCAGTCTCACCACAGTGAGTCTTGTGCTTTTATGCTTCCCTTGGTCAAAGAAAACTGCAGGACTGTTTTATTAATTCAACTGCTTGACACCCTTCCTCAGCAGGAAAAAGTGCTCTTTCCACAATTTCATACAAATCACATATTTTGGCTCAGCTGCCTCACACTGCAAGGATTGGAACCATCTACTTTCCTAAATCCTTAAACTTCCTTGAGTACATTTCATCATTTTTTAAGGACTTGTGATGGTTGAGACAGAGTTATTAGTTTATAAAAACAAAAATAAAACCCAAAGCAAATCAATCAGTAATAATATCAGTGGTCTACAAGTCTAGACACACCCACAAAAATAAAATAAAAAAGCCAAAAGCCCTGTTCATGTGACTGCCATACTTTCCCTTCTACTTTTTTCAGTTAAGAGCTACAGAAATGTTCTGTTGAGTGGTTTCAGACTATGACTAAGAGATCCTTGGCTGTTCCTTGAATGCCCAGTTTCTTCCATCCTGAGGTGCTGAAATTAAGCAGGCTACTTCAATGATGCCATATTTCTATTTGTGCCCAAAAATTCCTGCATCTGCCTTCTTTTTCCCTTCATGTCCACTACTTCTCTCACACTCTGCTTTGTAAAATTGACTGGTTTTTGTTCTAATTGGTCACCTTAGAAACCTTCCACTCCCAGCCTCATGAAGAAATTAAAGATAACTGTTTCCACATCAAATATGGACATCCCATTGTGCTATGGGGCTTCTACCAGGGTGGTGTCTGTTGGGGTTTAGCAGTTCCTAGGTGCTTTGGGTCCTGAGTAGCTTGGCAGAGTTCTGACCTTTTACCAATCCATTGTAATGATAAAGCACTTTCATAAGCTCACTCTGACCCATATGCACATGCAGACAAAGCCTGTCTGCTTTGGGGTTTTACTTATTTTATTTATTTATTTTTCAAGGACGTAACTTCATCTTTTTAAATAGGTAACCTGAATTCCTGATTTTAAAAAAGCATAATGGGCCAAAGAAACATGAACTCAATAAACAGTCTTCTGAGTCAGCTTGCAAAGCATAAAACACTATTTATTTTTTTTTAATATTTTATCATTGTACAGCAGGGGATTATAGCAGCAGCTCTGCAATATTGGCCACTTAAAATCAAATACTCCCATCTCAAAGTGAACTTCCCTCACCACTGCCCACCCAAAATCATATTGCAGCAAATAACTTCTAAGTCACTGGTTTCAGCTATTTGGCAGTGTAGTCCAATAACATGGCATGAGCTAATTTCATAGAAGCTTCAAAGATTTGTTTTGGATGAGGCAGAAAATTACTACCAAAAAAATTCACACTTTTTTCTCCAAGCACAATACACAAGGAGTTTTCATCCATTAAATGTTCATTTATTTTACACAAATACAGGCTGAAGACTGTGGCCTTGTCTGAAGTATCTAGCATCATAATATATTTATTAAGAAATTTATTGATCGCAGTCTGAATTTTTATCTTATTGTCCTTTAGTGTTCCCATTAAACAGCATTTTGACATTCTTTTTGAAGAAAAAGGAAACAAAAAGATGAGAAAAACAAGCTAAGTCATTAAAAAGGTACTTGAGAATACTTCCAGCAGCAACCTGCAGGCTTAGGCTCATTGTCAAGTCATGACATGATTTTCATGATTTATGAAAATTTGTTAAATTTACTTAAAATAACTGGGAGGCAGACTAGGCTAGTACACTAATAACCTCTTTAACATGAAGCCTTATGGAATAGAGTGCACCCTTTATACAATAAAAAAGGTTAATTTAGCTTGTCACAACACAGAACTGAAATAACAGAGAAATTGAAAGGCTCTCAATTTATGTGATTAAATAAAAATACTGGATGGTAGCGAAGCTATTGCTACCATTCAAATGTTTTTTCTTGTCTTATCATGTAAAAATTCGATATTAAGTATGCATGCAAGAAAGTACTATAGTCGAATGCAGAGCTACCACCAAAAAAATCTGCTATACACTGACGTTTCAGATCAGCCATTTCAGATCAGCCTTCTTTTTTTTCTGCATTAAATATGCCATTTGTATTTTAAAATTCCAGTTAAATTAAGAAAACTTTACTTTTTTGGTGGATTTTTTGGTTCACATAATCAGTTTCTTGCTTAACCAAAAACTGGTATCATTCCTTCTGGCCTACAGATGAAAACTCACCTCTGCTTCTACTATTTGCTTCTCATACACAAATTGTTCACTGTTGAAAAGTTATTGCATGTAGCTTTGTGTACATATATGCAAACACACACACACACATATATGTTGAAGCTGTATCCTGTTCTGAGTCTAGACTGGGAGATGATCATGATGAAGAACAGGGGATCCTTGTGAAGAATGCGAGACTCCTTGTTGCTGAGTTGCAAAATTAATGAATACCTGTAAGACATGAAAAAAAGTACTATTTTCAAAATAAAAGTACTTGAATTCAGACTTTGGGGATATAGGTGATGGCATTTCTTAGCTGCTCTCCTTAGCTTTTTTGACAAAATAATTAATAACTCATGTTGAGGGAACACCTCTAAAAACATGTTTTATAAACTCTAGAAATAATCCCTCTTCCCCTCTCCAGCTAAGACAGGGGCTGATAAATGATAAAAATTATGGTAAAATAATTTACCAGGAAATGAAAAATGCATTTTATGCACAAGTAAATATGAAACAATGGTTTTAATTGTCTTTGAATGACATACCTAAAGAATCTGAGTCAGTTGTTTCTGCCAATAATATATTACAAATGAGGGTGCAAATATTTCAAGGTGAAAGCACACTTTTGATTCAAAAACGAATGTGCCTCCTTGAATTGGTTTGGGTTTTTTAAACACAGATCTTCCTACATAAAGGCTTGTTTCATTTTTAACCACACAAGTATTTCACAGTGGCATGTGGAGGGAAAAATGGCTCTTTTTTATTCAAATGATCCTCTTCATATGCAAGCAAACTTGGGGTGCATTTAAAGTGTGTTTGTTGCTGTGAAGAACTGTTTTCCTGTTTAAAACTGACAGTCAGAGAGAGGAAGTGGTGGTAGGTGACTGAGGTGATGCATCAACATGAAAAATGGAAAGGAAGTAAATCTGAGTGAACAATGCCTGAAGAAACAGGCTGAAATTATCTTATATGCAGTCACTCAGTGAATAGATCATTTACAAGTAGTTAGTAGACCAGCACAGAGGAGAATACTTCAATAATGATTTGCACATGGGAAAAAAGAGCAAATTCACACCATCAATCACAGAAAATTAATATTTTGACTAGATGTGCCTCTCAGTTTGCACAATGAATAACAAGCAGTTGCATATGAAGATGATGTAACACATCACAATCACCCAGAAATCCCATGCTTGCCATCAACATGTTCCTCTTTTTCTCACAATAGGATTTCATGGTCTTTAGCAGTTGGGTCTCTTCTGTCTGTTTGTGCATTTAAAATTCTCATGGGAAAATGTTCTGAAAGTCTAAGGTTTACCACGATTTACAGAGACTGGTTCAGCCTTTTCAAGGACATTGGTAAGATCCCAACTTTTGGACTGTGGGGATGGCAGTTCACAGTGCTATCTTGTCGTCCCACACAGCTCCAGATTCATCTAAGCACAGATTATGTTTGTGCACACTACAAGTGTGTGGCTTGCTGTGATGCTTTTGCTGTGCTCACCTCCAGCACAAAAGCAGTGTGGGACCTGAGATGGCCTGGAACTGCTGGAGTATCACATACATTCAAGTGACCCAGCAAATTATAGAACATTCTACTACATCAATAACTACAATATGCAGCACATTTAGACAAAAAAAAAAAAAAAAAAAAAAAAAAAAAAAAACATGGGAAAGAAAGGAACGAGAAATTATAAAATACCTGCTCTAATGTGGTTTGGCTAATGGAGTAGTGTTTGATTTGGAGAAAAACTTTGTGATTCTCTAAGACTCTGAAGAGCTCTGCTAAGCATCCCTGACTTCTTGGTACATGGTACTCGAGCAGGTTAAGATGCTGTCCCTGAAAACAAGTAAAAATTATAAAAACAGATAAAAGTGAACGTACTTGGTGATGAAGCTGCACTTGCTTACAATCAGTCTACCTTCAATAGGCTTTTATTGCAGATTAATCTGGAAAATATGAGCTTTTAAAAAATAACATGTTTTGCCCACATTCATAGAACAAAGAGTGGTTCATACTGAGAGTACAGATTTTGTGAGGTGACGGCTTGTTAATCTCATAAAAGATATAAAACTTCAGAGCAATTTGAATCTAACAGACTAGTGTTGCTACAATGCAGTCTGAGAAAAGGCTGAACATATACAGACACACAGCTGCCTGAACTCAATACAGACTTATGCCCACAAAGAGGTTCATTTCATTTCTAAGATAGACATTGTTTCCCATGATTCTTTTCCTAAACACAGTTAAAATAAAAGCCTTTGAGAGTGTTTATTGAAATGTAATTGCTATAAGTATTTTATAAGGCTTTGTATTAAATCAAAGAATCTCAGTAAAGGCTGAGACTTATCAACTCTGGGCCTTGGAAGCAATCAAAGCAAATACTCTTAGTGACTACACTGTAGTCCTACTTCAGGTGAACACAGATTTGAGTTAAACTTCAATAATAAAAGCAAAAGGAAATTTTCAGTCAGAGAAAAGGCCTTTTTATTTACATTGCCTAAGTTCCTGTTTGGAGTTGATTCAACCATCATCACAAGTCAATTTTTTATGAATTGCTTAATAGAAAAATAAAACAGATATTAATATGTACTTTTCCCAAGATAAATATATCCAAACATGTAAATATCCAAACATGTACATACTGTTCTTACAAGCCCCAAATTAACCCTGCCATATACTACAATTTGGAGTTTTATCTGTACCTTAAACTGTGTTCCAGGAAAATGCATTTGTAGACAGTCCAAAATCATTCTTCCATAACTTATTTCTTTGCTAAGCCAAACCTTGACAGAATAACCCTCTCCAAATCTGGGAATGAGACACAGAAACATAAATCCATGAGGACACCATGAAGGCAAGGAGAACATTTGGTTCAATTGATTTTCCTACAATTATATCAAGTATCATGCATGCCTGTGCATTATCCTTGTGATTTTATTATAATGCTATTGAACAACAGAACTTCAATGATAAAGTTTTATAATAACAGAGACAATAGACATGTTATGACTTATTTTAGTTACCAGTGTGTCTCACTACTTAATATACCTGAACTTTTGTTAGGTAAACTATGTTTTAATTGCTATATTACTTTGAGTAGTCCGTACAAAACTATGAAGATTACCAATCACATATACAGAAAAAGAAAAAAATATCCTTCAACTTTTCTAATGAGAAGAATGGGCATGTAGCACTATTTTTCAAATCTGTTAACAAAGCTACACCTTCAAAAGAAGATTTCAGCAGTGTGAGTACAATGGTGTTTTAAAGATATGCAAAGTCATGTGTAGGGATATTTAGGGAGACGGCAAAGTTAACAAATTTTCTTTGACTTCTATGACCATGCAATCTCTCTCAGAATGATTTAGGAAATGAACTTCTCTTTCTCAACACAAATGTGATAAAATTTAAGTACAGGCAATATAACCAACACTATCTTTTTTATTAGCTTTACTCACTGCTGATGGTTATTTGGGAAAGTTGCAATAAAGCAGTGAATATTGAAATGACAGCTATGGTCTTATGCACATTTCTTAAGCAATGGAGGTTGTGTTGCACCAGTCCCCAGACTGGGGTGCACAGACAGCTCAGCAGAGACATGGAACCCAAAAAAGGCGCTGTGCTTCACCCCTTCCCTACTTTGCAGCTACCTAAACTCCTTCCTTTGGGTTCTCCCTTTTGGTTAATTGCTTGGGAAAAACACCAGAAGGAACCACATCAGAAGAGCTTTCCACTGCCACTGCCCTTCCTTGTTGCCAGTGAGCAAGGGAAAGGCAGAGCTGAAAGGAGGACAGGGAACTTGGGCAGCACTGCCCATGTCTCCCCAGAAATCTGTCACTTCCTCTATCTTTCTACTCGCCACCAGCCCCACATCCTTCATTCCAGCATAACTCCCTTTTCTTTCCTCTCCAGTGTGGCAACTGCTCTCTGCCTTTATTCCAGTGGTTTGGCTCCTAGTGATCACCTCTGTAATATGCCCTCGTGCCAAAACCCTCCTCTCTCGTGTCTTTCCTGTGCACAACCCACAATTCAGGGCAGCAGCTGGCTTAATTGGGTCTGACTGGTGAGAGGCACATTTTCATGTCATCAAAGCAGAGGATATATCACAGCACACTCTACAATGCTGCCCTATTTCAATACAATAAAAAATGTCTACAGATTATCAATCAAAAGGTAAAAAAAGAAAGAACTATTTTGAGAAATATGTCCAGTTTAACCAGTACATGAATGATTCCCACCAAAATATCCCACATGAAACACCACATGTTCCTGACCAATAATAAGTACATACCAATGTAAGGGCTTTAACCCCTATTTTGCATTGAGTCAGAAACTCTGTTGCTATAAAGGAACAATCAACATTGATTTAAGAGCAATGCAAGTTTCCACAATGAAAAAAATAGACTGCAGACCTGATTCTATTAAGAATATCTCATTATTTCAAAGTACAATTTCCAAGGATCTCAAACAAAAATCCTAACTTTCTATGTAGTACAAAACAATGCCAGCTTCTGCATAAAAATTAAAAACTCCACCACAGATAAATGAGGGTAGGGTTTTCTAGCCTTTGGGGTTGTTTGGTGTTTTGTGGGGCTTTTTTGTTGTTTATTTTGTTTTTGGGTTTTTTTTTTTTTTTTTTTTTTTTTTTTTTTTTTTGTTATTTTTCTTCAGTTGGGTTAATTTCTTTGGTTTGTTTATTTTTTTATTGTAGTCAAATGCAACCACTGAACTACTTGAAATGGAGTAAGAAACATCTTGATGCAGTGTCCTGTCTGCTGGTTCCTGAAGGATGTTTCATGAACTAAATTGTATTAAGTCCAGACAGCAGGGTACTAAATATTTACTGGAGAGTGTAGCCTGAAAGACAAACAGTGCTGATTCATCAGAGATCCAGAATTAAGTGGAATCCAAAGCAGTGTCTGGCAGATTTGCTTTGCAAAGATTTACTATGTTTTAAATAGATCTCTAATTATATGTTTTAAATGCATAGCATCATCCCTGAAAAAAATACAAGTGACAATAAAAAAAGTTGTTACAAAGATGGATATAGTTAACAAGGGTATTCAATTTAGTTGACAGCTAACCTGAGGCAACATTTTACAGGAGATCATTGATTCTGATCAGTTTTTTGGCATTTCTATGCAACAACTATTGAATTACAGTTTGAAAAATGCTGGTTTATGGGAACATTCAACAATCTCATAAAATAAAATTGCTGTATGCAATGAAATTTCCAAAGAAAATTAATCAAAATTCTGATTAGCAAAGACAGAGGAGTCTGTGCAACTTTAGTTTAGTTCTAAGTTTTGAATGGCATAAATGCCAGCATGGCACCAATAAAAAACTTTAAAATATTTTCTCCTTTTGGCTAGATGAGTTATGATGCTTCTATACCTTGATTTTATACTTCATTTTAGTACAAGACCTCCCCATATAGAGTAAACTGATTAGCAATAAACATTTGCCTCTGCTATAATCAGCAAGCTGCTTTCGGCAATGCACTGAGGAAATGGAAACCGAGTTGACCATTTTGTTCACTCTGTTTTCCTCTCTGATTCAGACAATTCAATTAATTCAGAAACACAAAGTGGAATTACAGAGGAAACCACAATCTGGTTTGATTAGCACTGTTAGCATCAAACCTCTAGCACCTGAGAGCTCAAGACCTAAAGAGGAAGACATTATCATTAGAATGGCCTAAGTTGAGCCAGCGCACTCATTCAGCAGCCATCTGCTGCAAAAGATTCTTCATTTCTTCACAGCTATTCAACAGAGAACACATTGTGCACTGCCATGTTACTTTAACAACACCTGCATTTCTATTTTTGTATAAATACACAAAACCACATATTCTGACAAAATGAAATATTTTTCTTCTCTCTATCCTTCCTCTTCTTCCTCAGTCAAACTACTAGTTCATGCCTGAGTTTAACCTCATTAGTGGTTCTGGGAATACAACTTATTGAGTGTTTTTTCTGTTAAAATGCCAACATGAGACTGAAGCTAAAATATAAATTCTCAAATTGATTGTAAACTAATTAACTTGACTATTTAAAGACAGCATCAGCTGCAGAAGCAGAAGCTTAGCAAAAACTACAAGTCCACACTTCTAATTTACATAAGTCCTCAAGGTGTCTGAGCACCCCGATAAGAAGGGAGCAAAAGGAACATGAAAAGGTAGCAAGGAATGGAAATATTTCCATGCCAGGAATTACTAAATAGGCTAAAAATTTTCATCATGAAAGAAAGATGATGAGGCAGTCAAAAGGTATTTTTAGGGAGCCCAGAATCATGACTAAGCAACGAAAATAAGAAATAATTATTCACTCATGTGTTTCTCATGCAAGAGCAGGGGACATAGAGTTACATTCTAGGAAAAGAAATGCCAAGTCAGTAAGATGAAGTAATCTTCCTTACACAATGTAGAGAAACTGTAGAACTCATTGACATGGGATGTGCTAAATGTCAGAACTTGACATGACTTGAATAAGTGACCGGAAAAACCCATGGTGGGAATCCACTAAAATCACTTCTGACTTAAGAAGCCTCTAAAAAAGAAACTGCTGAAGGCAGTTGAGTAATGTGGTAGAGAAACTTCCTGTGCTTACCTTGTTCATGTACTTTTCCCTTTTGATCACTTTCAGAGAGAGAATACTATGCTAGCAGGTGTATAATCTGATATCAGGCTTCTTTTGGTATAAATATCCCCAAGAAGAAGTCAGCCTGGGTAAATCACCCAAATGGTTCCTCAGTTCTTAGAAGTTTTGCAGCCCCACAGCCACACTGCCAGCAGTACAAAAATAGTTTATGTAAATTGACTTCAGATATGTGTCTACACAAGCTGCAGTCACATGCTGAAATAAAGTGTAACCAAATCTATACTGAAGCAGTCCCCTGGATGCTTTCCTGGTGCTCTTTTAACCTTGCAATGGTAATGGAAGTGGATTTAGTGGCCCAAAGGCTGAAAATTCTTATGAATATGAAGGAGAGGAACTGACCCTTGGGGTAGGGTAGCTTCTGAATGTTCCCTTCTGCCCATTCCTTGGAGGTCCTGGTTCAGAGGTTTGAATGGGGACAAGAGTCCCCACTGAAACACAGCTGAGCCTGCATTTGGTCACAAGGAGTCCCTAGAGGAATTAACCCAGTGAGTTTTCTTAAGCTTGACCCATGAAAACCTGTTTTTATGAAGGGTGAAAAAGAAAGTATATTACCAGCAGAATTCTATTTGCTTAAAAAAAATCATTTAAAAGGCTTAAGAATTTGCTCAAATTAACTAAAGCAAACTTTGAAACCACTGTTTTAAGTTACAGCAGGTCCAGCATAAACAGCTTATAAAATCACTCTTCCCAAAGCCTGTTTACCAAATCTTCTCTCCCCCAGTAAAACTTGCTGAATGTAAACTCAGGAAATGAAGAACATGGCTCCATTTCTTAAACTTGGAGAAATAAGAAGAGCATCTAATCACCCATATACTTTTCTTCCCCACTAATCAGAGTACATTTCCTGGACAATGTTTTGCTATATTTATACATATATTCACATCAAAAAATTGCAGCTCACAGAAAGTTTACTGATTGAAATATAATGTGCACGCTTTGTGCATAGACTAGCTCAATCAAAGGATTGCTTCAAAATAATGTTATTGGATAAAAATATAAAAATAGTAAAGAGAACATTGGCACTTAATATCTTCAAGGAACTGCATCTTTTAGAATATATACTATAAATCAAAGAGAGGTAATAATATTCTACTGTGCTGTTTATTCCTCTGCTTTGGTTTGCATTCGTTTGCAGGCAGATATGGTTCTACTTTCCCTGAGTGAACAGACTCACGAAATCGTTTAAGCTAAAATAGGCCTCATCTGGGCAAGATAACTTAGTTACACCAGTATAATTACAGAAGCATGGGATGCACATCCAGGTCATTCCTCTCACAGCCCTAGACACAAATACAATTTACCAACAGAACAAATCTTGAACAACATTGAAAATGTTTTCCCATTGAAAATGTTTTGAGAAACATTGGGAAAAAAGAAAAAAAAATTAAATAAAATTACTAAAACAAATTAAAACAAAATTCATACTTTAAGATCATTTTAAATTGCACAATATATTTAATTGTTTCATCTATTAAAAAACAAGCAAAGCCAATACCAAAGAAAAAAGGTAATTAATTTTTTAAATACTTGTATTTTGAATGCTAAAAATTGTGTTTACAATTGTATTTACAATACAATCCTAATACTTGTATTTTAAATGCTAAAATCAAATGCAAATACCCTGTCACTTTTAAAATGGGATTTCCTTCTGCATTTATCCAGAACCTCAGCCTTGCTGAACAGATAAACTTGATTAGATGCAAAGAAACAGACATAAATAAATTATAAAGTCTCTCTTCCATGTACTATTCATAGAATTTGTTTCATCATTTTTAAATAATCATGACTTTTCCAGGGTAACAATAGAAACACAAAAACAGTTATTAAAATGATGACTAACACTTGTTCAGGTATATTGTACATGCACTATTTGTTCACACACACTCAGGCTTTCATATCAAACCATCTAAAGGAAATTTCTGTATTCAATATTATAATTGTCATAACAGTGAACGTCCCAGATTATGAGCAGTGCAGGGTACAACTTTGCCTTTCTCTCTGTGTGCTTGTAAATTCTTAGGTGTGATTTCCAAATACATGGTGAAACCCTAAAAAAACTCGGTAATTGTTTATATAGGTGCACACACAAATATCTCTCCATATTTGTGCTTGTTTGTCTGCACATACTGACAAGTATCAGGGATTTTTTTATTCTTGCATTATTTATATATTTCACTCCCAGAGAAGCAGGAGCAGCAGTGCTGTAATCCTGTGTAAATCTGATGGTACAGCCTATAAAGAACCCAGACTGTTTCCTCAAAGTAAATTTTGGGGCTCAACAGTGAAAAAGGCAGGAGTAAGTAACATTATCATTGTGTTGCTGTGACTGGGTTTGCATGTACTGATTTTTAATAACATAATAATAATGATATTATATCTAAAATATCTACTAAAAGACCTTCTCAACACCTCAAGGTCAAATCTCAAGATAAAAAGTGTTTAATGGAGACAAGATGTAAAATGAAAATTTAAACCACAGTTATATTTGCTTTATGGAATGAACATCAATTACATCATCACACAGCACCTTGTCATGAAATCCCTATTGTGAATGCCTTACAAGACACACTGGATGTGCCGGCTAAGACAAGTGGCTTTATTTACTGCAATGCCTAGAAAATGTTCCAAATAAGACAGCAGATTGATGAAAGAAGGGAAGTGAAAGGGAAGAGAGTGCTTCATGGTTCTGGAACATCCTGGGGAACCAAATCTTACCCTTTCATTCTCATACACCTGTGTGGTCTGTGGTGACTCAGACCACTTCTTTCTTTAGTGCTTTTCTGTCTTCTTAAGGGCCCACCTTAACTGGAGACAAAGGGCTCCAGCTGGAAGAGGGAATTCACAGTGCCTTCTGGAACACCCACAGCTACAGCTGAAGTTAACTGGAGTTTTGCTTCGAATGCAATGTTGAAGAAATGTAAAATATTTAGTCATAAACTGCTCAGATGGTAAAAAACCCTTTTTAACCCTTTTAACTTAAGCACTAATCTTTGGTTACTTCTCTATAAAATAGGAGTAATTATTTCAAATCAAGTTTCCCAGAAGTGCTGTGGAAAACAAAGATATTGATGTTTGTGAAACCCTGATCCAATAAATGCTGATAATACTGTATTTAAGAACAGGTTTGAAAAACTCCTAGTAAAACACATGCTAGGGAAAGAGGATAATATGAAATCAATTAGCTGCTGCTGATTTAATGATTTATTTGGAGATACAACGCAGGACCCTGTGAAAAAGAGTATAAAATGACCAAAAAAAAAAAAAGGCATTCTAATGCACATGCACAGTAGGACTGAATAAATATTGTACAAATTTTAGGAGATAAAAGATATTGTTAATTCTTGAACTCTTAATCTGTGTGGTTTTTAAGTGTTAAGAACTCTTTCCTTCAAACTTTCCTCTTGAAAGACAAACTAATAGCTATGTTACATGATTACACATCCACTGCCTTAATGCATTTTTCATGTACAAAAGGAATGCTTTTTTTTGGTCAAGAAGAATGAAAATTATTTAATTTTTTATATTTTATAGCATGTAAGAAAAAAAAAAGTCAAGTATGAGCAATCTGGCAACATATTTTCCATTCTAACTCTTTCAGCGCACAGATAAGACTTGCAGATTCCTTTAATCCTCCCTTGAGTGAGAGAAAAGGACGGAGTGAGAACAGTAGAGGAACAACATGAAGACACTGTCAGTGATGAAAGAGTCAAGTCCCATATAGGAGGGATGAGGAGATGCCTTGACTTTGGGCCTGAAACCCTCTTGTCAAGCTATGGAGAAGAATGTAACTGATGCATCAGACTCTTTTCGCCTGTAACTCCGTAAAATATGGGGAGATTAAGTGTTCAAATTGTAGATATGAGCAAAGGCCTCCATGCTGAAGCATGCAAATATTGAAGTAGCTGTGATCCCATGAGGAGTTTGAACAGAGAGAGTGAGAAGAGTGATGAAGACCCTTCGCCCCCAGGAAGAGAAGATCTCTGTTCTCAGAGATGAAGATGATCTCAGAAATAGATAAAGAGAACCTTTGCTCTTGAACAGCTCATCCCTAAAATAGAACCCCACAAGTTGACATGACCCATAAATGCAGCTGTGGGAAAGCTGTGAAAGATGGGAGGAACTTCGTGGTTGCAGATTTCTGGGTGGCTGCTATTCATGGAAATTAAAAGCCACAAGAGAACTGTTTTCTTGTGGAGAAGTCTCCATAAATTGAGACTTCCCTCTTCATTTGGGACTCCCAAGTGAACTAAAGAAAAACTATTCTAGAGATGATAAACTGACTAAATTGAGGGAAAGAAAGAAGTTGGCAGGGGGAGGAAGGAGGACTGTTCTGAAGATTTTACTCTAATTCTTATTATTCTTTTAGTTTCTGTTAATAAAGTTTTCTTTGTATCCTTTTAGTTTTGAGCCTGCTTTGCCTTCCTCCTAATCCTATCTCACAGCAGGAAATGAATAAGTGTATTCCAGTGAGTGCACTGTTGTTTGGCCAGCACTGAAGCCACCACATTAATTGGTGCATTGGCCAGGAAATCTCAGATTGGCAAATCAAAACCACTACCCAGCTATAGCAAATGAATTAATTGTTGGGTAATTTAATCAGATGGCTTGCTGATAAAATTTGAGAAAAGACTTGATGTCCAGCACCTGACAAATTGGTATGGGTTTTTCTGATATGAGAAGTCTGTCCAGATGGCCCTAGAATGAAGGATAATATGCAAAATGTTGTTCTCAGAGAACTGGACAGCTGTATCTCACATGAAAATGCTTCTGTGAATTTTTAAAAAAAGCATTAAGTATAATGGAGAATACTGAAGAGAGCATTTAAATGTAATCCATTCACAATTTAGAGTAATTGACTCTTTTGGCAGGAGTTGTCTGAAATTAGGCTTTAATGGGCACAACTGTTAACACATCAATCTCAGACAAACTACATCTAGAACTAAGATGCTAACTTTTTGAAAAATGCCCTTTAGTTTGTTCTTCTACCTAATACATTTCTTGATATTGTTTATAAATTTGCCACCTACAATAAAAAAGGTTTATATAGAAGTTTTACCCTTATTATTCTGTTGATAAACATCTGCAGATACTTTAAATCTGTTTAAACACATATATAGTCAAGGTTCAGCAGCTTGGCGCAGAAACCCAAACACTGACATTTGCAGTGAGAAGACATTTTTGGAAGAGCATTTTCTAACAGGCTTGCAGAAGGTCTGGAAAAATGGAACAAGTCTCACACATTAGTAGCAACATCACTTTTTATATTCCTATGAAGCATTTATGTTTCACATTAGCATCTTCCTGGAGTTTACCCATACCCTTCATAGCAGAATTTTGTCCTGCCATCTGACAAAGCTGTACTCAGTGCACAATTACGATCTTTCACATCTGCCAAGGACTGAAAGTGTAGCCAGAGAGAAAGAGCTGAATCCTTGAATTCCCCAACACAGCAAAGAAGCAAATTTAACAGGGCCCCAAGGAAGACCCATTAAACCTTCATCACATATCCATCAAAAAGGTGATCATAATCTGGACTCTATAGGCTGGAGTGGTACTAAAGAATAACCAAAAGACACAACCTTGAGGACTTCCATCAAGACAGAATTCAACAAGAAGGGAAGAAAGAATGTCATTTTAGTATACGTACCTACATTTAGAAGAGGAAGAAAATTCTTGAGACACACTAATAGAATCACATGTAATATCAAAATATGCTTCTATTTCTTACAGTACAGGATTTAGTCTTTTATATATAAAAGCTGTATGAAAGTTTTCTTTCGTTTAAGTGTTCATATAGTGGTTAGATTTACATCCTTGCAATCTTCAAAGCCAGACCAGGACATTTGTTGATTTTAAAATATTTGTTCAATTTGATTTGTAGAAACAAATTAAAAACAGACTAAAGGATGTCAGGAAATGCTTATAAGTAAGAACAATTTTTAAAAAAACAAGCTGCAAAATCTAATAAAGAAATTATGATAATCTACATTTATCACCCCATTAATTTATTTTAGTACCATTCTTCCCTGTTAATATGAATGCTTATATTACTAGCATGATTCATTCACACATAGCACAAAAAAACACTATCCAAAAATACAAACTTTTAGGGTACTGGTAATTAAATCAGATGCAACAAAATCAGTTTTGTTTATGCTTTCCTTTGTTTAAACAAAATGTAAGAGATGATGGGTTTTTTACTGTGAGATGGTGCATGGAACAAATATAATAGACAGTGCTAATTGCAGGAAAACACTGAAACACAAGAAAAAGATTGGTGATTATATCAGTAGAGGTGGCTGTTAAGGAAAACAACCTTCCTTACAATATTAGATATTTCCTAATAGCAGCTTAGATTTACTAATCCTTGTGGTCTACCACTTTAGAAGAAACTGTATTTTGCTCTGTATGGCAATGAGAATGATAGGGCTATTAAATCACAGGAAAACTGGAGGGAATTAATCACTTAATACTATTCCAGGTCCTGGAATCTTTTCAGGATGTTCACAGGTAGAGCAGAAAGTGAGAAAACGAAGATTTTAAAATTGTTTAAAGCTTAATTATTTCAATAGATTTCTTTGGAATTCTGCTTCTCTGCCCCTTCCCCATCTCATGTAGACGCAGGAATCCTCCATATGGTACAAGGTAGCATACCAGGAAATTGTCTTCAAGTAAGTTTGGAACTTTAATTGCACAGAACCTACAATGTTTTTTAATCTCCTAACAATTACTTTAAGTGTTAGGTGTGTGATAGCCTGGGTTTTATGATAAAGGATCATAGTGGCATGTGTTGGAAGGATGTCTGGAAACTAGACTAAGCAACAAAATAACAGGAGTACAGGAACAGTCTTTGACATCTTCCTAGCATTCATCAGAAGATTTCCAAAGAAAACACAGAAATGTCTTTTCTGAAAGCTTTAGCAGCTGTGTGTGTGACATTTTAAGACTGTGCTCTCTACAGTGGTTTTGTTTTTCCAGCCAAGAAAATGCATCAGGCAGTCAGAGAAAATTCAGAGAACTGTATGTTTTTAATTAAATCCTTTGATAAAGCTCACAGCTATTTTTTCTTATTAAAGGTTCTAAAGTTTTAAACAAATTCAATAGGTCCCTGAACAGTTAGCATGGAAAATTTGGAGACCAAGTCAATCAATAAGCCGGGAGTTAAAGGGATTTTAGTCCTGCTTTAAATGAAAAATCTTCGTGCAGTTTGAGCTACACAGTTTGTGTAGAAAGTCTCAGCAATATTGATCTCAAGTGCACACATTTTCCCATGTGAAGGTCACTGATGCACATATATTAAAAAACTTCCATGGAACATAAACCTGCTGACAGTATGAAATATTTTTGATATAGAAAATATGTGCTTTTTACAAAGTTACAATTATTAAAAAAAAATTGCTATGAACATGACTGCTAAATATTCTTATTATGACTTTGCTTTAGAGAATTTGAAAGAGGCACTCATAAAGCCTTGATTCCAGAATGGCTGATCTGTAACTATCTCTATAGTAATAACAGCACTAGTATCATCCCAATAAGAAATAATATGATGACACTTCCAGCAGGATATTTCTGCTTTGATTTACTAACTGTGATCTGAAAGTAGTTTATCTACAGAGTCAGTGCAGCAAATTGAGAAATAACTGCCTTATTTATATGAATACGGTACATACTTATAAGTATGCTTTTGTGTCTTTTTTCCATAAGAGGGAAGATAAAAAGATGCTGCTAATGGAAACATCAGAAGTGACAAAAAATTACAAAGTCACTGATAAGATAAAGAGGAAGGTAGCCTTTTTGTGGACTGTCTGATTTTGCCCTCTCAAGGTCAAGCTGACAAGACAGAGATATACACTCAATCCAGAGGATCTGAAACATAAAAAGTGAAGACTCACATTCATCCCAGCTAACTTTATACACTCAACTGAAGTGCCTAATACTATTTTTCCTGAGTGGGGGGACACACATCTTCAAAAAGCATTTTCACCTAAGATCTGCATTGTCCTCTACATACTGAGTTACATTGTCCTCTACGTATGATCTGTTTCTCATACACAAGAAATAAAGGATGCCTTCACACTCACTAATCTACTCCAGCCAGTGAGATAACAGGCCATTCCATGCTACGAAATTTGGGAAGAGACAAGATGGCAAAGGCAAAGACCTAGATATGAAAAAGGAAGAAACAGCTGCCGATCAATTGACTTCTCATGCCTCCAGAAATTGAAGCAAATAGGCACTGAAAGGTGTGCAAACATGAAAAGAAGGCTACAATCACACACAATCATCAGAATTAGATATGCAGACATCAATGTTTTTTCCACTATCCAGATTGTAATGTCTCTAACTGAAAGATTGTGTTCATGAAAAAAACTTGTAAGGAGAGAGACAGTGTGAGTCAGGGCCACCTTGCTAATGCAGCTGTGAAGCAAGGATCTATGGCTCTACCCAAAGGGAAGGCCAGAAAGCCAAAAGGGTTGTCACAGCACAAGAAGTTGTCCAAAGCACACAACTTCTACCTTATCAACATGGCAGACAGCAATTCCAAAGCATTTTCGTAGAGCTTGTTCCCAATATCAAGTGCATCGGCACTTAAGAGAGCTAAGTGCTGAGCTGGTACAAAGCAGTGTAGCTTTGCTGCTTCTAAATGAGCTGTATCATCTTACACAGCTGACTGTCTGCGTGTCCTAACAATTACATTTACAACCGAATGGAAATGTTCTAGCTATAAGTTGCAGCAATTTTCCCCTCAGCTTCCAATCCTGTTTCCTTTATGGTGGTTTGAGCATATTCTCTGAATTAAACATTCTCATTAATAGATATTAAATTAACTCATGAGCAGAGCTCAAAGAGAAAAGAGGCTTATGCACACCAGGAAAAGGATGCAGAAAACAACATAAATATCTGCAATTGTCAGTGAAGTAGGTAGGGAGCAGAGAGAGCTCAAAACAGATGTTCGTACTGGCTGCTGACCTGTTAAAAATGCTTCTTTCTGTTATGAAAAACCCTCAGAAGGAACCAAATTGTATTTCATTGCCTTGTCGGATTCCCACAATGTATTCCTTAGGTTATGTGCAGAAGTGCTTCATTTTAGATGCAGATCTGCTTCTTTCAATTACCAGTGCAGACTCCAAAGCATTTTAGCAATGTCACATGTCAATTTAGCTTGCTAAGTTGTCCTAATAGCCTCTTTTTTAACTTCAGTGACAGCAGGAAAAAGAAGATGTTCTTATCAGTCATAAGTGCTTATGCCTTAGCACTACTAAAGCATCTAGCCAGCTCTTAGATTGAATAAAGATGCAGAAGATTTGATGTTGATGCATAATACCTGTTTTTAATGTGCTGGGGAGAACCAAGACACTTGAAAGTTCCATTGACCATAATAGCAAGCCTTGTGCAGAGAGCTTCACATTCTTCCATACTACAAAATAAATTGAGGGGAAAAAACCAAATAATTAGTAGTGAAAACAGAGAACATTTTTTACACCTAACTTTAGTTAAAGTGGAAGAATCTGGACAGATGCCAAAACAGGTACATAAAACCTTAGGCTTCAAAGGGTGATAGTCAAAGTTGTAAGCCAAATCAGTACATATCAACAGTTATTACCACATGACAGTGAGAAGAGAGCCTTAAGCCATTATTTATATTTTTAGTCCATAACTATTTGGAAATTCTGGTCAGAATATAAAGGTATCATCATTACCACAGGCAAATGCCTCATAAGCACTCTCAGGAATGCCACTGATGGAGTCATGAACTCTGTTCATTCCCTTTAATACGTGTTTATGATTATTCTGAGCTACAGGATAAAGGGAGAAGAATGAAAAGCTTGCTCAGCCTTTCTTTTGCATAGTACATGGCCTTGAAAAAAAAGTTACCCTTAGCCTGATTGCAGGATAGAAGACGATCTAAAACACTACAATCTAAACAGAATTTAGGAAATGGAAATGCAACTGAATAGAAAAGCAGGGTTCTCCTAGATGTGACTGCTTCAGATGATAAATAATAGCTTTGACTTGTAAAACTTATGGCAGATGGGCTGCTACCCTACATAGTCTGCAGAATTGTGTGAGCAGCTCTTTCAAAGAAGCACTTTAGACATAAAGAACCAGTCAGGATGCACCCATCATCTCAAAGAGGACTCAAAGGTGATTGGTGTTCCTACAATTTGCTGTGTGCCCTCCCCAACCCTTCTGAGACAGCTAAACAAGAGATGCCTTGTGTGCCTCAGCCATGAGCCAGTCCAAATCAAAGTGCTTTGACTGAACTAACATTGGCAATCAAGTACTGCCCTAGGAACAATTTCTTTATAATATGGCAGGGCTGTGGTGAGAACTGCCAAACTGCTCTGAGAGAGACAAGGAGAGAGCTGCACATCTTCCCACAAATCAGGAAATTCACTGAATAACTCCTAACTTGGCATAATGCTCCCCAGCTGTGGCAAAATTACACAAATTTAGGGCTCTAGGGACAGTTGAGAAAGCCTCACTCCTCCCCAGTTAAAACAGAAGTTTTGTCTCAGATTTGTAAGTAAAAAAATCGTCTTGGGATAGTAGGTAAACAGCCCTCAAAACCTGATTTTTACACAGCAAACCCTCTCTATCCCTTACACATGTATTTGCTGACATGTACAACATGTAAAATTCCTGTACTTATACAAGTAAATAATCTCAAAGCCCCAATGGCCTTCAGAAAATATTATAAATAGTATAAAATAATTTCTCCCTCCTTCACCCTGGCACAATAATGTGAACAGTAACATTGTACTTATTGTCTGCTTCAAGCCATTCATTTGTAGAGCTAAATGTGTAGTTAGTACAATCTGATGGATTTTGTTTAATATATATAGTGTATATATGTATACTATATATATATAGTATATAATTAGTAAGGAGATCACAGGTCTCTTCTATTTAGCTGGTGTTTGACAGGTTCTTATACTGGGCTGAAAAGTCAAAGCACATTTTTTCCTGAAAATCACTGAGCTGAATTCACAATGCATAACCCAATTTCTCTAAATGAGTGTGCTGGTAAGCACTTGGCCACCAAACAAAGGTACATGAATTTTAAAATTCAGGTTCCATAAATAAAACACTAAAAATTTTTGAAGAATTTTTCCATCAATAATGGACTGGGACAACAAATACATCTTAAGAATATCTAAAAAATCTGAAAATAAAAAACAGTGGGAGAAGTTTGGCCGCATTCCTTTATTAATTCATCTATACTTCAAATCTCATTTGGTCAAATGCTTCTTTACCATTCTGATTTTTGAATTGTGTCTTCTCTGGACATTTTTTCATGATCTTTCCCTTATCTAAAGAAATTTTATATATAGTTATACATAGCATATATATATATATATTACCTAAGGGAACATTTCATTTATTTCATTTCACTATAGAGGTTACAAAACAGTATTGATGTTTCCTCCATTAAACCAATATACCAGTGACCATATCTGAGAACTGACAAGGTATTTAATGCAGATGGACTCTTCTAAGAGGATGGGGTCTCTCCTACCATTTCCAGTAATGCATAGAGAATAGCTGACGCATCCATCTTCAGGACGCCATGACTTACTCTTTTCATATACTGATGCAAATAAGAAAATTCATTACATCATCTTGCTGTGCCTGCAACCCCTGCCATGGCTTACTCTTTTCATATACTGATGAAAATAAGAAAATTAATAAAATCAGAAGGTTTTTCTCTCATTACTCCTTTTGTAATGATTTTTAAGGTAGCCAAATACAAAAAAGTTACCTGAAATTCCAAGCAAGAAGAAACAATACAACACTGAGTAAAAAGAGCATGGAAAAAAAGGAATTCATTACATCATCTTGCTGTGCCTGCAACCCCTTGAGCAAATGACTGTGACTGAATGACCACACACAGAAATCTCCAAGACTTTGTTAGCACAGTCAACATCTTTGTTTTAAGGTACTTTTCTGCACCAAGCATGATAATAATTTTCCTGTAGGTTGGTTTATTAAATATAATCTATGTGTATTTATAAATGCTTACCATATATATAATTTTTATATATGATATATGTATAGCTATAAGTATTTATTATCTCTGTTTAATTTTATACATATACTCTTTTTGATAAGAGAGACTTGCAAGTGGTTGTTCTCACTTTCTGGAAGGTGACTGTTTGGTGACTGTTTCTGATCTGCATACACATCTGCCATGAGCACAAACAACTGGAGAAGTCCTATAGCTCCCAGATGTCTACACTGCCCATCCCATGTGTTTGATAAGATGTTTGGATTTGACATCTTATAACAGTTACTCCCACAGCCCTTTTAAGAGGAATTTTCCCCCACAGAGGAGAGAATTCACAGGATTAAATAACATTAACTCAATGCAAAGAACAGGCAAACCCATTTCCCATGTGGATGGCTTTCATGGAGAAAGACGTGATGCTACAAAATCTACATTTCCCCTCCTTATTTATTACTCCTTTTCTCCCTAAATCAAGTTTTTTACTTCATCCACTCATGGAAACAAAAAGAATTATATTTGATTGACAAATCCAGTCTCTGTTACTACAAAACTAGGAAGAAGGAAACTCTTCCAGTTGCTTTTCATGCAGTGGAATTCCATGGGGAGTGTCAGCACCTTTTAGAAGAGTATGGCTTTGGCCAGAGTATTTTCAGCAAGGAATCCCAGCTGAAACCTGGAAGCAAAGTTTCCAAGAAACAGAGCAAACAAAACAACCAGTTTGAAGCTAATTTTAGTGCTTCACTACCAATGTCAGAGGTTAAAAAATTCAGTTCAGTCTCCCATTATCTGTGGATTGCTAACAAAGAAAACATAAAAAGCAATAAACATGAAGCAACCTACAATGTTGCTCAAATTACTAGCTATGATCCTGGATGCAATTTAAAAGCAGATTCAGTAGTTTATATTGCTGTCTTTGCTTTCAGACAAAATAATAATAAAAAAACCTGTTTTAAAATACTGAAAAACTCCTTTAGATTTCTAAAGCCAGCAAATGTTTTAAAGAATTTGACGTGTTTACATATCTTTCTTTCCTCTTTTAATTCCATATGCAACAGTCTGTGCCCTGCAGCAAGAAGTAGGCTGAAATGGATACTTGCAGTAGTACACTGTCATAAAGACATTCAAAACCAGTTGGAGCATTTCCTAAGATCAGGAAAAAAACACTGATTTAAGATAATCTCCTCCTTTTACTAGCTGAACCAGGGTCAGTTAAAGCATAAAATGCAGATAAAATATCTTCTCTTAGAAGTGAGGCAACAGTAGGAAGTTAGAAGCAACAAAATGTGTCTAATCTTCTGAAACACAGACTTTAGAGAACATCTAGTTTATCTGGTTCTTGTTTACCTGTGATCTTTTCCTGTAAGCCCAGGAATTTCCCTGAAGTCTGAGGAGCAGCTTTCCTGCCCCTGACTGATTTGAAAGGTTTATTGCACTGGTTTGGCTCTTCCCAGTCAAGTTTTAAGAAAGCGAGGTTCAATATTCTCTAGTGAAACAATGAACAATGGTATGAAAGAGAATGTAGTGTAATGCAGTTCTCAAAGCTTTGTAGCTCCCTGATCTTCAACACAGAAGGCATTGTTTACACTGGAGTGGCCAGTGTCAGACCTAAATGGGCAGTAGCATGCAAGAACCAAAACAACCTGGGATAAGTAATTCAAATTAATATAATTCATAAATATTGCTTGATTGGGTGACTTGTGGATACAACGAAATGTAAGAACTAGCCAGATTTATGAAATAAATACAACTAGTAAGAATTAGGGGTATCCTGGAAGAACATGGGTCAATTAAACACATATTTGGACCATGGAATACAACAATTGTGTTTGTGTTTGTGGTTTTTTTCTGCTCACCCAATTGCTCCAAGGAAGAAAAAAAATAGAAAAATAAAAACAATTTCACCTTCTATTTTTGTGAGCACTGGAGAATAAAATTAAAGGCATTAATACAGCAGAACAAAGAAGAGGGTTGTTCATCAATTACTCCCCAACTGATCAGGAAAATACCCAATTTTCTTTAGAGCAACATACACGACAACAAAAGTAAATGTAGCCCATTTTTCATAAGCACAATATTACTTTTACTCACCAGTAGAAGTATTTGGGGTTTACCAACTAAAGCCACAGCAGTAGAGAGCTTCCTCTTTGTGCCAGCGCTGTATGTTCTCACCAGTTTATCGGCATGAGAGCTGAGGTGTAACCTGTTAACCAGGTCCTCTGCAACCTGTGGTTTGCAAATTTGAAGGCCAACAAAGATGAGCCAGATTAGATAGCATTTGTGCATAGATTGAAAGAGCATTCTGTTCATGCACATTAAGAAAATGTACATGTTGTCTTCTTATTTACCCACACTTGCTGCACATTATTACTTTTGAATCTTAAACACAGGGGGCCCTTTGTTCTTCAAAATGATAAGGATTTTCTCATATAGAAGTCAGGCTTTGGCACTGCTCAGCACAGTCATTTGTATTTGGTTTGTGTCCATGGGTCAATGACCTAAAATATCTCTCATTTCAACTTATTCTCCACTATTTATTTGATCAAATACCTGAGTAACTGACAATTCAAGGAAAAACGTTCTCCATCAGCTACAAAAATGATGAAAATATCAGGAAACAAGTTGCAGTTGTGGATTTAGAGCTTCTTTAAGACAAAACGTAACAGGATTAAATTTGTATAACTTTTTAATAACTGAGGGGTAAATTAATCCTAGCTGGATTTGTTTTAATTGCTTTAACAAGAATTTATGATCAGAGCAAGCTGGGAAGGCATGTGAGCACAGCTGGAGACAAAGCTTATGCTGTCCCCTATGGCCGTTTTCTTTATCCTGTCAGAGACTATCCTGACATACAAGGCTCCCTAAAATACTGGCACTAGAGATCCTTAAATGTAGCAATAATCTTAATCCACCTATATCAGCTACTACTGCTAGACTGTCCACAGAGATATAGCTCAAAACCTTGAGGGACACAGCAGCAACTTTTCTGCTTGCTGCTGCCAAATTCACCCTGCAGAGCAGCAGGGGTTTGGCATAGACTCCTGGGGGGCTGTGTCATCAAGGAGTGATCAACTTTGTAACAGAGAAAGTGTGTCTTCTACCTGTATGTAGGACAGATGGAAGATTTTTGTAAAACAAGGAGTTGCATGCTGCTGTTATTGGCCAGCATTGACTGCCAGAGCAACCCCAGCAGTATGCTTCATTCTCTTTGCTTCCTCTACATTACTTTCAGCAAAAAACAAGGAGGGACAGGAAAGCCTGATCATCAGATGGACAGTCTCCACTTAATTCAAAATTCCAATTGAAAAAAAATTCAGTAAACAATATTGTGAATTAATATTCACTATCCATCATAAACAAACTGCCACAAGCATAATAATACTTTCTATAGAAGATTTTTATGCAAACACCTTTGGAAATGATCAAGATATTCATGACCCTCTAAGCAAGATTTGTCAAAAGATACTTATAAAAGTAAGAGACATCTGTGAGGGCAAGTTGTCTGTAAGAAGGAACAGTGCTGCAGTGGTGAGAATCTGCAGTATTCTTGTGATGATCCTTGGACTGGTATCCATAGTCACTGTGTTTGGGGTACCTGGATGTATAACCTCACAGCAGTGCATGTTCTCATACAAAAGCCATACTTCAGAAATATTGCTCTGTCTACATTAGATGCAGAGAGGTTTTGTTTTGTTTTTGTTTTTGTTTTTTTTTTAATTATAACTGTTGCTATAGCCATAGGTAATATTATACTGAAAAGTTCAAGGTTTCTGCTGTATCAAAGTTAATTCACAGTAATTTACATCCAATTAGAGGTTATAGTTGTGGCTTCAAAAATGACTCATCACCTAAGTTATATTCTAAGATAAAATAGTTGAGCTTTGTTCTGTTATGTAGTTTTTCACTTCCAAATACAGGTCTCATTATACACCAAAGCAACACACAAAGTGAAGTGTTCTAAAGCATGTGGTAGACACCTTATCCTGTCTACAAAACTGACTTGACTGCTACCATTGGGAATGCATGAATGTTAGTGAGTAAAGGATTATCCTCCTACATATTCACCAACAGACACACAAATTACACAGAAGATCCCATGAGAATTTAAGACCAGAAAGTGAAAAAACTTGCAACCCCATATTTACACCAAATATACTTTTTAACTACAACAAGCTTCAAGAGTAATTAAAGAATAATCAAGAGAGGACCATGCATAATAGCTGAAACATAGTCAAAACTATTCTTTAGCTATGACTAGAACCATTTTTTCTAAGACTGCTTTGAAGTGTCATCTAAAGTCAGCAAAATGGCTTTTTTTTTTTTTTTTAAGGGACGATGAACGCTGCATGGGGAAGAATTTAGAAGGTCAAGGAATAGTGCCAGGGAGAAGAAAGTAACTCTTTAAGTTAGATGGGTCTTCTTGTAGTCTGTAGCCCCCAAGGAGACTCAGTCATGTCAGGTATGAACATAAAGTTCTTTGTGAGGAGCAACATTAAAAAGAACTAACTTTGCAAAATTTTTAATTCCTCACAATGAATTCTCCTCTCTTTTGTGTGTGCTCAAGCATTTAGCATGACTCCATGATCTCCTTTTTCACACAAGGAGATAAAGCCTGGCAAGCTTCCTGCTATAGAAATTTTCAAGACAAGGTTAAAGATCTAAATAGGTAAAAGGAGAGGGGTGGGAATAATTTTCTAGTACCCACTTTGCTGCTGCTTTAAATGTGAAGAGCTTCCAAGATAAACCTTGCAGATCATCATAGTGCACAGCACAATCTGACCTATATCTAGATATGCTCCTTTGGTATGAAACATTTCAAATTAGAATTGATTTAGAACTGAATGACATCAGCAACAAAAAGGCAGAAGGAAGGGCCAACTTTCTTATTCCTAAATATTTCCCAGTTTCACCTAGAAAAGTCTCCTATTCCTGCTACCTCTCTCAAATCTTATATTTCAAAATAGCACTGCAGACTATGGTTCAGCAAATATAAGAATATAGAGCCCAATCTTCTTTCAAGAGATGACACTTTTCTTTAATGCATATTCTAAGATTTCCAGTAATTTTTCAGCTTCATCAATAATACCTAAGCAACAACAAAATACTAATTTGAATGAAATTAGAAATATTACATATTAGTTATATTGTAGAGGAGCCCAAATATCTCCATTATAACTTCATTTGTCTGCATAGCCAGTGGTTTTTATCATAGTACACTGTGAAATAAATATGAAAAATCCCTCTTAAACTACTTTAAATGAAAGTCAGAATTGAGCATGTGATCAATCTTCAGATACAGATACACATATTTATGCAAAAGAATTACAGTTAATGATTTCCTTCTTAGTGAATGTCAGATACATACACAAGCACCTTCCCTCCCTCCTTGTCATATTCACCATAATGCTCTATTTGAATAATATTTCATTGACCTTTAGCAACAAAGAGTGAGGAAATACATCAATTTACTTAGTAAGTTGGCAGCATTAAGGCCAACTCAAAAGCTACAGAGTTATATACAAATATATACATTGTAAGCACACTTGAACCATTAAAATGTTTAATGTCTATTCGTGACTGTAATAATGTATTTAAACTGTTTCCTTCCTCCCTCCCCACACCAGCATTAAAAATTATAACAGACTTCACATGTATCAGTTAGCAATTTCCCTATTTTCCAATATTTCTTAAAACAATTTCCTCTTTTTTCTCATCAGTTCTAATATATTTAGCAAAATATTTTCCCCCAAATTAATTTGGGCTAGTCCACCTAGCTTTAGAACAGGCATTGGAATGAGCCCTTCAATCTGTAGCATCTAAACGAAATCCCCCAATACTTTGTGGAGTTCCTAAAGACAACATTCATTCCAGAAGAGGCAATACAATAACTTTTTGCACACATGCCAATATCTGCGGGAGTAAAGGTCAAAACAGGCATGGCCTCCTCCATCCACCAGATCCACCAGGGAATTAAGAGATCCATTCCACTGAAAAGCGTAATTGTGTAACCACTAATGCCTGCGGGTTTCCACTCCCTTTAAAAATTACCTCCAATAGTCAAGTAAAAAATTAAGTGGTGCTAAGCACTTTCAGTCTGTATGTGTTCCAGAAAAACCTGGAGTTATTAATCTATTGAAAGACTAGAATCAATCTATTGAAAGACTAGAAACATCATGGTTTCTAGTCAACATCATAGCTTGAAAAGCTATATCCATCAGTGTATTAATTTTCATAATTCCTGACAATAAATAAAATGCATAACTTCTTGCTATTTATTTAAACAAATCCTCTTAAAGCAAATCTGACCCAATATTGAAAATGTGTATCATACCCAGTATAAATGATAATAAACATGGGCTGAATTCTAGACTCATCTGAAAAATAACTTTACATGTCCAAAGCAGTAATTCAAAGTGTCAGGTTCTGAGTAAGGGGATACAGCATGGTTTGAACATCCTAAACAGCAACCATTCATCAATTCCACACAAAACAGTATTTTTTTGGCTTTCAAATAAACTCAGAATTGCTAGATTTCTTGCATTTGGAAACTGTATATCCATGGTCAAGTTTCTGAGGAACAGTATTTTTTATCCCAAAATCTCATAAAACTGTACACACTAATTCTCCTTGGGGTCCAAAAATAAGTAAACATACAAAGAATATATGAATTTACAGATTCCCATTTCCAGCACCTATAGAATATGACATGTAAGGAAATAATTGAGATTCTAGAAACAGAGCAAAATATTCCTGAAGAGTTAATGAAAAGAGAAAGCATACTCCAAAAAAGTTACCTCAGAAGACCTGATAAAGCTTCTTTAGAGATTTGCAACAGAAGTTTTAATGCTAATGAGGATTGCCATTTGATGCTATGCTAATAATTTTAATTTTTTAACAAGTTGAGTGCTGTATTTTGGAACAAATAGAGATCTAGGAAGTTAATATATTAAAGAAATAAAAATTAAAAGTACTATGATTAATCAATATCCTTCTAAATAACCTAAAAGCTTTACTCTATTTTTTTCAATTTTAAACAAAAAGAATCTTCAGAGTAGGTTTGTGAAGTATAAAAAAACCTCACATTACATGTGAAGCTTAACACTGGTAGTAAATGTCCCATTTTTCTCCTCCTTTCCCATTCATTTAATTACTGTTTTGGAACATTAAGTGCACTCAACTTTATGTCAGGCACTTAACTCCTGCTGCTGATAAATTTGTCTAGCAAAGGATTTGGTCCTTGAAGTTAGTGCTTCAATAGACAACTTCAGCTGCAACACAACCTGTGAGTCACCTGCCTGCCCACCAATTTCTTAAAAACCAAAGTGAATATATGTTTCTTTCATTATCAAACCAATGTACTCTCTAGAATCTATGTGTCTGTGCATACTAGTGTAATTAGTCACTGGCAAATATTCAGAGGCAGGCTTGGAGTGCTGCATCATAGGCAGGAGGGAATGATGAGAAAATAACAGCTTACGTTTCCATGCAGCTGCTCCTCTAAAGCATTCCAAAGCCCTATTTTCTTTATAGGCAGCTAAAGTGCTCACTTTCTCCAGGCACCAGCCATTTCTGAGTGGAAGAACAGCAGCTGTTGAGCACTTGACAGCCATGCCACACAGTCAGGAGGGTCCACTGACAAAAACATTTGTTTTCCTCTGAGATAGCTGCATTTCAGTTTTTGGTGGAGGAAAACCAGAGCAGCTAAATATTATTTGCAGCAGTGCTTTGATGCCTTGATCGCAAGCATATGGCAACAAAATCTGCTCTGCAATACATGCAGACAAAAAATTAAGACAACTGAAAAGAAGGATGATCTTTCTTTCACAAATGTGATGCTAAGGCATAGAAGACTGACTATAAAGAATAGTCTAAGCCTACACCTAGATCATCTGAGGTCAGTAAGGTTAATGTTTGTCTTCTCTCAGTGCACACAGTAACATAACTCCTATCTAAATGAATGATTTTCATCAATTTGAAGAGGGATGTGTATGTCATGTACCATGCCACTTGAGGAACTCTTGCCTAACTGCTATGGAGGAAATGACACTTCATGGAGAAAACAGGTAATTAATTATAGTTGAGTGCTTTAGTGCAATAACAACTATCCTTTAATATATTTCTTTTAGATCAAAGGAAAGATATGAAAGTTTTCAATACTCTGCTAGTAGACTGAAGTATAAATTAACACCAATAAGTTGTGAAGGGCAAACCATCAAACAAAAGACTGTATGATAATTTCTGAGCAGTATGCAAGTAACGTGTTGTTAAAACATGTAGAAGTCCAGGCATTGTCCTGGACAATGGATACTGCTGAAGACAAGGGACAAAGACTTGCAAGAATAATTTATTTTCCCCAGGCTTTCATCCAGAAATACCCAAATTATCAGCTTAAAACATTAAAAACTCAAAATATTGCCTGTCCTGATGAATACTCAATATCCCTTACAGGAATCATACTTTCTGCTGAGGAAAATGAAAACAGGCTGCAGAGAACCAGAAAGCAGCCTTCTCACATACAGTCAAGTGGTTGCAAGCCACTTATTAGACCCTGAGGCAACAGCCAGAAAAGCACTGGGTAGTAGAAAAAAAAAAAAAAAAAAGCTATTTCACTTCATGCAATTTTGCTTCTGGAAAAATGAAAAGAAAACAACAGTCAGTATTCTGGAGGTTACAAGGGCAGTGCTAGTGCAATAGCTACTACTTGGGACCAATTTATACAGCAGGAATTGAAAGATACCAATTTCATGTCACACTACAGTTTTCTCATGTTAATAGAGACGCAATTAAGCAGAAAAGACTGAGCAGCTCAAGTCAGGTCATATTGTAAAATTCCATCTGCTGATACAGAAAAACCCATATTTTACACTGTATCTGTTTCATACTTAATTTCTGGTATCAGCTGACTTGTTGCCTCATTACAGAAAAAAAGTTCAACCTGCTGATCAGCACAGCTACACCTGTATCTGTAAATCCAAGAGCTCCCAGTGATATTGCCAAATATTGTCAATTTCTATGCTAGTAAGCTCTCATTTTCTTTGGCTTCTGCTTGGACAACTCAAGCTTTGTGTGGCAGCTGGAGCATTTAAGAGACTACTCCTATCTTGTGAAGTTTAAGACAGCTCCTATCCCAGCACCCAGGTGTTTCATTTATTTATACAGAATCATACAACAATTTTTAGTTCCTTCAAAGTTAAATCATATAAAAGAATAAAAGAGTTTTTCAGAGGTACAAGACTCAAAGTGTGGTGTTCTCTCACAGTTCTTCATGTGTGACAGCGAAGACATGGAAGCATTCATAAATTTAATTTCTTTTAGGAGTTTTGTGCTCAAGATTTCATTTGCAATAGTTATTTTACTATCTGCGGTGATGTTATTGTGTTTTGAACTGGCATAACAGAGAAAAAATACACATTATTTAAATAAAATTTTGGTAATGAAAAACCTTATTACTAAAGCTGTTAAGATGAAATATTAGACAGTTTCTCATGTTCAAAAGGTACAATTGTTCTATAAACTCCACAGACTAGCCAGGCAATATCTCCCCCCGCAAATCTGTTCTGGATAGTTACCTTATGGATATCCTGCTTTGGAATTCCACGCAGTGTGCAGTAATAATAAAGATGCTCCCAACCTGTTAAAAGTCCATCCAGAGCATCTTGTTGTGGACAATATCCAATAAGAATACCTTCAGAGCTAGCAGAGAGTATATCCATTTCAGACCTGTTTAAATAAAAATAAAAATATTTGAATGTTTAACAAATCCCATGTCCCGGGGTTCCACACTTGGGATACAAGTCAAACACACATAATCTCAAGTCTGCAGATAAAGGAGTTAGAGTCTCTGCTGCGGTTACTTAGTGCAGCACCACCCACACACAATGCACACTTTTTGTCTCTTTTGGGCTAGCAAAGCCACCAGCATGTCACTGTTGTGACAGTGTGTGGGTCAAGGTCAACAGACCAACACATGAAGAAGAAACATCTATTAGAATTAATACTCGCCAGTTTTACTTCCCTTATCTTTTTGGTAGTACCTGCTCCAAAGAGACACATTTCAAACCATACATTGCTCATACTGGATATTATACTATATACAATATTATATTTGTATCAATCTCATTGAATATTGAGGAGGAAGGACTTGAGAGAGAGGGAAATTTTGCTGAGTATTCTTTGTGTGTCTGTGACCACACATACGCATGCGTGCATTCTCTAAACAACAAGAGTAAAACAAAACACAGGATATTAAAGCCTAGTAACTTAAAAGACAATACAGGATAAAGTATAAAATTATCCTGATTTAAGAGACTTTGGCCTTTACTTTGTAGCTGTACAGCATTACTTGAAATTACATTCATTGCTAAGAAGCAAGCATGATTGCAAGGGTGTCTCATTACCCATAATGACACTAAATCTATCCTATTTATTCCAACATCTAATTCAACACTCAGCAATGCTGATTTACATGTAGAGAAAGACCTATCAAAATGAAGATACTTAATAATAAAAAAAATCTGAGCTTTGAAAGAAAAAAGTTTTCAAAAGATTCTGAGTAACAGAATGTTTTTCCTCCTAGTGGTTTTCTACATTTCTGATTGAAAGAACTAAATATATGATTAATCATTTAGACACAAAGTAAATGTGTTAACTGCAGGATCTACAAATACTAGCACTAGTGAAAATATAAATATGTATCTCCTGTTAACAAGATTCAGGAGACTGGGGAGAAAAAATTCTGCATTTTACATAATGAACCACAGCATGAAAATATATTTTAATGCTATCAAAAGATAAATTACCATGATTATGACAAACCTTGCCATAGACTAATTAAAATGGTCCTTTGCTGTTAATGGCAAAACTATAAAATCATTATATCTTGGCTGGTTTGGCTGGTGCTGCGTAAGCTATCTGCCTGTAGACACCTCTTTAAATAAAGAGGTACCAAAAAATAGAAGGGTGATAAGGGAAAGAGGACAACAAAATATTCCTCATTAATTTATATCCACTTATAGAACATTTTCAATGAAATATATACAGAATTTTTTGCTCTCTCAGTTTACAACCATACATATGGCAAATTAAACCGTTTTTCTATAGTCATCTTTACCATAAGATATGGATTGAATAATCCTGATCTTTTTATACAACCAGTCAGAAGCAGTGGATTCCTTATTTATTTCTAACACAGCCAAATACTAATCACAGTGAAATGTTAACTAGATGCTGTTGGACATAGAGAGATGTGTCTGAGGTTTGTTTTGCTAGGAAGATTCATGCACAGCGTATTCTTTTGGTGCAGCTGTTGTCTTTTGAGAAAAAAGAGATTGAGCTTTTGATAATATGCCAAGTTCAGTGAGAAGAGAACAAATCACACTCAGGGGTAATTTCAGGGACATTTACTCAGCATGAGCCCTGTAGCTGGATAGAAACACCTTGTCTGCAATGGGCCCCTACCATGAAGAACAAAAAGTTAAATATGGACAGCTGCAAAAAAAACCAACAGACATCTAATGTTCTTTAGTAGAACTATATTAGAGCATCCTTACTCAGTTTGCATCAGGAAATAAAAAGTGTCGTTGGTGTTAATTGTACACACAGGATTCTAGTGCTCTGCCTATGTAAAGCACTCATTCTTAAGTGAACAGTATCCCAGCCACTGACCTTTAGCTTTCATAAAGTGAGGGCAAAGTGAGAATGCATCATTTAAAATTCTTGCTCAGTTTGGTCCCTTATCTTGCCACTTTATCCATTAGTGCTGACCCTGAACACTTCAAGACTTCCCATTAACACAGAGATTCTACTGTATTCACTAAAGAACTCATGGACCTTTCCACCTCACTCCTCCCTCTCATCTCTGTATCTGTCAAATCAAAAACAATCCAACGAGAAGACCAAAAAAAAAAAAAAAAGCCATACTAGGATACTTTATTTTTGTTAATGTGCAGTATAATGCCTTGTCTTCCCTCATCAACATCACAGAGGAGATTTCAAAATCAAAATTCTGGACATTATCATTCTGTTCTGTTTAGCCAGATCCTAAGTTTTTTTTTAAGATAAAAACAATATAAATAAAAAATAGAGGAAAGAAAAACACATTATCATTTTTAATTATAGTAGTAACAAGCTCCTGTGTTAGGAAATTGATTTTCCTTGAAATTCAGTTAATCTCTCAGATTTCATTTTTATGGGTCTAAATTAAATGAACATTTCAAGTAGTGATGGTTTGATACCAGAAAATCTTCTCAGTAAATGATATACTGTAAATAGTTTTCTTTTTTTTTTTAATTTCTGATTCAATTCATTAAACTAATTATAATCCTCTTCTTCCTTAACAAACATCATCATATATGCTATTATCAGAATCAAATTCAAAATATATTTTTTAGTATTTTCTGAATTATAGATTAGCATGCACCAAAATGCTGACTTTATTCTCAAGCTAGAGTAAAACAGCCATTTGTTTTCTGCCCTGTTATTATCAGGATGCCATAATTTTTCAGTAGACTATTCACATTAAAAACAAGATATACAGGAGGAAAAAATCAGCTCATTTTATAAACAGAGCGAAAGAACATGTAAGTATGGATTCCAACCCCTCTCAGGCTTTTGTCATAATACAGTAGACACAATGAAATCTAGTGTAATATCTAAAACTATAGAAAGTAAAACACCTTTACACTAAGCTTTTACATGAATACACAACTTTCTATATCTTCATAATAACACAGAGGACCTGTTATCTTTAAATTCTGTTAGCTATTTTGATTACATCATCTGATCAAGTTAAGATATAAAGCATATTTTCTCCTTCATTTTTGTCCTTCATTTTTAGACTTTGTTCTTATGCTCAGTCAATACTTCCTCTTGTTAGTTAAGTTTTCCTTTAGAGTGAACAGCTGCAACAAATGACATCACCAGAATATTTCCAGAAATCTTCATATTTTAAATATAGTTTTAAAGTTGCAGAATTGCATTTCTAGACCTCCGTTAGAAATGGTCAACAGAACATCTGGCATCCTCAAGAAAAACAGTGGAGTCTAGCACTTGAAGCATGCAAGATTTTTTATTCTATCACTGTCTAAGTATTTTGGTGAGAATCATGATATTTTGGTGCAAGACATCCTGAGAAAATATCCCAGACTTAATAAGACTTTCCTCACTATGGAGTGTTCACGTTGTAGGTTTGTACTATTGAGGAAAGAAACTTGCCAGATTTTCAAGATACCGGGGTCATAAACCAAAATCAGAGTGTAGAAAATTTTAGATTCAAAGTTATTCCTCCACTGACCATTACAAGACTTTTTACATTGATCTATTTATTCTGTGCTTAAAGAAAGCCCTGCAATCTGTATACAGACTATATGGGGGTGGCATGGGGCACTCTGGTCAGAAAGCCTTTGCTGACACTGAAAAGAGACATAACCACTGGGATGAGTGAATATGATCTTGGACAAAACCTGTTTTCTTCTCCCGTATAAACAGGACCTGCAGTTTCCAGAAAGCCAGAGTAGCTATTGCAGAACTAGATTTGGATCTTGTTTTTTACAATGTTTACTACCAACATTGCCTATAGGTGGTTATTGGCTGTAATTCAAAGGTAAGCCTCAGTGTTGGGTTTCCAGGGACAACTTAGTACCCCTGATTTCAGTCTTATGGCTGGCTTTGGAAAAATTGTTTCACTTTTGGCTATGCTGCGCACTTTGTTTCACTTTTATATGCTTTTTTTGCAGTTTTTCAATGCAATTAAAAGCAGTGATATATATGGTACTTACAATACCACATATATATATCATCTTCTACAGAGAGATAGATTCCATTAATTAGTCAAAATGAAATATAAATTTACAAATTGCAAAAGTACTTAGACATTTCATTGTACTCATAACTGCACATTCAATTCAGTGCATACTAATGCTCTCAATTAACATTACAAAAAATCAAGGTTAAAATATAATTAATGTAACTATAGCTTCATTATAATTAGACTAATTATACTGATATACAGTGTAAAAACAGCCATTTCAGCCATTATATTTATGTAAATTTATTCTTCCTTTCAAGTTAAGCTATTTGAACTACATTTTAATTATTTATCAAGCTGAATATCATACCTATCAAAAGAGTAGAAGTCCTAGCTATAAAGAAATATTTTACTTTTCCCTCTTTTGTAGAGCAGTTCTTTGGTCCTATGGCTTTGTAATCCAAAAGCTGAGACGACTGACACAATTCAAATAGGATAGGGAATTGCTGTCATGGAGGATCTCTGTGCAGAAGGAAGATGGAAATTCATGGGAGATAAAATAATTACATGAGGAAGGCTGCCAAATGCTTCAGTCCTTGATGGGGCAACTTATGAACAAGATTTACCTGGTTTATCTATTTTTTTTGCATATGCATCCCACTGCACTCTAAGTATGAACTTAAAGTCATCTCTATTCAGCAAAGTACAACAGAAAAGATTGCAAAATAGAGGGCACCAAAAAGACAAACAAACCACCAGTCACATTATTCATTATTTTACATTGACCTTGCCATGACACTTAAAAGGGTTTTGACACTTTCTCTCTGACACTTTCTCTTCAAAGCTGTGTTTAGCGCTCTTAACTTTAGGGACGTTTTATGACACAGTCACTAAGGAGGGTTTATACACAAGTATAGAAAGGGAAAGAAAACAAAGCTTGGCCAAAGTACACACAAACACAAAAAAGCGGAACAGATGTACAGTATCTGCTGATGCATTAGCCCAGCAGACATTCAAAGACTATGAAGACTCACTTTGTTCTCCTTTGTTATACTACTTTGTTAAGTGTCAGCTTTTCTTTGTACATATTTAATGCAGACCTTACTTCTTCAAGCTGTTTGACAGAAAAAGTAACTACAAAAATGTTTACAGTTTCATTCACTACCTTTCATTTAGACAGCTCCCACACTGGTGGCAATCTAGTTACAGCAGTAGAGCCAAGCATGAGATAATTTTAGTCCATTTTTACTCTTGTAGAACAACAGCTGTGCTACAGAGAGCACAAAGAACTCTTCTAATTGTCAAGCAGATCATGCAGTTAATTATTAAACATATTTAAGCTTTGCAACTCTTTAAAAGCCTGTCGGTCTCTTAACATCTTATAAAACCATCCTTTTTAAATACAAGTAAACATACCTTATTCAAATAGTCTACTTTCTAGCAATTATTGATTTTCCTTTTGATATTTCGGCCCTTTATGAAAGGTACTCCTGGTACTTTGCTATCATTATTTTGCTTCCAAGCCTTCTGAAGTAACTGTTTCAATGCTGCTTGTTTCTTTGTCACTCTTCAATATTGAAATGCAAATATCCCTAATATGAAGACACTTTCTAGAAGCTAAAAAGAAACTTTACAGTTTCTTTTGCACAGACATGTCACTGATAACAGTGATATTAATGAGCTACACAAAACAATAAAACTGTAAAATCCCCTGTGAATGGCATTATCTTCACATAATTGTCTGGGGCTGGTGATCAATTCCTATTACTTCTCTGACTGGACTATTTTAATCACATAACAGTAATAACTAGAAAGGTTATATAAATTTCCTAAAACATTTTCTGCTGAGGGATATGAAAATTTAAAGAAAACAGGTTTTTTGTAGACTGCTCAGCTTGTATACTATAAATGTGCATTGGTCACACAAATTGTGAGATACACAGCTCAGGCACACAGTGCATTTAAAATATCTACTTAATTTATAGTGTGTCAAAAAGAGAAAACCCCAATTAAAACAGATCAGAAGCCTTCCCTCCCCCAAAATCATTTCCCCACCAAAGAAGTCTTGTAAAAACCAATTTGCAGAAAAGATGAAGTTGGCTTTAGTATTTCATAAATATTCCCACTTAATGAGACCCTGACTTATGAATCCCAGTGATACTGAAAACTAACATACATAATACCTATCTTCTATGGATTTTATTAGCATTTGTTATGAAAACAGACGTAGATGTCTCTCAGATTCTTAGGAATCAGCTCTTTTTTTTTTGGTGGTATTAAGCATTCAGCAAACAACCAACCTAGAGGAGAACAAATCTTTTAAAAGTACTTGAAGATGTTGTGAATCTGCTTTTTTACACTCTGTTAAAAAGCAAGTTACTTCCCAGGAGCATATTTTTAAAATTTCTTTGAGACTATAGCAGAAGTTCCTTGAATACAAGTTTATTATTGGTGTGTGAGGCTCTTTTGCTATAAACCCCTGCACTTCCAAGATGTTTTAGGTCAACCTTTTAAAAATTCTACTTTGTGTTCAACTTATACCTTTGAAAAATCCCATCTTCCATTTCTAGAATTCATGTTGTTCCAAGGTGCAACTGCTATCTAATAAAATTCAAGGTCATTATCAGTGCACTTACCTCAAAAAGGCACTCATTTCAAACTCAGTATCAAGCAGGAAAATTAATACATTTATTTGTTTGTTTTTTTGTTTGATTTCTTTGTTTTTTAATTTGTTTTTAAACCAAAAACTTTGAAGCATAGTTAGTCAAGGAAATGGAATCTGTTATGAATTATGGATGTTCTGCATGGAATAAAATTAGTTAGGTTCTCCAATTTTTAAAATGGTAACTTTACATATTCACTTAATTATTTGATCATGAAGAGTACATCATCAAGGTAGGGTTAGATTGGATATTAGGAAGAAATTCTTTACTATGAGGGTGGTGAGTCATGGGAACAGGTTGCCCTGAGAAGCCATAGATGCCACATCCCTGGAAGTGTTTCAAGGTTAGATGTACCTTTGATTAAGCTAGTGGAAAGTGTCCCTGCCCATGGAGGGGGGTTGGAACTATATGACCTTACAGGTCCCTTCCAACCCAAACCATTTCATGCCTTCCATCAGACTACAGTATCTTGTCCTTTCACAGTGACAGAGGACAAAAGATGTGTTTTTTCCAGTCAAACCCAAAAGAGGTGGGATCTACATCTAAGCAGCATTATTCATCAGGAATAGGTATCAGAGATAATGCTTTTTATGAAATCTCCTTCATGATGTAAGTTTTAAGCAAAAAAATCTAATTCTGCTGACCAAGAAATGTTCTGCGGCTGTGATCAGCAGCTGCTTTCCTCTGCTGACTGTGGTTTCTGTGCCAGGAACACCAGGCTTCTGAGTACACTACCGGAGTAAGAAAAGGAGAAGCCTTCTTAACATACCTTCCTTCGTTTATCTGAGTCATAAATGAAAATAAATCCACCTAAAATTCCCTGAAATTAGTAATTTTAATCATTCTTAGCTGCTGAGGAATGGTTCTCCTCTTGTGCTTACCATCTCACCTCTGGAAGAGCCAGCAAACTTGCCTCTTAGTGATTTTCAGGAGTTCATCAACACAATGCACCATGATCCGCTCACCAGCGGTTTCCAAAATAATGAAGCAAGGAACAAAGTCAGGAGGGACATAAATTTCTTCTCACAGCCTCAAATTGTTTGTTTCTCTACCTTTAGCTACTGTATAATAGCAGCTCTAACTTAAGGTTGCCTTCTTGAATTAGCGTTAAGTTTTGAAATCTTGGGAATATGGGATTTACACTCACTTCAGTCTCTGTAAACACAAAATATTCATAAACTCGATTGACACCACCATAGTACAAGGTGATAATTAATATTGTCAAGGGTATTTTGTACACTGAAATTCAATTGTCTAAGGCTTTCTCTCAAACCTCCTAAATGTGTCAAATTTCATTACCTATGTTTTAGTATATGGTAAATAACATTGCATCTTAATATATGCTTTCATGTCGGATTTATAAAACACAGTATGGGAAATGAAAGTGACACACACAATGTCCAGGGACAGCATTTAGCCTGTTGTCAAATGCCAGTAGCTGGCTAGTTGACCTCAGAAGCATTTTTAGCCATTTAACCACAGGTACATAGCAACACAAGACAAGTCCCATTAAAATCTACAGCGAAATGCTGTTCAGAGTCAAAACAAAAAGCGGGAGCTTAAATGTCCTGATGCTCTAATGGTGATATTTTATTCTCAAAAAAATATATTACAGATAATTTTATTTCCCCAAATCTCAAATCCTCTTCAGACATGTGCTGTAAACTTCTGACTTCCATCATATCCTGCATCAGGAGCAGTTCCAAAGAATAACAAATATTGATTTTTATCTAATTTTAAATCACTTTGGTTATTTTTAATTTTGATCAATATCTGAAAAATTTTTCTTCTGTTTAAGTCAGAAAATTATACTAAAAAAAAGTCTGGAAAATTATACTAAAAAAAGTCTGGAAAATTATAAGTGAAAACAACCATCTAAAAGTCTCGCTAACCATTTTAAAGCCTCAGTCACACCACTTCTCTTAAGAATAATTTTTCTAAAATCTGGTTTTTTAATATGTTTTTTAAAAATAATTTCTGCTTTATGACCAACATTTTTTATGATTTGCTATGAAAGATAATGAGAAAACATCTTGAAGAAAAATTATTTTTGATATTGGTGATATTGTCCATTTCAAAAGTGCAAAATTTCCAGAAAACTGAATTTTGCAATGACTGAAGCTGCTTACCTTTGAAGTTAGATCTGATGATCATTATCTTTGTAAAGCAGTAAGGAAACACTGACCTATGAAAGCATTTGATTTCTAAACCAAAGAAATGTAACTTGCCATTTTGAAAATTCAAAAATATTTCCTCTAAAAATTTCTCAATGAAACTCTTGACCTGTCCTTGTCCAAAAAATATTTTGAAATGTACATCAATTAGGAAAAGAAAAGAGCCCAAAAGCAATTTACCTATGTATGTATATACACATATTTGCTACTCACTGAAAAAAAAACCTTTCTTTCCCCTCCAATTTTGCTGGGGAAAATGAAAGTTATTGGTTACATCTAACCCAAAGTCCATTATTCATTTATCAGTCCAACAGAATGATAAATCTCACCAACACTACCTCTTATCCTTATACAGAGAATATTGATCAAGTAATTAATTAATGACTCCGAAGTACATTAGTGTAAGAAAATATTTTATAATTACACTCTTGAAGCACTGCTCACCTATCTAAGCCAGGAAAATTCTCAGTGCAGAACTTGCAGGGAGATATATGTCCATGCATTTTAACCTATGTTAGGATTCTTTTAAAAGTTTTAAAAGGATGTATATTAAGTCTTCTTAGAGTTTCTCTTTTGCTACCAGACAAGTTTATTCTCAATTAACAGAGCTGTCAAACAGAATTAAATAATGCTAAAAAGCTTTTCCACAGAGACTTAACAGCAACAAAGCAATATACATTTAAAAGGGAACAAAATAAGTCCCTAGAGTACAGTATAAAAGACTGAAGACATGCTGAGTCTTTGATCATGTGCATTATCAATTAGCACTATTCTGATCAAACCCTGTGTTATTTACCCAGTAGGAGTCCTGATAACAGCACGTCCTGCAGATGGGATGATATCTCCAGTCAGCATCTTAAATGTTGTGCTTTTCCCAGCTCCATTTGTTCCCAGGAGTCCAAAACACTATCAGAGATATTGGGGAAAAAAAAATCAATATGCTATGCTGAAAAAATAAGAAATATCACCACTTCAAATTTTTCCCCTTTCCACATTTCCCATTATATATCTGTAATAAACTATATATGGATATAATGTGTGTGCAAATTCCCTTTCCCACAGAGAATCAGTTTTTAAAAACACTATATATATAATATTTTGATTCCCCCCTAATTACCAGAAGTGACTTATTTAGGATTCTAGCCCTCCTCTTAAAACCCTGCCCAACAATCAAACCCATTATTTATCCATATTGTTAGCAAATGCTAATTGAACATTTGAACAGGAGGATTTTATGTCCCGCTCCCAAACCCTGGATATCAGTCCATAGAGTGAATATTTCCAAGCCTGTCATGAGCTGCTTCACTCTGTACAAGTGGACACCAAACATCCAAGAGGCACACTCATTTTGAACACTTATTTCAGACCCTTAGCCGCAATAGCTTAATGCTTAAGCTAGGCTAGGATTCATATTTAGTCTACAAATAGCCCTTTATGATATCGAAATACTTTTTCATTAACTTTCTTATTGATTTATAGGCCTTAATCAACAATAAAATCCTCCTGGTTACCTCAGTTACCCAACAGCTGATCAGTAAGTAGCAGGAAGATCACTGCACCTGTGCTGCCATGTGCAAGATGATCTTCCAATTTCTTCCAATTTTATATTAGCAACGAAGAAAAGTATTTTCTCTCTCAGTAGTTTAGAAAGTAATATCTGTAATTCCCCAAACCATCCAAATAATTAACAAAGCCCCCAAACACAAAAATGCTCAGCACTAAATCTTGATTTATTGAAATAGTTTATTTGTATATGCTATATTCAAATGTACTGTGATGATTTCAGCATGGGAACCAAAAACGTGCTATGGTAACAAATTCAGGATGCAGTTCATAGTTTGCTATTGAGTTGGGTATTCTGTTTCCTCTTTGAACGCGAAACTGCTATGCTACCTTACTTGTTTTTTATGTTAGCCTAAAGTACAATGATTTGGTATAGATGAGCAAGAAGTAAAAAAAAATTAAGACTGATGAATGTTTAACCAAAAAAAAAAAAAAAAAAAAAAAAAGGAACAGTTGCTTCCTCAGCAGAGAAGAGTTTCTGTTTTTATCCAGTTATTGATTTTCAGAAATTACTACAACTGAATTTTTTATGCTGCTCTCTACAGGTCTTTCACTGTAGACACACTGAATATGTCTCAACAATTGCTCAGAATAAAGTGTTACTTTATAAAAGGGGAAAAAGAAAGACTCCCTTACCTCTCCCCTTGGTATGCCCAAGCTTATGTTTTCCACAACTGTGTTCTTCTTACTGAAACCTCCATAACACTTCCTGAGGTTGTACAGAAGTAGGACATCATTACCAGTTCTTCCACCAAAGAGTCTCTGTCGCTCCATTTCTACATCAACATCTTCTGAAGGGCTGTCTGTGCTGTTAACTGAGCAATTACCCCTACAACAGAGGATGATACTAAGTGATACATGGAAAATTGGTCATAATTTGCTGTGCTCTGCATAACTCTTATTTTCCCGGTTGTAATCCCTTAGCACATGGTGATCAATTCTCATCAGAACTCAAGGGAAAAACAACTACTTGTATTTTTTCTGAAGTTTGCATTAATTCAGGTACACTATGTTACCAGAAGTATTTATCTTCCGTTGTTCAAAGGAACACACCATTTTCTTTCTCCGAAAATTAGTTCGGTGCCCACTGTGGCAGAATACAAATGATAACAAACCTTGATTTCCAGAGGAGATCCCAATGAAGGAAAACACGTAAAAGAAGCAGTAGTGTTCCCTGGAGGGACATTGCCATAAAAATCCAGCCCAGGAAATCCATCTCAAAGGGGCTCACGTAAGAATCTATTCCAAAGTTCCTGGTCAGGTCAAACTTGATCTGATTGTATGAAAGCTCTATTAAGCCCTGGCCTAGGCAGAATTGTGGGAATATGATGAATGCCCATTTGAGGATATTGTAGATTTTCTGAAAACTCTGTATGAAGACACGGGAAGGATGGAGGAGAATAAAGATAAAAGGGAAAAAATTTAGTTTCCTCCAACAGTCTAATGAGCAGACTTGCAAAACTGGATACTGCATTCAAATCTCACTCAAGGTAAACTGAATTCTAAAGCGCATATTGTGAATTATTTTAGGGTTCAGGGTTATATAATATTGCATTTTAGACTTTCTACAGCCATGGCATTTTAATCTTAGCTGAAGTTCATAGAAAGTACCAAAACACATGTAGCCATAATTCTTCTATTTCCTTAACATTTCAATATTTGAATAATATCAAATTTAAATCACAAACTTAAACGCAAGTGAATACTGAATTTGCTTACACACTTGCATGACAGATTATACAGATTTGACTTTAAACATCAAGTTTTTAACCTTTACATGAATAGAGAGTCATACTCATTCTGGAAGTCCTTTCCATCAAGTTGTTTAAATACCGGTATGACTAATTAAAAATACATACATTCAGTGAGAATGCACTGTATAAATTACTATTCATAAAGTGCATTAGAGATTCTAGGAATATGCAGCTTATCTCTTATGTCAATATTATTCAAACACATTTTACAATGCATATAATCTATTTAATTGACCAGAACAGCTCCCATTATGTGCCTATTACAACTTAATGGTCTAGAAAATGTCAAAGTTTCAATTAACACTGTTTTTCCATTATTACAGCATGCTTTTTTGGGTTATAGACAAGTTAAAATTCATGATGGTAACAGTCAATATAGAAAAATCATGAATATATAAAAACCATATATTTTTCTTCTGGAAAAACCTTATCTGTATAAATATATAAACACACATGAACATTCTCAAATATATATATGCATGTGTGTGTGTGTATACATCTCAGTTATGAAAAAGGTAAACCAAAGATTTGATACTGACCTGCACTTTGGAAATTATAGCTAACAAGCGAGGTAAGAGAGTCACCAGCATGGTACACAGGCCAAACACAAAATTTAAGGAGATGTAGGAAATAAAAGCTACATCTGAACTTGAGAAGAATCTGGATGCAAGATACATCCAAGGTAAAGTTGCATATCTGAAAGTTTAAAGAAACAAAACTGTCACAAATAAGCTATGCTTTTGACCCCAAAAAAGTCAGTTATCACACTAGAAATATCCCACAATTATTGTTACTGATTTTTAAAACAGGCAAACAACTCTTCAGAACAAGTGATTTTAAAAAGGGACAAATTTGGGATATATATTCTTTAAAATATTGGCTTATACTTCCATAGATGCACACATATTTACTGCCATATTATGTGCAGATATGATCCATTTTTGCTCATTTGAGCTGTAGATATTTACTTTGACTGTTCCAGACAGCTCACAATCCTGATTTCTGAATGACTGCAAATCCATGAACCTTTCAAACCTCTTATACATATAGAATTAAACCCAAATATTTAAAGCTTAAATCATGGATGCTGAGCAGTTATCTTTTCTGAGAGGCTTTCATATAAAGAAAAAAAAAAAAAAAAAGAAGAAGGAGGTAGTGAACAAAGAAAGAAGAAGAAGAACAAGTAAAAACCAATCATTTTTGCATTGGAACTAGTATTTGTGCCAGTGATATTGTGAGAATTGAAAAATCCTACAGACCATGTTATTACCTCAACCAGGTTGTCAGTAGACTAATAGCTGTAAAAAAATGAGTGCATAACACTATGAGGACAAAATAGCATGCCCATGGCTACATCATCTTCAATGAGAATCGTAAAAGGGAGGAGGAAGGCACCTCCATCATGACAAATCAAATTATGCCTATCCAGAATGGAGCACACAATGCTTTTTATTTATAAAGAGATGTTTATAAAGATTAAAACAAGGCCCAGGCAATCAGAGCATGCATGCCATGTAAAGAAAATTTATTTTCCATTCAACATAGTGAAAGATATCGCTATCAAACAAGCAGTATATAGATTGCAGGAGCATATGTATCAGCATACACTACTGTACAACAATAAGTATATATGCAGTGTATATATAAACATTTCCTGTAAAATATCAATATGTATAACTGGTTTAAAAATGAGCTCATTGCAAGAGCTACTAGCCAAAAAATCTGTGAATTCACTTCTTCATTGCCTTAAAGTGTAGTTTAGATTACTAAACTAAGTCATAAAAGTCATTTTACTAAATGACTTCAGAATACTAAACTAAGTCATTCCCTTTTGAATTCAGTATTCTGTACTTTATAGATGAATCTTGCATTGGAGAATACCAAAATCCTTTACCTTAAAAACCAAACTTGCAAACCCTGCTGGGAAGTAATAATAATGTTATCTTCATTTTACAGGAAGATAAAGGTTAAATGACTCAGTGTTTGGGTCTCAAATGAAATTGCAATTATTCAAGATCCCATTATACTTTTCAGCATCCTTTTGCCAGTCTTAATCACACAATCTTTTATTCCCTTGACGCACATATCAAAATCACTGTTCTCAGAGTAACAATATCATAAACACAAGTCCATCCTTGGAAACAGCTCAGGAAGACACATGATTTAGAGGGCTGTTGCTCTGCTGTAAATGAAAGCAAAATTTGATTTTTTTGCTTAGAGCTACTAAGAAATGAGTAAGAGTTTCAGAATCCTAAAGCTGAATGATGCTCAAATGCAGTCTTCAAAGTTGCAGCAAGTTACATCTACACTTCTGTCCTCTTTCTCTTTCTTCAGCTGCAGTTGTAATTTAGTATTTTCTAAGTATAAAAGAACATTTTGGACTGCTTAAGCATTTGGACTAGAAAACATCTCTGCAATCATCTAAAAGAGAAAAAGATGTAGTTTAGTTTTATTTTTAAATGAAATCCCTTTTAAAGTAGCACAGTAAGAAATTTGATCATTCTTTTGAACACACCTCTTTAACTTTTTTATAAAATTGGACTATTTTTGTCTTTGTTCTAGATCAGAAAATCTGCACAGTGTACTCTAAAGAGAAAAAACATTTTTAAAGGGAAAAAAATGCAGACGATGATGGCATGCAGATGAATGAGGATTATACGCACAGTACTGGGGAAGAATAAAATGGCCACAATAGGCTTCATCACATTTATGGTGTAGTTAGGCTGAAAAAAGGGTAGATTAGGAAGAGTGGAAACTGTAAAGTTTATCAATGTCCTTGACACATGTTAAACTTACAGACAGCTATTGGATCTTTAATATATGTTAATACACATTGAATGCACAGATTTCCTTGTTAAAAATCACTGCAACATCTGTTATGTCAGCCAAAGCTGAACAGTACAGGAGGGATTATATTGAGCTGTTTAAGCTGCATCTGCAGTCAACAAAATAAGATCTGTTTTCATTCAATTACTTTTTTCCTGAGATATTCAAAGTTTAACTCAACATTTTGATTAAAACAATGCCAGCATAACTGGTACTTGATAGCTCACTGTGGGCAGGGCCAAAGCCCATAGCACACTAGAAAAACCCTGTCCTGACTTCAGTAGACATACAGTTCTGTACTGTGTGCTTCAATTGCTGCTTGGCTAGGGTTTCTATAGAAGCCTATGCCTCGCTAATATGACAGCAACTGGATCACAAGATGGATTCAGTGGTTGTAAAGCCAATAAAAAAAGGTGTGAGATTTCGTAATGTGAAATCTTTGCACTAAGACTCGTTAGAATTTGTGCCCTTAACTTGAAGGAATCACTTGATGGAAGTGCAGAAGAAAGGAAGTGAGGGTAGTACACAAGAAAGATACAGAGAGGAGGAAATTATGAACTTTGGATGTTTCATACAAGTTATTTACAAAATCCTAGCATCATAACCTCTAGAATATTTCATACTAGTTTGGCTATTCACATCCAGGAAATAGTAGCTCAAACTGGAATTATAAGGAAAAATTATAAATAGAATTATACATGGAGTTTGGAAGGTTTTACAAGAGAGGACTTGGCTTGTTTTGGCTTGCAAAAAGCATTTGATGAAGGACAATTATGAAGTATGATTCTGAATAAACTTAGGCAAGAATTTCCAAGAAAAAATCCAAATTTGAGGATACCTAGACAGTTTCTAAAAAATGAGTTGCTGGAGGCACAAAACCTTGAAAATAGTTTTCAAGGAGCAATATAGTAAATTGGGGAGTTTTTTGAAGGGTTTATCTGAAACTCTTCTGGAATAGAACATGTCCTGATCTTGTAGAAGGTCCTTTCTTCTTTCTTTGCCTACCATTCTCTCATTAATTACCTATATTTCATTATCTAAACATCTGTCCTGTAAGATATGCGCTCTCCCCTACAAGGGTAGCAACAATTAGTTGCTTGAAATAAGTAATAAAATTCTCAGAAGCCTTTTCCTTTAACAATTCATCTTCAGCATTTCTAACATCACCTTAGACAGCACATGGGAAGAGAGTTATGACTCCCACTATGAGCTGAGTCCCAGTATGTTTCAGCAGACCTGGGGCTTCTGTCTTTATATAAATAAATAACTTCAAAATCAAACTCCATCAGAAATCTTACCCTGAAATCATGGTGTGTTACAGAAGCTGTACATGTACAGCAAAACAACTTCAATTCTGCCCCTCAAGGAACATGACAGAACACACTATTAATATAATTGATCCCAGGGCTGAACAGACTTACTTTTATAGAGATCCTTTATTGAACCAGTTATTTTAACCTTCTATTACAGGATTGCTTTTTGGTTAGGCTTTGGGGGTTTTTTTCTGTTTGTTGCTTGGGGGTTTCTTGTTGGTTTTTTTGGTTTTTGTAGGTTTTTGGTGGATTTTTTCGTTGTTTGTTTGTTTTGTTTTGTTTTCTGTTGCTATTGTTTTTCATGTGAAACTAAGCAAGAGAGCATAGTAGAACTTTCCTCTCTCACAGTACTATTGGGAGACAAATCTCCATCCACCCCAGTACTTCACATTGGACAGACTTCTCATTGGCAATATAAACACCTATGTTGAATTACAGAAAATGGTTAGAGCTGTAATAAAAGCCGTTTCTTACTTCTTGATGATATTCTGCGCAGCTAAGCACTGAAATTCTGACCTATGTTAATATTCCCTCATTTCTGGAAGATAACATACAATCAATTTCTAACAGTAAACTGCTGTTATACAGGCTGAGTATCTTCCAAGATGTTTGCACTCCTTTTGCACTCCTTTTTTTTTTTTTTTTTTTAAATGTGTGAGTAAATCTCCCTCCACTTTTTGTGTTTAATTTTCAAACTCGGGTTTCAGCCTGTTTTCTCACTATGCTTTGCTGAATCATAATTTGTTACAAAGACAGAAAACCATGCTTCCAGCAGCAGGTGTAAACTACATCTAAAGATTTATGTTTGTTTCTTGGAAGCTGTAATTCCAGAGTAGCATTTCCAATCACATACCCAAAGAGTATCAGCAGGAGAACAGTGGCTGCCAAGTTCTTTCGGAAAGTGAAGGCTGATAGCTGGAAGGCACTAATAACACCAACACAAAGGGTGACTGGAACCATGTAAAGCAGCTAGAAACAGAAGGGAAAAAAATTGAGCAGGTAAGCATCTCTTACTGGTCTTATGTAAATTGCATAGAAGGGTTTAACAAATTAACTTCTCCATACTCTCAATACAATTACACTGTAAGTTCGGAGGAAATAGGCAGAAGAGCTTGGAGATTTGATAGTCTGCACTTGCTGTGAAACTGCCCCTTACACATGAAACAACCTGACAAGATAAAATCTGACTACAGAATATCCCCCTTAATCCTATTTTTATTGACCTTTCCAATACATCCATCTAACAAGCCAGCTCTTCCAGATAATGAGTCCAGGTGGGGCCATTGCTCCAAAGTATCAAATTACACTGTGAATACAGAGGCTTGGTTTCAGAAACAGCAGTTTCACTGATTGGAGCTGCATTCATGTGGGAGAATAATAATGATGCAATTTTAAAAGAGATTTTAATGAAGGACCATGTGCGCTGATGAAGCAAATTACATCTTTTATTGGGAATGTTAAAAACATGTAAAAGCATTACAGCCGTTAGGCAACAGGGAAAGCAGTTTCTCTCTTTAGTCTCTTGACATAATGGCAAGCAATACTTGAGGGTGGCAAGGTGAGATTGGTACAGGAGATTAATATCCAAGTATTGAAGAGAGGCGTTCTGCTAGTAAATAGCCACGTCAGGATGTGAAGACCTGTGCTCAGCTCCATTTTCAGTGTCTGCCTGCTCTGTGCACTGAACCTGAGCTCACTAGGTGCTGACTGCCTCCATTTCTGCTTATGTAATATTTAGCTTTATAGCTTTAACCTAACAGAACTGAAATTCTGAGATACAACCACAATAGAGGCAACAAATCAAGGTTTAGCTAAATATTCAGTGTAGAAGAACAACATACTGATAAAATTAGACTTTCATACTGAAGCACAGTGAAAACCTGTTCCAAATTAAATCAGAGGCCATCACATCTTTGCTAGTGGGATAACATACTTTTTTTTTTTTTTTTTTTTTTTTTTTTTTTTAAGAGAAGGGCAATGGAGTAAAATGTGGATGAATGCAATGTTCTCATTCACAGTGTACCTTTTTTTTGCCATATACAAGTATCATAACATACCACCCATAGATATATTTTAGAGAAGTCACAAGGCATTTGAGTCTCAGTATTTTTCAACAGACCTAGGGCTTCTGTCTAGAAAAAAATCAATAACTTAAAAAATCAAATTCTATTGGAAATCTTACCCTGAAATCATGGTATATTACAGAAGTTGTGCATGTACAACAAAACAGATTTAATTTCCTCCTCTAGGGACACAAGCTTAATCTGAACAAAATGTCTTTATTTCTCTTTAAATTTTCCAAGCGCTTACATTTTTTCCATTTGTTGAACATAGTAATGAATATCATTCAAACCTATAAATACAGTAAGAACAGCCTGATTCTTATGAGAGCAATTTCATAAATCAAATACTTCTGCAGGCCTAGTAAAGATTCTGCTACCAGTAATACAGGACACAGCCTGCAATATTTAAAATACGTAGAGGGATTTAAAATTTGACAGTTCATATATTCATGTGTTCAGTGTCCCTAAATGATCTGTAGCACAATTAGCATTTAAAGCAGTGTCTGTTCTTTCCCACATCATGATTGATCATGCAGTACTGTGTTGAATTTGTGAGAACATTTTGAGAGATTGGCAGAAAATAATGAGGAGTTGACTTTGCTCACAAGGAGAAACCGAATGATGAAGGACTGTTTTTAACCAAGCCTTCTTATCTGAAGCAGCAGCAAAAAGAAATGCCAAGATTGACTGGTCAAGTAAATAACATTTGGAAAAATGTGCTCTTACCTCAAGATTGCTCAAGTGTGAAAATTCTGATTTCAAGCATGGATGGGTGAAGATCTAATGTTTCAGAATTAGAACGGTCTAAATGAAAACAGAGTGTTCCAAAAATTTCTGTTCCTGACCAGGGTGTCATAGAATCCAACCTAAATGTTGGAAAGGACCTTAAGAACATCAGGTCCAACCATTAATCCAGCACTGCCAAGTCCACCACTAAACCATGTCACTCAGTGCCATATCTATATGGCATTTAAATACCTCCAGGGATGGCAACTCCACCACTTCCTTGAGCTGCCTCTTCCAGTTTTTGACACAAATAAAAGGTACCAATCATAAGTATCTCTCATATTATCCACAAAAACACATAACATAATTATCCCTTAAAGTAGATGACTAGTATTTTCAGTTTTCTCCACTAATTTCTAAGGTTTTGCCAGTGCATGGCAAAATTCAAAGCATAGAAATTCCTGCTGTGAGCTGCTGTGTGGAAGAGTCTTTCTGTCTAGGCTGATTAGCCAGCTTTATTTTATTTGTAAAATAGTGTACATAGCTAAAGCTAGCAAATAATTACAATTCAACTTTGGGAAGCAAGGAACACAATCCCCACCCTGCATTAAAATAGGAATGATGACTTAATGTTTGTTAGCATGTCAGCCAAGAGCTGTCACTGTGCAATACAAATTTTATTCATTATCTTGTGGCCATATCTCCTTTTACTCATTTATAAGAAACTAGCTTTAAACGTCCATCTGAGCACATGCTGCCTTACGTAATACATACCATATCACAGCAGAAGTTAGCAAGCCAGTAAGTTTTGTAACCCAGGCCTGTGATGTGTTGCAGGCGTTTTGTCCCAGATACTCTGTCCTTCACTATGGCAATTCCAATGGATGCAGTAAGGATGGAGAAACCCAGCATGATACACAGTGCTACCCCACACTGACGAACATTCTCCATTCTAGGGTAAAAAGCAAAATAGTACAATGAAAACACAATGGGGAAAAACCCCTCAAATGCTAGCATTTTGCAGGCCAACCTCTCACCAAAACACTAGACATTAGGACATTTATTCTGATTGCAAACACCACAGAATCACAGAATGGTTTGTGTTGGAAGGGACCTTAAAGATAGTCTAGTTCCAACACCCTGAAATGAGCAGAGACACAATGTCTCTTCACTGTCAACATTTAATTAAAGAACAGGAATAAGATCTGTTAAGTTACAAAACTAGAGGTGAGTTACAAAGCACAGCATGTGTCTGAGTTGTAAAGTGAAGCTTATGCAAATATTTCACCTTTACAGAAAACTGAAATTAAAACCTTTGAAATAATTTGAAACAGTTACCCTGTTTAAAACTGTTATGACAAAATCAGCATAAATTCAGTATTTTTCTTTACAAAATACTGCAACTATTTTTGGTATAAACAGTGGACTTTACAGACAGATCACGCTAAAAAATGCTTCACTCAGCAGAACTGAATTGTGTCTATCAATTCACAGTATCTATTCCAGGAAATATATATCCTTATCTAATTGATAGGTTCAATTGTCTGCTGATTGCTGCAGTGAAACATTTTAAGAGTTTGCTCACATTTTGTCCTCATCCAACAAGGCTCCTCCATATGGTTGGCTGTAGAGAGTTATACCTGTGAAAATAAAAATAAATCGTGACATATTAAATGTTATTAAGGACTTTAAGTTCTGGAGTACATGGTTAACACTTGTTATATGTATGAATAAAAAGGCTAAATACTTAGTAATCAACTGAAAGAGCTCAAATACCAGTCTGCAAAACCAAACACTGTCTCCCATTGAGTGATTTCCAGAGTCTGGAACCACTAAAAACTAATGAACAAACACAAGTAGTAGTTGCTGCTTTTCTGTGTTCTGATGTTCAAAAATTGATTCAACAATGCTGTATATCACTACAGAACCTACATCACAGAAGAGACCAAATACAAAACCTAAAGTAGAATTTGTTCATATACCTAATCTTCTGGGGTAAGGTAGATTGTTACTGCAATGTATACACTTGGTTTAGAATTTAGATTAGACCATTCAGGATTTTTAGATTACTGATGTTTTGCTGAGCAAAACTGTTTAGCTAAATTCACAAAAGAAAAAAAAAATAGTCACACCTTTGATTGAAACTGTAGAGCTCTGCATTAAGAACATGCCTAGTTTGGGAGACCAAGAAAAATCTTAGGCAGGCAATGAATTCTCTAGGCTTATTTTGATTCTTGGTGCAACCAACCTGTAGCAACCTAGCAAAATTAACTTTGGAATTGGAAGGCAGTTTATGAATAAAAACTGTGTCTTTTAAAACAAAAGAAAAATTGTGGGAGGGTGAAGGTGCAAATCATTGCCACTGCAAAAGCTGCTGTTCCACTGGACTTGATGCTGTTGGCCACTTATCTGAGAAGGTGTGCCTGACAGATGTGCTGGCTGTGCTGGTTTTGTGCTGGGTGGAATTAATTTTCTTCACAGTAGCTGATATGGGGGTATGTTTTGGATTTGTGCTGGAAAAAATGAGATAACACAGGGATGTTTGTGCCACTATTGCTGGGCAGCACTCAGAGCCAAGATATTTTCTCCTCCCCCACTCCAGCAGTAAGGAGAGTAGGGGGTGCACAGGGATTTGGGAGGGTCCCAGTGGGACAGCTGACCCTGACTGACCAAAGGGACATTCCATACTATGTGGCATCATGCTCAGCCTGTAACATGGGGGAAGAATGAGGAATGGGAGGGATATTTGGAGTGATGACATTTGCCTTCCTAAGTCAGTGTTAGCCATGATGAGGCCCTGCTCTCCTGGGAATGCCTGAACACCTTCCTGCCCACAGGAAAGGGTGAATTAATTCCTTGCTTTGCTTTGCCTATGTGTGTGGCTTTTTTTCTACATATTAAACTGCCTTTATCTCAACCCATGAGTTTTATCACTTCTAATATTCTCTTTCACATGCCACTGGGGGAGACTGAGGAAATGGTTGTGTGAGTGGGCCTTAAGTTAAACCACAACATCGGCATTATTTGATTAGTGTCTAAATAAATCTATGCTGTTCCAAATTAAAACAAAGAAACAAACTTAATCCTAACAGCAATTATAATTTTTCTAGTATCTTTGGTAAAGATATAAATTGTTGGTAGCCTTAGATTGACTCTGTGGGGCACCACTTAATTGAATTTGTTAAAGTCCAGCTGTAAAAAAACAAAAAAAAAAATCTTCATTCTAGTTACAAGTGCCATTTGACTAAACAGGCATTTATTTTGCCTTTAATTTTTTTTCCCCTTTAATTTTTCATTCCTCATCTTCAAGCCAAAGTCATTTAAACATCACTAAGTCACTGCTTGCTAAAAAGCTGAAAAACAAGATAATGATTAACTCACACACAAAACTTGTACAAGGTAAAGATTTTTGAAATAGCAACTAAATGCAGTACACTGAAGCTCAATGGTAGTTAGAAAAACAAAAGAAGATTCAGGCCAATAACATTTTGATGTATCACTAGTAGCTACCTTGCTATTTGTAGAAGTTTTTCATGTCATGTGCCTTCAGGGACTGTTATAAATTTTCCTTTGTTTTTCTTTTAAAGCATTAATTTTTTAAACAACTGCTGCTATTTGTTCTGAAGTAAAACAGGCATATCAAAGAAAACTTTTTTTTCCCACTGGAACCATGGAATTCCCATTTATGTAAAGAAGAAGTAGCATGACAGAAAAAAAGTTTAGTTTAGTTCCCAGAAAGTTTTTCTAGGATTTTCTAATGCTTGAACTAAAGTGGGCATATGAGAAGAAATAATCATAGAATAATATGCAGAATTGGACGGGACACACCAGGATCATCAGATCCAACTTCTCACCCTACACGGGACACCTCAAGAGTCACACCATGTCCCTGAGAGCGTTGTCCAAACACTTCTTGAACTCTCTCAGGCTGGTGCTGTGACCACTTCCCTGGGGAGCCTGTTTTAGCACCCATCCACCCTCTTTTCCTTTAAGATATCCAACGCAAACCTCTCCTGGGTGAACTTCAGGCAGTTCCTCAAGTCCTGTCACTGGTCACAAGAGTGAAGGGATCAGTACCTGCCTCTCCACTTCCCCTTGTGAGTATGCTGGAAACTGCAATGAGGTCTCAGTTCAATTTCCTCTTCTCCAGGCTGAGCAAACCAAGTGACTTCATAACACTTCTCCTCCTTGTGGCCCTCCTTTGGGTGCTCTATAATAGCATAATTTTGGGTTTTTTTGTATTGTGGCACCCAAAACTGTATACAGTGCTTAAGGTGAGGCCACTCCAGTGCAGAGCAGAGCAGGACAATTCTCTTCCTTGCCTGGCAGCAAGATTTCTGGAGGAACTTTCAGATTGCTGCATTGGTATTAAACAAAAGTCTACAGCAGTTGACTTGGGTTCCATGCACTGCTTTAACTTTATTTTCTATTAACTTACAGAATAAAGGGAAACTATGAAAAAGAGATAGTTGCAGGGGAAAATAAAAACCCATGACATTGAATAGTATTATGCTCCTTGCAGTATTGTATCATACAATACCAAGCAAAAGTCAAAGTTACACTGAATTAACATCCTTCTATGGAATAGTCACAAAAACTAATCACACATCTTAGGAGTAGCAAATATTTTTGACAGCCAATTTCCATTCAAGTCATGTAGATGAAACAAAGGATTACATTTTCTTTTAGTTTACACTCACAACTGACATTAAATTTCACAAGGTTGTGAATTACAAGTAAGAAAAGTATGACTGTGCTAAACTAAGTCCAGTTGTGTTTAGAATTCAAAATTCTATCACTGCATTAAATGTAATACTTGCCTTTCATTCAGCATATTAAGTTTCTTCAATTAGTCTGAGGCATGACAACCTCTGAATTTGCTACCTTTTAAGTATAATGATTTCTTCACCCCATTGTCAAAAATTAGATGATTTTTGGATAGAGCCAACAAACTGGCCTGTAATTCACAGAGGAATAAAGTTCCCTTGAACTCAAGAAATAAGTTATAAATTATCTTCAAATACCACAAAAAACCAACAGAATTAATATATGGTATTTGCTAGTATATATATTTTTATTTTGAAAACTCTTCCATGTACTTCTGTAACCTATCCCTTCCTACATTTCTTCTAACCACCTAGACCATCTTTTTTTACACATATCTCTGTCCCAATATAGCTGTTAAAATGATGTAAAATGTATTTATTGATACTTTCTTGCCTTTATATGCCTTTTTACTATGCAAAGCTGCTATAATGAGGCTCATTAAGTTGAAAACTCTCTGCCATGTTTGAGGACTTAAAAACTATAAATGACAGATAAACGAAGAAGTTCTAAATTATAAAGCTCCAATTAAACTGATGCTTCTGGTGTTCATGCACGGATTTTTTTAAGGACTGTACTTGCAAGCCTTGTGTGAACAGCCCTCAGGGCAAATTTTACCATATCAGTATTCACAAGGGAAAAGCAAGCCAGGCAATAACACCAAATATGATATGATTCAGCACTAACTCTGTCTGCTCCTTTTCATAAATTTCTCAGTATAAAAATTATTTCTTCCACATCTGCAGATTGCCATTACATTCTCCTCACTTAATCACAACAAAAACTTTCTTTATCGTCCTAAAACATCCTTTATCTATGTATTCAGAATGCAGTTGATCACATTCTTTTTACAGTAATCACTTAGGCTTTTTTTATGGGCAGAGGTGAAAAATTGTAACAGACACACCTTCCAACCTTTCCAAAACCAAGCAAAAGCAATTCAGGAGTGGGAATATATTTTCTCAGCTTTTTTTCAGCTATGAAGCTTCTCTTTCTTTCTTTTCTCTGTTGTTTTGCCTTTAGTTCACTACATTTTTGGTGTGTCTTTTTTTTTTTCCTCATTTTTGTCTTTCATTAATTTAAAGGGCTCAGTTGTCATCTCTTGTATTGCTCGATGAAAACATTGGGGTTTTTTTATACAACTGAGAACAAGTGCATTTTTATCAGTCTTGCAAGTCACATTACTATGGAAAAAAAGAGGTGGGAAGTAGTCAGAGCTTTACAGTTTAACTATAAATTTCAGCAGTAGCACAGCTGGGGCCTAGGCTGAGATAGGAGAGTGTATTTACTTTGAAAATGACACTAGGAGCCCCATGCTAAATGCTTAATAGTGGAAGAAGCAGTAAACTATTCATTGTACCCCTTCAGCTTCTCTATGATTTCCCTTTTGTATTCTCTCTTCCAGGTGGAACAATCCTACTCCTTTCCTTGCATTGTTCTTGATTAAAAAAATTTTAGATTCTAATTTGTTAAAAAGACATTACTAACCTACTAAAAAAATTCTTCATAAAATATTAGAAGGATTGTAACATTTTGTACAATAAAAATTTTGTACAATAAAAATATTTCTTCATTCTGGATAGGAAAGCTCACAGGAAAAAGGAAAATGAATCCACATTAGACAAGCTTGCTCTGAACATTCTGCATCCTGCCCTGTTGCCATTCAGGAGCTGCACAGCTTAGGACACCTTTCCCTACACCAACATCTTCCTAATAGTCTTCAATCTGTGCCTTCAAGAGAAAGTGCTCTAGATCTTTTATCTCACATCTACACCAGCTGACTCTCTGACAGAAAATAAAGGCACGCACAATTTGGCATAACTTTAGAGAGTTGGATATTTCCATCCTGTACATGATAAAGAACAGAAGACACTGGTAGTCCAGTCCATCCTACCTGGGTGTAACTTTCTGCATAAACACACTTCAAAAATCTGTGCTTTTTCAGCAAAAATTAGGAAAGTGATATCAACCCAGCAACACTTTTTCAGTATCAGTTGGAGAAATCTAGATGAAAAAATCTTAAAGGTCTTCAAGCTTGTACATCATCACTGTAGATTAGTCAGAGCTGTCCTTAGGTGTATTTTCTGGTTCTGCACCATATTTTGGGTGTGTCACTTGTCACTCCTTTGTAAACTGTTATGTCAAGCTGAATCTTGCATACATAGATCAGTTTAGATCTGTGCTACTGATTCTAAATACCATGACTGTGGCAGACTTTGAATAAAAGACCAATCTACCTTTCTTTATTCAAGACATTTTATTTCAGACCAAATAAAATATTAAGTATAAGAAAAATTGAGGTATTACATATATATACATATATACACATATATATACATATATATATGACAATATTTCCATTCATGTAAAATGAGACATTACTATTAACTGAAAATTATATTTTATGGATAATTTCACAGGCAGCACCATCATTAATGGTTTCTATTTTAGTTTCCCCCACTAACTAGACATGGTTAAGAAGGTTCCACCCAAAGGCCATTTCACAGTTTCCTTTGTAATAAGGTTTAAAGTTATAATTTGCAAAGCATTCAGGAAACTATACATCCACTTTCCACCAAAATTCAGCTGAAAATTACTCCCTTGATCCCTTCTGCTCTTTTGAAGAACTGAATCTGAAATAAATGAGGATGCTACATGAAAGCTACAATGAATCCTAGTATGAAAGCTTTTTTAAAAAATCAATGACTTCAGTATGAATCCTAAGATAGGGCAACTGCATCACAAAAGGCCCTTCTATATTGAGACATTTTTGTTCTTTGAACAATGATGTAAGAACTTTTTTTTGACCGCTCTGCTTTACAGACAAAAATATAGATGACAACCACTCCTTTTTTCTTTATATAGCCTTACCCTAAGAATGAGATTATAGCCCTTCTCCTATACTCCAGCATAATAACCACATTCTGATTCAAGATTATACAATTAGGTGTGAAAAATAACGTTTTTACTTGATCAAGATTTCTAGCTTAAGCTTAAGCAAAAATATTGCGTTTTAGTTTTGTATTCTCCCTACTCCATTATTGCATTTTTTTTTCTGCTCACAATTACATTACTTAGTTGCAAGAATGCAGCATTTCAGACAAAAGATTAGAAAACATCATTCACATAAGCTTGAATACCAGTCAGAGGTGAAGGGTTTGGACAAAAATCCTGCATATCTTACTTCCATTGTTGAAGTGTCTTACTAACTTTTTAAAAAGTCATTTATTAACATCTTCATTTTCATCATCTGCCACTGAATTTATAACCCTCTAGGAAACAGACTGCATTTGATTTCCTCCACAATTGAGACAGATGACTTTTTCCCACAATGGGATCACAGACTTACCTGATGATAAAGGTGGGGGTGGATAGCCACATGATAGAGAAAGTGACATATTTTTTATACAAGAAGTATTACTGAACTGCTGTTTCAAAAGAGACATCTGATCCATTTACTACAATAAATTGACATAAACTGATCAGGCCAATTTCTGTTGCTCCATCTAGTTATGTGCACATCCAGCTGAGCAGACACATTTTCTTCAACAGACACATCACTATTTTCATGAAAATTGCAAGAAACAAACATTGTAACTTTCCTAGCATCCTCACCGAGAAATTTACCAATAATCCCAAATTGTTAAGAGACTGGGGTGAGGAGAAATCTCTCTACTTGCAGAGAAAGTATTTGAAGATCAGTTTATACAATAGCAAAAAGGACCGATTTTTTAATCACTAAACAGATATAATTTCCTGCTGCTGCATGCTGAAGACTCAGTAACTTGGACTGACAGAACAAAAAGCAATAATTTTTTCAAAGCTTTTTGAACAGATAGCCCTAGAGATATAAACCAGCGCAAGGCAGCATATGTCCTCTATACTCTTGGGTAAATTTTTTTCCTTTAAACTATCATACTAAATCATAAGTCTATATACTCTGTACCCTCATGACTGCAGAAAAGACTTTAGACAAAAGCAATTAGCCTCCTGCTCAGCTGCTTTTTATCAAAACCTCTCACAAACTTGGACTAGTGCTACTGATCTCCACTGAAAATTACTGGATCTGTCCTCGTGGGCAAAGCAGGTAGAACTCAACATGTGGTCTGTAATGATTCTTCCCTCCTCCATAGACCTTGGGAGAACTCCTACTGGGTTCATGTTCAAGAAATACGCATAGGATATCACTGCAAAGTGAAAGTGTTTCTTAGCTTTTGTATGAGCACTTAAACAAATGGTTGATCTTGTTGGCCTTGCTCAAGGTTGTTTCAATATCATAATTGCTGCTATTGTTTACATCCATGGCAATGCTCTATTCTATTGTAGTAAGCTTCTTTCTGTAAAGCTTTTTTTTTTTTTTTTTTTTTGTGAAGGAAGAAAAGTGTTTGTTCTTACAGTCCCTTTTAAAGCACCAAATGATTTTTATGTCACTTAAAAGTAGTACAGAAGCGCTGGTTCCATTAGAAAAAAGTTGTTCTGTGAAATAACAAGTCGTTAATGCGAGACATAGCTACAAAGCCATGTCTCTGAAACATCTTAACAAGCTTCCTCACAGCAATTTCCAACAATATTCTAGAACTGACCTTGCCTATAAACAGAGTTTAGAAGAAGAAAAAAAAAATCAAAAAGAATAGATTTCAGTCTTGGAACACAGTGTGAGGTCTTCTGACTACTGACTTACAGGACTGTATATAACAATTTGAATAACAAAAGCATACGAATAGCTCTTCTCTGTTAGAACAGTATCCTTAAATTAGAGAAAGTTAAAAGTCAAAGTGAACTGAGTTCAAGTGGCCCATACAGCCCTGGAAAACTGTTTTTTAGAAATAAAATATACATATATATTGGTTTCCACAAACAATACACATACATACATGTGTGCACACACACAAACACACAAAAACATGAGTAAATGAACAAATATATATATACAGACATCTAGGTAGGTAACTTGACCTATCTTCCCAAGATTTCTATCACAGTTCCCTCAGCATTATGCATCAACAACATGATCAGTCCATCTTCATTGCACTTCTCCAATAGATGAACAAATAAATAAATAACTTTCTAGTTCTTTAGCTCTACTTCTGCAGGCAGCTAACATATTCTGCCACAAGATTATACAATGAACCCATACTCATATATATCAGTACCAGACTTGAAATATTTCTTAAGCACTTTCGTGCTTGCTGCATTAGTGTGTCATGCAAGATCAAAAAATAAGTAATTCCCAAAATCTTTGGGATAGCTATCATTTTTCTCTGAGTGAAAGCACACCCTGATTCTCCATGATAAATAAAAAAGTAAGGATACACAAACGTTTAAGTTCCAGAATGAGATATCTAATGGTATAGAAAAAAAAGCTAGCATCAGTCAGACGCATGAAATTGAGGGTAAAGTTGATTAAAAATTGATTTCCATTAAAAATTCTTGTTAAAACATCTGATTTCATTTCATTCAAAGTTTCTGTGTAAACATATTACCTTTGATCCATTCTCATAATTCATTCAGAGAAATGAAACCCCAGCCATCTTGAAAACAAGCTATTACTCTTTTTTCTTGGACATGCCAGAAAGTTTTCTTAATTAATCTCTGGGTTTAGATTCTCAGGATTCCTTCCCCATTTTCACTGATTTAGTCTTCTTTCTTCATTATAAAAACACTTAAAATCATTTTACCATTACAGAAAATCATCCTAACTTTACAAGAACTCTTAAAAATTGGTCAAAAGCTCTTTTTAAGTTTCCCTAAACCAAATTCCTATTTAACAGAATTTTTAAGAATGAAAGGAACTGGAATGAATAGAAGTTAACATGAACTTGTGAAGTTAATCAAGCCCAGATTTCAAACTAGATTTGCACATCCTAAAAGTTCATCTTTGTTAACAGCTGAGTCTTTGGCAGCAGTCATTTCTTTAGATATCTATTCATCTAGATATTTTTTAGATATCTATTCCTTTTAGATATCTATTCATAAAATTCTTACTTTATTAAAGTTCAGGATATCTGAATCAGAGAATTCACATGTCAGATATTAATTGCTCTTTTGTTTTGCATAATAATAATATACAGCAGCCTTTCCTGTTCTTTGAGTAACAGGATGCTATGAAACATCACACTGCCCTGTGAATTTACAGGCCATTCTGGATTTACCCTGGATATTTATATATCCAGGGTAAATCCATAAATTTATAAATTTAATAAATTTATAGATTCATAGTTATAAATTCATAGTCTGTTGTGCCTTACTCATGCCATTTAAGTAATCCCTAGCAGCAGTTTCAGAGGGACTAACATCCCAAACCAATTTACACTTACTTATTCCACAGGAATGTCTTTGTAAGGAACTCATATGATATGTTGAGCTTTAAATTAAAATTTTACCTTACTGTGTATTACATTCTCCACAAAAACTTTCTTTGTAATTAAAATTTTTGCTTTTCAGTCCTCTGGAGAAATGGAACTCTGAAATCCTACTGTAAACCAAAAAATTTTCATACTTGTTATAGTTTATTTAAAAACTTATTTCCAAAAAATATGAATAAATACAAAGAATATTACCATACTCTCTCCAATCCACATTAGAAGGTAAATTCAGCCACAGAATGAAGTTATTGAGTTCATTTAAGTAGGATGGCAGTGAATGGAAACCTTTTTGGTTATACCACACCTGGAAGAAAGAATGGAAAATGTCAATCAAAAGTTGTTTCAATCTGCATGCTGATCTGAAAGTTCACATTCCTTTAAGAATTGTATGAAGGATATCTAACTCTTCTGTTATGACCTTTATTTATAGAAGAAAGTCAACCAAGGCAGGACAGAACTGGTTGATTTGCATAAGTCTTTCAACAACATGCAGCGGTTTTCTATTGTTGGAGCTGTGCACATACGTTTATTACTAAATTGAGATTCTCTGATTTAATGGAACACTGTGTCCCCCTTCCTTTAAACACATGTGGTTGAACAAATAAAAGGACAATGATGTGAAAATAACACCTACTAATTTGATCAGAAATGCAAAAAGGTGAGTAAAACTATTGCTTAAATTGGAAGAATCATTGACATTTCAAAGAGACTTCTCTAAATAATACCTACATATGGCACAAAGCATAAAGTATCTAGGAACAGAATATTCTAGAAAGAGAGGGAAAGAAAGAATCAAGCAGACACTGTTTACAAGGTATGAAGCTGTTCCATAGACAAAGCTGTTGACTTTGCATTATGATTCAGAATCGAGCATCAGTGGCTTGTTAAACACGGAGGAAATTGATGCAGACAAACTTTAAGGCAGAAAAGGCAAGTCAGTCTTTCTGAGAAAAACAGGGAAACAATTCTGTCTTTACATATACTTTATCTTCAGATCATGCAGCTTCACCCTGACGTGATAAAGTACTCTTAATCCACACTTCTACTTGCTAAAACCATTGCTGAGAGCTTGATATGCCCCAAAGCCAAATATACTGAGCTTTGAGTTTCCTCTGCAGTTAGAAATTGATTCTTATCACCCATTACTGTTAATCATAGTGCCTTTGAATCTATATTATCCATACTGAAAATGACGTCAAATTATTATGGATGTTTATTTTCAGTCTCAGTGACATTTAAAACCATCTGATTATTATCCTTTTCTCACATCTAGCACCCTTTCTTCTCCCCTTTTTTTTAAACAGTTGAAAAACTCCTAACCTTTCTGTCTTTGATATCAGCTGTTTGTACTCTGTATTTTGTACATCCTAGATAGGGCAATTCTCGTTGTCTTTCTGGACTCTGAATCATAATGCAAAGTGAACAGGATTTAATATACATCTTTATTGCCCTAACACTCCTCTTATAAGACTTCAGTTTTCTTAATATCATAGTTTCTAGAATTGCCATCTATACACTTAGAAACTTCCCTAAAGATTCTCTTATCATTCCTTGATGCTGTTCTCATTTACTTGCAGATGATTCTGTCTTTTTTTTTTCTTTTTTCTTATACTATCCAACTACAATCCTTACTTGGACCATAGTTCCAGAGTCTGACTGTTTTTTCTGACACATTCTCCTCTATTTCCCAGTGCAGGCTGCCTTATCTTCAGTTCTGTTTCTCAGTCTTAATAATTTTCTTCTGATTAATTATCCTGACTACCTACTTGTTTGAATCTCCACTTTTTTGTGAGGTGAGGTTTACAATACTCTGAGTCTGTTTTATTTCCTCCCATCTATCCTGGATCATAATTCCAAGAACCACTCTGAGGTCCACTGTCATTTCTTCTCTGCCTCTCACCCTTCAATCTTTTTTGCCACAAGCTCTGTTAGCCATTTTGTAAAAAATTAGCAGCTTTGATCTCCCATTATGCTTTCCTGCATTATCTTTCATATTTTCTACTCTTTATGTGGTATTCACAACTGCTTGAAATCTCAACAGCATCATCAAATCATCAAGGCTGGAAGAGACCTTTAATATCACCAAGTCCAACCACTAACCCAGCACTACTGTTGTAACTCCTAGAACACTAAACCACATCACCCAACATCAGATCCAAACACTTCTTAAACACCTCCAGGGATGACTCCACCAACTCCCTGGGAAAACTATTCCAATTCCTGACCTCTGTAAGAGTGATTTTTTCCGATATCTAATCTGAATCTGAATTTTGCCTGTTTCAGCTCATGACAATTCTCTCTTGTTCTCTCTGCAGGCACAGCAGAAGAGACCCGCCACCACCTCCCTATAGCCTTCTTTCAGGGAGTTGTAGACAGGAGTGAGGTCCCCCCTGAGCTTCTTGTTCTCAAGACTAAACACACCCACCTCCCTCAGCCACTTCTCATCAGACGCTTCACAAGCCTTGCTGCCCTCCCTTGCTGCCCTCCTTTGGATACGCTTCAGCACCTCAGTATTATTTTCAAGTGAGGTGCCCAGAACTGAACACAGTACTTGAGGTACAGCCTCACCAATGCTGAATACAAGGAGAAAATCACTGCTCTGATCCTGCTGGCTATGCTACTCTTGATACAGGCCAAGATGTCACTACCTGGACACACTGGTTCATATTCATCTGGGGGTTAACCAGGAAACCCATCTCCCTCAGCCACTTCTCATCAGACATTTTCTCTAGACGCTTCACAAGCCTTGCTGCCCTCCTTTGGATACGCTTCAGCACCTCAGTATTATTTTCAAGTGAGGTGCCCAGAACTGAACACAGTACTTGAGGTACAGCCTCATCAATGCTGAATACAAGGAGAAAATCACTGCTCTGATCCTGCTGGCTATGCTACTCTTGATACAGGCCAAGATGTCACTACCTGGACACACTGGTTCATATTCATCTGGGGGTTAACCAGGACCCTCAGGTCCCTTTTCTGCTGAAAACTCTCAAGCCACTCTACCACCAGCCTGTAGCACTGCATGGGGCTGCTAGGACACAAGTTCTGGACACAGCATTTCACCTTCTAGAACCTTGTGCAGTTATCCTCAGCCCAATGATGGAGTCTGTCCAAGTCTCTTTGAAAAGCATTCATACCTTCACAAGCAGATCAATATCCCTATACATCTTAGTATCATCTGCATATTTACTGAGGGTGCTCACATCCAGATCATCAACAAGGATGTTAATTAGGACCAGCCCCAAAACGGAGCCCCGGGGAACACAGCTAGTGACCAGCCACCAAGAGGATGTAGCACCACAGCTCTCTTGCCCAGCCATACTGTTTTTTAGCCATCAAAGAGTCAGCCATCCAAGCCACAAGGAGCCAGTTTTACAAGGAGCATACTGCAGGAGACAGTGTCAAATGCTATACTGGAGTCTGGACAGACAACATTCACAGCCTTTCCCTCAGCTGGTAAGCAGGTCACTTTGTCGTAGAAGGTCAGGTTGGTCACACAGGATCTGCCTTTCATAAATCCATGTAAGCTGTGCCTGATTCCCTGGATATCTTCCACATGCCATGTAATGAAATGGCACATGGTACTCAAACGTTTCAAACCACTATTTCCCCACATTTAAAGAAAAGAAAAAAGAACAAAAACTAATATCTTCTCTTTGCAAAGTCATGAAAGTCCTTTGTTCTTCTCTAGTTTAGTTCCCACAAATTATTCCACAAACTAGGTCTCACATTCATTAATCAACAAGAGCCATTGTTAACAAAAGATAGTGAAGAAAAACTAAGATTCACAAGGAAAACTGAAAATCTTTGCACTGCAGGACCTCCTGATTGCTTCTGTAGCAATCAGGGCAAAAAGACAGAAACAAGTGATCAAGGGTAACCTGTCTTTTTTGCAGCTGCATACACCCATCTCTAATTCTATTGGCTGTTGAAAGTTTTTCACAAAATAAAAAGTTTTACATGCATACATAATGAAACTCCACTGCAATTGTGTCTGTTGTATTGGGGGAAAAAGGCAATTAAAAAAAACAACAAAGCAAAATTCTGACAACACAGAACAACAACAGGGGAAAGGTCACAAATGTTCAGAGAGCACTTTTGAAAGAAAGTAATGCAACCAGTATCTAAATGAATACCACAATACAGCATTGTGTGTAACAATATATTTTAATATCCAACAAGTTAACTGGAATTATCCTCCAAGCTGCATTATTTAACTGAATCAAGCCATGAGGAAATAACCAAATGGATATTTAATTTATTATAAACAGGAAAAATAGACATTTAAGGTTGTTTACTTCAGAAGGTACATTTAAGGTCTTTTTTCTAAAGACTTGTTTCTTATTCAAAATTATTAACAAAGGTAAAATATAAAAACAAAGGAAATGTACTAGCTCTAGCTGAAACATCTTTCATATTTCTTTTGTGCCACACAGGTAATTATTTACAGATAGCAGAAAAGAAATGAGGAACAGAAAACTATATATATCAATATAATTAATTTTTACTTTATATTCTATCCATAGTTAGGAAAATTCTTTCCCAAGGAAAAACACAACCCCTCACCACATCAGATTGAAGTTCTGTGAAGACATGTTTTACATTATTACATAATATTTTACTTGTCATTAATATTCTAGAATAAAGTTAGACTGACATTTCAGCTAACATATGGCTTATCAAGAAGAAAGGCTGAGAAGGAGCAGAGAAGTCCCTAAGGATTGCTGGACCAGATTCATGATTGATACTAAACTAGAAAGATGTAATTTTTTCCTCTGGACACTTATACAATTACTCTACTGTAACGCCTCAAGTCCCAACCTTTGGGATTGGAAAAATATACTCCAAAAAATATACTTCCAAATGACATGTGAACAGAACAATTTGCCTTTCAGCAGTATTTAAAATTACATGTTCTTCCTATATTTCATTATGTTATGAAAAACAGCAACTCTGAAGCTATTATTGAACAATTTTTTGGCCATATTACCAAAGGAAGCCAAAGAATAAACAGTCAAGAAAATACAAAAAATTGAGAAGTTGTTCTTTTGCTACATAGCACCAATCATTAATGAATGCCAATAATCAATGTTTTAATTAGCCATATTTGTCATGTCATAGATATATTTTCTCTTGTATGCACACATACACATTCTTCATGTGCATGCATATACAGCACAGTATGATTAGGTAAAATAGTTACTAAATAAATAATTTTTAATTTGAACAAGAAAAATTGCTGGCATTTCAAGTATTGGAAAAGAATGTATAAAGGTTCAGAAATTTTCTAAAATGAAGTGAATCATACAGTAATTCTCTTTAAATGCAAATTTCTCATTTTCTTTCATACCAGGCTATGTAAATGGTACATTTACTGTCTCATGAACAGACCTGAAAGGTCAAAGTAAAAATCTGGTCATTAGTTACTGAAAGGTTAATGCAATAACTTGACATTGCATCCCTTGAAAGACATTTCCAGGAGATGCTTTAGATAACACAGTGCCCTTTATAAATTTACTTCACTATTTGCTTTGGGTCTGAAATATGAAGCTTACTTACTCAGAGTATAACTATAATTTATCCTTATCCGGATGGCAGGTGGTGCTCTATACCCAACACTAAAAAAAAAGGACCACAGTGCAAGCGTGTCAAAACAAGAAACTAAAATGATTAAAGATACCCAGGAAAAATTGAAGTCAGAAAAAAAAATATTGCTGAAAACTTTCAGGTTTCTCATAAAGGAATGATGGAACTGGAGTTCAAAGCTATAAAATATATGGAACTAGAAGAGAGATTACAAATGACCAAAATGAAAATCTGTGTATGCTCAGATTTGTATATAAAATAGGGAGATTTCTAACAAATTTTATGGAAAAGGCATTAGAAACAGGAAGTGATTTTGAAAAACTAAGCATGAAACTACATTGAACTGGAGAAAATATATATTTTTTCCTAACACTTTGTTTCAAAATGGATTTTGGGATGGAGCTTATTTATGCTGTTCCTTGTTTACTTTTTTTTTTTTTTTTAATAAGAGCACATAAAATCTATATTTACATTAAAAAAAATTAAAGGCAGAAGCATCTTTCTTTCATATCCTAATCTAGAATCTGGAAAATACAAAAGCAGAGACCTCTCACTGATATGCATCAATACTTCTCCAAGACTGCTGTTCCTCTACTTGTAATGCATCTACATTTGAATGGATCCCAGAAATCAAAGAAGGATTATTCTAAGCACAACTGAAATTAAGGGCTTTTCCTTAAGGCCTTTTGGTATGCAGTGGCCATGAGAGGTACAGTATCTCCGTATTGTGAAAACTTGGGATGAGACCTGGAGGCTAACAAGCACTTACCAATGCAGTGGATTTTATATCCCTTGGAACATTTTAGAAAGGTTCATTTGAAAAAAGAATAGTATGTTTGTTATGCAGAAGGAGCTGCTCCTGGAAGATCTCTTTACTCTTAGAGGGAGGGTGGTGAGAGAAATGAAGCAAAGTAAAGTAACCCTTGTAGGCATGAAAAAGCATCAACTGCAACCCATTACTGTGATGTTCAATGCACTTTGGCCAATTCTGACATCAGCTTTTTGCAGAATACAAACAAAAAATATTATTTGCCTGACTACCTAAAAGCAAGATTTAAACTGAGATTCTAAAATGGGTTCACTGGGACTGAAGAAAAAAAAAAAAAGGTATATCATTTGACTAATTTAAAACAGTTTCTCAAACACAGGTGATTGCTTCAAGAATTATGAACACAGTTAGACGATAAGAGACAGAGGATTTTTTTCCCAATTATTCAAGCACAAGGATTTCATGTAGTGATTTATTATTTGCTAAGTACTGTGATGTCTGAAGCCTGAAAAAGTAATCAATACATACATACAGATGTGCACACATACGTGCAACTCTTACCTTAGCCAGAGGCTGAGATTTGGTGTTATTCAATTTTTTATCTTGAAGTTCAAATCTTTTCGTCCCTCCAAAAGACCAACCACCATATCTGATAGTAGAAATTAAAGTAACAAAAAAGTTACTTTAAGCTCTGCAGTTTTCTTGCAAGGGTAAAGTTGAGATAGGTACACTAATGCTTTATTGTTCAACTGAAAGTAAAACTTCACCCCTCAGAAACTCCTTCCTTGCTAAAAAGAAGAGGGACAATGCAGTTTTTAATTGGGTGAATATCATTGGCTTTTTTTCCGGCAAAGGTATTCCCTTAGATAACAAGTTTTGCTTTCTGAAAGCTGAAATCTTTGATCAACAGGAAGGGGTGTGAGCAAGTGAGGCATTACTGACTTCAGAAACATCTTGAACAGCTTTATTTCTTCCTAAACCATTCATATATTAGCTCGAATCTTTCATCCAACGATGCTCACCTCTATCAGACCAGATGCCCTTTCTTCTAATATATAAGTGGCTAACACTTTCTTCTCCTCAATAAAATCATACATGCTCTAATATTTCCACTTACATTATCAGCAGTGGTTGAGTTGTAAAGGCACATAAATAAAAGAAATAAACTTCAAAATACAGCAGATAACCTCTGTTGCTGATATCACAGAATATGAAGTATTGCCAGGGGCACACCAGCCCTTTCTACTTCAAAGACAATATTAATTGGAGCATATCCACCTCTATTAGATTGAGTCTCTGAGGAATGGAAATTATTTTGATCACCTGGTTTAGATATGCATCTCTGAGATGCTGAAATAGCTCACTACCTGGAAGAAACTCCAGAATATGTCTAGAGGTGATCATCATGCAGCTGCTGAAGGAAGTTCTGAGATGTGACCATTGAGGATCTTTCATGTTACCTTGAATCGCAGCCTAACTCTACACCTTGATAACAATCACCACAGAAAGACAACGACCCTTTATATTCTCAGTGACAAATGTCTATGCCTATCTATGTCCACCAGGAAGGACTGTGGGGTTTATACACAAAGGATAAACAAAGGCTAGACATTTTAAGGTTACCTTGTTTTGTTGGAAGACCTCGCTAAATACTCTTCCACCGGGAACCCTGAAAGATTATAAAAAATATGTCCTTTCTTATTCTTCACATAGGGAGCAGAGGTATTGAAAGTTGGGCACATCTGAAAAAAAGCATACATAAAGTAAGTAAAGCTCTTTTTAAAAGCAGTGGCACTACATTTACCCTTATTTTTGGATTTTGATGCAGACTTTATAGGATTTCTTTTTAACTCTGTTTGCTTTTCCCAGCTTTAACAGATTCTCAATAAATTATTAATATTTTTATGTTTATAAGGCAACTCAAGTGATTGCACCACCTACACATTAGAAATGCCTTTGATTTCCCTTGCAGCCCTGTCAGTTAGTTTGTTTTGAAAACATCAAAACTTTTATATAAGCTTAGGAATGTTTACAGCAATTGAAAAGGCAAGACTGCTTTTTATTTGTTTTTCCTGAGAAGAAACACAAAATAGGCACCAGATAAATATGAGATGAAAGCAAAATTCTAATTTATGTTATAAGCTTGTAAAAATTTAATTGATGAGCTGAACAGAAGAATAAAAGAAGATGTCTTCCAATGATTCAGTGGGACATTCCACAACCAAAGAAAAGGTGAAAGGTATTAGACTCAATTTTCTCAGAAGCTTTACAAAGTACTTTATGCCAATAAACAGAAAAATTTTAATGCTTCTTTGACATCTCAAACCTACAGAAAATAAAAATTCACTCTCAAAGATTGCTCTTACATAGCTCACAGATAAAAGTTCTGCCTCCACTGTCAAGTGACTTCTTTCAGTTTTCATGGTTAATAGACCTCTCCCTATGAAAGTTCCCATTTGTATTTTATTCAACCTTCTTGTATTTTAAGTCTCTTGAGTATTAGAGGCAAACTTATTCCTCATCCAGAAAAGTAAAAAATAAGTTTCCTCCTTCCATTTTTCCCAAAACTACATCACTATATTTCATAGGCTACTCTTATTCTAAATAATTATATCTTCATAAATAAAATAAACTTTTTTTGTAGGATACTCCTTTTTGGGGAAATACATTTGTCACCTCAGATGCAGTTTCATATTTTTGTCTACTACTCAACGCAGAGCAAGTAGCAGGAAAAATAATTCATTAAGAAGGTCTGAAATTCATTATGTTTTTCAAAATCCTTCATTTCTTGAAGCCTGTTGTATTTTGAAATCCAAAATCCAAACCACAAACAAACTCTCACAATTAAATCTCATTCAAGTGTAAATTCCCTGGTGGGTTCTACCAGCTAGGTTCATGCATCCTTCCCTTTGAAAGTATTCCAGATGTTAAGGAAGTGTTATATTTTAACCTTGTTTTACATGAAGGTTTTTCTTACTCAGTCCTATAACACATTTAAAGTAAGTTGCATCTGCTGAAAATAGTTCAGCTGCCTCTGATCCTCTTATTTCAGATCAATCTATAGCCATTTCTAGTGCACATATGTGTTCGTATATATATAAACAAGAAAACTCTGTACAATTTCATTAAGTGAAACAGAAGTAAACCTCCAATCATAACAAAGTCGGACCTGTGAGGATTTATTTCCTCATCACTTTCACCAACCCTTCAAAAACAGCAGCCAAGGAATTATAAGTAATATACACACATTTTTTACATATATAAGTAAATAAAATTTACATACCTCCTGTTCAGACACACATCTGCATGAATCCTGAGGTGACATAGATTCCATCTGCCAGCATGAATTATTTTTTCTAATAGGAATAAATGTAATAAAAATTATAACTTGGAAATGAAAGGAATATGTCTCTTAACAGAAGAAATCCAGAGAGTAATGAGCAGATCTGGCATTCTAACGCCTTCTTAGCATTTCATCACAGCAGCAGCTGTGTCTAGAGTTATACAAATTTTACTTACTTTTATCAAAGTTTATTTATTAAAAATATTTATATAGGCATCAAATGAGCTTCATGTGTCATATTTGCAGCAATTATTAAAGCATTGTCACCACTTCATTCCTGAATTTGGAAATCTAGAATACTTCATAACAAATATTTTCTTTATTGTCTATTCATCTTTCATATGGACATCAGGCTTTATCAAAATCATCCTGAAATTAAGAGGAAAACTGCCACTGGCTTTTAAGATGTATGGATTAGACCTTTAACAGTAAAGCCTACTTTGTTCTTCACCTGAGTGCCAGCTCCTTTATCAGAAACGATTTGTCACTAACTCCATGCTGCCAAAAAAAGGCTAAGAGAATCCATTACACAGAAAGAAAAAAAAATATTAAATGTTCAATATTTAAGGAAATTGTTACATTAGTTACAATTACCCATGTTGTGAACTTGTGCATCTGTGGTCCCAATCAGAGAAATATCCCAGTAGAACCTGAGAAAGTTTTCCTAGGTCACCACCTTCAGTGCTGCTCAAAGAGGACCATAGGAGTATAAGGAGTGAAGAGGAAAGAAAAATAAAAAAATAAAATAAATAAAGACATGTTAATATGTGTAGCTGTATTAACCTTCAGTCTCAAGGTCCTATATATTTTCCAAGAAATTAAAGCACTATAGAATCCATGCATAGGAAACATACCAAAATAATCTCATTTCAAAGAACTCTATGACATGTAAAGAAAATTCATTACAATTATGGCTAAACAAATCTCAACATCTATTCATGGGCATCCTTCTCCTTATAGTCATGCATTTCTAGCTGTTGGCATTGCTAAAGTGTTTTCATGCTTATAAAATAAATTTTTATTATATTTATAAATTCAAACAACATCTTGCTATGTTCAACTGTATATTTGCACAATAAAGAAAGTGACTTATATGTGTGATTAGCACTCTATATATAGATTAATTCCGTAGACACCGCACATTAAAAATAAATAAATAAATAAACAATCTAGTTGGTTTTGAAGCTGAACATACAGAATTAGGTTGAGTAAGAAGAGCAGCAGGCTTTGTAAATACCGTGTGGCATTTTCAAACCCAATAATTGTTCTGAGAAAATAACTTCAGGCCTAAGCAATTTTTTTAAAATGAAGCATGCAAAGGCATGTTCAAATATGCTTGTTCAAATACACTTGTTCATTTACATATAAATGGTCATGGCTGGTATTGATTTGAGTTCAATCTTCTCCAAAGCCTTTGCCCTTTCCTCCAGAAAATCCTTCACACACAAAGCTTTTCTAATTTTATCTTTACCTTATAATAATCTATAAAAGTGTATTAAACATCTATAAAAAAACTCCACATAACTATTGCAAAAAGTAACCTATCATTCTTTCTAGAATACAAGAAGGTCTTTACAATAGGAGAACTCAAGGGTAAAGGTCCCAGAGCCCTGGATATTGATGATGATGGATGAGCTCTTTACCTAAAGAAGGATTCTGCATTGTCGTAAAGTCTTGGTGTCAGCTTGAGAGAAGGATAATCGATAGCCAGCGGCTTCACACTAAACAAGGCCATTGCCAGCGCAACAAAGAGGACGGGCAGCAGCACATTTGACAGGCTTCCTCTCCAGTCTCGCCTTGTGTGGTGAAACCTCTTCATCAGAAGGGCAACAATCTGTGTGAGAACAAGACGGGCTCCACACATACTCGAGGCTCCGGCAAGTGAAATATCTAAGTGAGACAAAGAAAACAACCTCTTGACAAACACGGAAAACCAAAGTGAACTTTCGCATGTTATGTTGTAAAATACAGAACATGACAGTATTTTAGCTCTAATAAAATCAAAGTACATAAGCCCAGCATGCTCTCCTGAATGGAATAGTATAGCCCCATACTCCATCACTTCCAAGTATGACCAATTAACTAATTAACTCCTCCTGTGAAGGAAAACAGATATTCAGCTAACACATTTCCATAGGTTCCCATGCACAGCTAATGGCTTACTGAATACTACTGAGTACTACTAAGTACCCCCTATGGTCCTGCACTGGTTCAACCATTCCTTGTCCATTCCACCTTTCTTCCTGGACAAATTACTCTGACAAACATGGCCTGTACTCACACTAATGTCTTGATCTACCTTGACTGGGATTAGCAGCAACTTTTCCACAGAAATTTCAGTGGATCCTCTTCAGAGCATCACAGCTGCTAGGCACATGGATTCTCATAAAAGCATTCCCTTTACTTCCCTGCTCATATGGGACTGATAAAATTTTCATATTTGTTACTTAGTCTCTTCAGTTTTCAGAGCTCATGGGCTGTCCTTCAGATTCACATGGGAGTGTGTCCACATCTTATTCAATCTTTACTGATAGACTCTCCCTTAATTTTATTTGATCGTTCTCTGTCAGACACTTGTGAATCACACCAATGACTCTGCCTCCATTTTAGCCCCTAATGCCTTCTAGTTATGTGCAGGTTTTTATCAAACTCTCTTGGCTGTGGCCTTGTCCAATTGAATGTCCTTCAACCTCTTTCTTTCCTCACAGCATTGCAGAGTGTCTGACAGATTTACTACCACCGGTATTTGTACCGTAGCAAGACTGAATAGCCTGTTTATTACAGTGCTCAAAGTCATGCTATATTTTATGAACACTTGTGATTTGCCTCTTATTACCTTCCCTTCTGCTTATTGAGAGCACTCTAACCAGCATTTCCACATTCCATGTTTAAACAGTTACAGGTATGGAAGTTCTCAAGTAACCTCAAATTAATTGTCCTTAGAACAGTTTTTTTTCTGAGTTAACAGAATTTTAATCCCAGACCCTTTGCATTGTTCTAACGGAGTATTTTTAGCCAAGCAGTGAGGCAAAGAGGGAGAAAAATTAATCAGATAATAAGTCAAACTTCTGACCATGGTCATTGAACAAACAGCTCAAATTCTGCACTCATTACTCCAGGTAAATACAGGTTAATCACCCTCAGTGCCTGGGAAGGTCATAGGTCAAATTCTTCAGAAAACGACTCCCAGGATATTGAAAACAAGAAATGACCAGGAATAAACATTTGAACTGTGTCACCTGAGAGCTTAGCATGAATACAGGACTGGTTTGGTGAATGAAGGATGAGCAGTGTGTGCTATTTTAATTTAACAAAGCCTGTGACGTGGTCTCCCACAGCTGAATAGGCTGCGGAGGACAAGGCCCACTGGTTAGACTGACAGGCACCGCCCTGCAGGCTGGGAGCAGGGATACTGAATCCAACTGAGGAGCAGCTGGTGAGTTAGGGTGTTCCTTGGGGGAAAAGATGAGCAAAACACTGGCTAACAGTACCTTTTAACACAGACATGTGTGCATACCTGCACCTGCAGGGGATCCACCCTGTTTGGAGTCATCTTTCTGTCAGGCACTGGGGTCAAGGAGAACCTCCTGGCAGCAGGAGTAGCTCTCTGGCAGCACCTGAGAACCTTAGTGGCATCAGGGAGCAAAATCTCTGCTCAGGAAAAGGACAAGCTACAACAGGCACCAGCTGGTACCTGGAAAATTCTGATATCATAAATCAGGAGAAGAAATTGCACCCTGAAGAAAACAATCAAAACTCAAGACTGGCCTGGACATGGTACTAAATAACTTGCTCTTGACTTGCTTGACCTGCATTTTCAACATTAATATTCTCTGATTTTAACAGACTATAGGTAATAATTTGGGGGTTATTTTGGGGGAAGGGCAAGGGGGGAAATTCCAGTATTTATTCCTTTAACTCCGCAACAGAATTTATTTCTTTTTTCCCCAGAAAATCCCATTGAGCAGAAATTCTCTCTTTAAGACATTCTAATCACAACCATAGCTAGCTAATTTGACAGCTAACACAAATGGGATTTCAGCTTTTGAATCTGTGGAGAGAAAAAGTAGCTTCTGAATTCAGATTGTGATTCAGCTTTCAAGTGCTCTGATCAAGAAGAGTTACATTTTAGGCTTGGAATTTTTTGTTACATAAATTGGAGTAGGAGGAGGAGACACTTGTTAAGAATTTTTTATTTTTTTTTAAGAAAACTTCTTAGGAATGTATTAAGTTCTTCATATTATCATGGTAAGACTCTTAATAGTTGTCTCAATACAGAAATTGAGACAGAGGCAGAAAAATTTTCAAGGTATGAGTGTTTTTAGACAAAAACACAGCCAGTAAGTGCTTCCAACTCAACATCCCTGAAATCGTGAAGTATACCATCTCTCATTCATCTAAGTAGCAAAATGCCAGAAAAGAAGCACAGAATTCAATATTTTCTGTAGTCTCAGACCTTATTAACATGATATGTGAATGAAAGTGTCTTCAAAATATTTGACCCTTTGAATCTCTGAAAGGCAACTATGACATCTACTTTCTGGGGACAGAAAGGGAAATCAGAGCTGTCATCCATTCTTTTTTCTTGACAAACAGAGCAGAGATAAATTATAACAACTTAATTCAGATTGCCAAAGGAAGAAAAACTGTCACCATGAATATAAATAATTGCCCATTTTGTCCAATATCCTGACTCTTACTCAATGTTCATAATGCCAATGAGCCAAGACACACCCCAAGAAGATGCAATAAACCATTATAGAGGAAGCATATGTTTGGCTGTTTAACTCATGCACTTTAAAGTGATTTATCTTTTATAAAACTTCATATGTTTATTGTTTAAAATTCTAATTGAAAAGGGTGCCAAATATCTTTCTGATTATCTTAAATTTCCATATTTGTGACTTTGAATTCCGTCATTTCTTTGTGTTTCAGGTACAAAACAAAATTCTAGTGTACTTGTTTTGAATATTTTCTATTTGAAGATACTGGATGGGCTCTTAAATCTTGCTTTAGGAGACAGGTTATAGAAGTTTTCAATCCATCTTCTGCATCAATAATCTCAACCTTTCACTCTCCTCTTCTAAAAATCATTATACTCCTAATCAACCTTGCTGCTTGTCTCAAATTCTCTTATATTGACACTGTATCAGTCTCAAGATATAATGTGTTCAATGCAGCTGTCTATCAGACATGGAAACACTACTGATTTATATGATATTGTTATACAGGCTTGTACTGATCAACTTGTTTTCTTTATGCAACATGCCACTTCATCTGACTGCAGCCACACTGTGAAAAGTGGCCTGCATTGGGCTTTCCATAATAGACTCGATATGGCTTTCAAGATTCCCAAGGTATTAAATCACTCTTTGAACTAGAACGTACAGAATTAATTTTTGCTTCATAAAGCTTCTAAGTAATTCACCACCTACGTCTGGTGTGTATGTCAGGATGCATAAAAACAGCATATATTTATGGGAAAACAGCTTCTGATTATCACTGAGAATGATAAAGGCTAGAAGACAAGACCAGCTGACCTCTCTGTTATGAAGTCACTTTTTATGCAGAAAGCTTATGAAAATATCCTCATTAATAATTTAGATCACAGAATTAAAAACCTGACCCAAGTGTTAGAAGCTGTCTTGCTTGACTTACAATTGCAATTATCCACCAGAAGTGCAATTATGTTCACAATTAACTTGTACTTCCCAATTCATCCAGACTCTCCTTTGTATTACAGACAAGACTTTTGCTAGTTGCCAATACATATGAGGTTAATATGAGGTACAGGGAAACAGAACAAGGCCTAAAATCCAGAGACAAAAATTATCAAAATCCTTGCCTATAAACTACTCTAGAATTAGGAGTAGAAACAATTATTGTAAAAGTGTCTAAAGTGGTATTAGATGATCCTTTTCTCCTGTGTTTTTCACTTCTAGAAAACAATGTAATTCTAACGCTTTTTCACAGTGCGGAAGGAAAGATGGGTTATGCAGTAGATAGACTAACAGCCAGGAGCATACATTTTCTATTCTACTTCTGTCACTTTGGCATTTAGGCAAGCCATTTAGAGGAGCTCCAGATTTTGGGACGGTAACACCTGGAGCTGCAATACCCTGGCAAAACAGGTGAGCTAGCTCATATGAAACTGGTTGCATTCGGAGGCTGCACATATTTATTGGATTATCAGAAGTTTTGTGCCAGCAAGTAGTTGTAGGCTGAGCAAGTGAACTGATATCATTCTGCATTTCAGCACACACCATACTGGCCCAGAGGCAGTGCTAGCCTACCAATCTGGGCACAGCATTTCATTAGAGGATATAAAAACGTCCTTCCTCTTCTTGCACATTTTTCTACTCATTATAAAAATTATTATTATATTGATTTTGTTTCCAGGAGGATTTTGAAGACAGATTTTCATGTGGGGAATGTGGATAAAAGGCAGTTTGATGGTATAAAGTATAAAGGGAATGCATCTGGTCTGTGTTTCATACAGTGACTGATTCTTGCCTATATCTAATGGAATAATGCGTTCTCTCTATCCAAAGCTGATCAGAAAAATATTTATTTTGGGGAAAATTTCACAGGAGAAGTTCTCTTGGGGCATTTGTACATATAAATCCTTCTATTCCTCCCCTCAGGCCATTTTTAATTTTAGGCATTGTGAATATTTCTTCTAAAACACTGCTTCAAATTGTTTCCATTTTAAGAATTTCCTCTGTAAGAGTTTCTCCCTGCTCCATACATATTGATTAAACTAATTAAGTAACATTTTTGAAGGCAAAATATGTAGGGTTTTAATTAAAAATTTGGCTTTACATTCTGAGTGCCAGATCCCAAAATAGGATTCTGCATAGGCCTGAAGACCTTTGAGACAGAGTAATAGAGATCTAGGAAATCGTAGAATTCATCAGTAGAATTAACATGTTTTAAAGCCAAGGAATTGGTGTCTGTCACTCTCCAACCTCATAAAGAACTCCCTTCACAACTCAGATCTCCCAAGCCCTTTTCCTCAAGCCAGACAGTTGACCGATTAGACAATTTCCTTCCTTTATCTAAGATGTTATTCTTGTTCAAAATCTGACACGCTTAATATTTTATCACACTGAAGACCACTGAAAGGACAGTGTGAACAATACATCTGATTCCTACTGAAAAATCAAGAACCAGGGTGACCAGAAAAATGTGCTGCATACTCTCATTGAAGAAACTCCAACACCCAAATCTCACAATCTAAAAACCTGTCCCTAGAAGAACTACCAGCAAACTCATAAAGGAGCCTCTTTAAGCTCTTTATTATTTTTTATTTCCTAGAATAAGGGGTATGAACAAAAGTTCATTTGTACACAAAAAGCTTAGGAAAAGAATGGGGCAAACTCCTTTCAAGCTTATCACTGCATTTAAAAGAAATACATCCTAAAATCAGGCCTAAACAGAGTAGGAATTATGTACTCCCAGCAATGTATAAGGGGGTGAAGAACCGGCAAGATACAATTGCACTTAAATCTTAGAGGGAGAAACACTTTACAGTACCATCACACTTGACACATTGGAAGGAGATATATCTGACTTGCACTAGTTAAATGAAAGACAGAAGTGTAAAGTGGGTTTCTGCAAAAGAAAAGTAAAAACATCCAGGTGTTAGAGAGCAAAAAGCCCTCATCTATAAAATAATTTTCTTTATTCTTACTTGCTGTGTTGTTATTCAAGCAGTAACAGAGGTGTATCTAAGCAAGAGCATTTGATCCTGGACATCACTCTTTGCAGCCAAGATTTTCATTTAGGTTTGCCACAGGGTGTAAACGCATTGCACAAATTACAAAAGGCACATAATTAAGTGGCAATGGAAAATATGTGTCCAAAGAAGGACAATGAATCTGATGAAGGCCCTGGAGCAGAAGTTTTATGCAAAGTGGCTGAAGGATCTGGGGTTACTTAGCCTGCAGAAAAGGAGGCTCAGGGGGGACCTTGCCATGCTCTTCAACTCCCTGAAAGATGGCTGTAGCCAGGTTGGGGTCAGTCTCTTCTCCCAAGAAACCAGTGACAGGACAAGAGGAGTCTTAAGCCGCACTAGGTGAGGTTTAGGTCAGACATTAGGAAGAATTTCTTCACAGAAAGTGTGATGCAACATTGGAACAGGCTGCCCAAGGAGGTTGAGGAGTGACTGCCCTGGAGGAGTTTAAGAAAAGACTGGATGTGGCACTCAGAGCCATGGTCTAGTTGATATGGTGGTGTTAGGTCATAGGCTGGATTTCATGATCTCAGAGGTCTTTTCCTACCTAAGTGATTCTGATTCTGTAAATTTGTTAACCAAAACATGAACTCCACTCTTTTTTTATTATTTTGTTGGGAGAGGAGGAACTGTTAAAACAGAGAATTTTCAGCTTAAAGTATCACATGAAATATGACTCATACAAACACTTCAAGCAATCTAAAATACTCTACTCCTTTTGAACCTTAACCCTACCATGGGATAGTTTTTGGATAGGTAACTAGCGGACTGGAAAATAATTAAAATTAGGACTAATTTTTGAGTACTGAATAACCCAGTTGAAGAGAATACATTAGGTTGTTCAACAAGATAGCTCTCAAAATAACCTGAATACAGTACATCACCTAGATTCTCAAGAGCTCATTAAATGCAGCAAATTACTATACCTGTCCCCCAAACTCTCCAACTTTTGTAGAGTTTACTAGGTGAACTTGATCAGAGTCCCTACCTGAATCTACTTTCTCGACATCCAACCACCACCACTCTATGCTGCTGCAAAGATCTACAAAACAGTCAGAACAGATTTTAAGTGTAAAAAAGAATACAACTTTATTTTGTCTCGAGGCATAGCATAGCCTCATTCACATTATGAATACCATCCTTTAATTAATTGAATTTCAAGAACTTGCACTTTCTCAAAGTTAGAGCATACTAGAAGTATGAACAATAGATGAAGAGATGAGCACCACTGAAAGCAAGCAAAATATTTCTTCACAATTATACAAAGTAGATTACAACTAAAATTATATTCTAGTTTTCTCTTCCTTTACATGTTCACAATCACAACTACTTATATGAAATATGAATTTAGGTATCTGAAATGCCCATTCAAGACAGAAAGAAGGTAAGCCAGCCTCTTCAGTTAACATGTAACTAATACTCACATGCCTACAGAATTTCCTGATCGTTTTAACCCTCTCTTTAATGCAAGAATACTCAATCTCATATCAATACAAAAAGACAATTAACCTTTGTCATCAATCCTATTAAGTAACAGAAAATCTTCTAAAAGTAAAAGTGCCACACCATGCACCATATATGTGGTAGTAGATAAAAACTTTAAAGCAGATGTGCATTACAACCACACTCTAAATGTAAATTTGAGGAAGCAAGAAAGTCCAAATGGCATTTAGCAAATAACTAAAATAGTCAGAAAGACAATGATCTGAGACCTCTGCTTTTAATTTTTGGACCTGCTTTATAATCTTGCCTTCACAAACCTGTTTTTCTGTTTTATCTACTCATTGCATTCAGTTTTAAGACTAGACTGCAAGCTGTCAGAGGTGGTAAGGACCTGGGTTTTTTATTCTTACTATTAATCCGTAGGTTGTCTGAAACAACAGGGCATGACTTTAGACTGGGTTTCCAAGGCACCGTGGCTCATACGATAAACAATAATAGCTACCACAGCAGCTAGGAAAAAACAACACCCTTGTTGCTGCTCAAGTGCGAGCTGGTGTCAAAACACCCCTTGTTTTTTTACTAGTGTGGAAATGGGCAGGAATGTAGCCATAGCAGAAACTTGACGGAGCGTATATTTATTTGGGAATGTAACACTTCCACATTAGAAAAGCACTGTCATTACTTTCAATGAAGGGAATTAATTTTCTAGTGCAAAATACTCTCTATCTTCGCCTTCTCCAGCCATAAGAACACAGTCAGTACCTGAGCATAAAGAAATGGGAAACAATGGTGCTGTCTTCCTATCCATCACCCTACAGACACCATGGAGAGCCAAACACAGTTGCTACACTGGCAGCCAAGCTAATCTGGTGAATGGCCACCTAAGCTGGTCTGGGCCTGGTGGAATAGGAGGACACACTGCTGCATGCACCATTCCAATCATTCAGAAATAGAGGGTTTCAACTCTTTCTATATTTGTGATGCCTAAAACAATCTCTTTTGTTACATTTCCATGTTTTTTCCTGCTTTGCCATAATTTATATATCTTCATCCTAGCTAGGATTTTTATCAGCTTAAACTATGCTGAAAAAGAAGTTGGAATCAAACACCAAGAATTTTTATTAGAATTGTGTGGTGAACTCTACTGCGGCCAGGACAACTTCATAGTTATGGGATGGGAATACTCTTTGAAAAAAAAAACCAAGAAAACAAAAAAAACCAAACCCAAAACAAAACAAAAATGAAAACACAAAACAAAAAACCCAAATATTCAGTCAAGTAGACAGGCTATCATGTCTTGGAAAAGAAAATTACTGCAGATTTGAAAACTTTAAGTCCCTGATTTTGAGTTTCTGCGTGGTTAACTTGTAACATTAACAACTATGCTAATTTCAATTTCCAGGAGATAATTTTGCAAATAGATACCCTTTTATTGCAGTACTATCTCCCCTGCAGTGATGCACCTGCTGTGAATTGCCACATGGAGGAGGAGACAAGTAAAGGAAGAGCTGTAAAACAAGCACAGACCGTGGCTACAAAATGGAAGCTTAGTTTCACCTTCTGTACTTTTTGAAGGTACAACAGTAGAAGAAAAGCACAAACTGTCAGAATTGCAAAAAATATCCCAATTCATTTCATATGTATCATATCTATGTCAGACTTGGCCAAGAGAAAGAATACATTTGTGCATGCACAGGCAAACAATCATCAGATACATCTTGTACACTAGAATATATGCTCTTATGACAATAAGCAGCACAATTATTGAGGTTGGTTCCTCTTCTTTCTAGAACTGTAAATCAATACTCAGAAAGCTGTTATAATTTAACCCACTGAATTCAACCTGTAGACTCAAGTTACAACATTTCAAGATTGAATCTGATGCAGACAATAGGGCTACAACCCACAATACTTTTGCTGTGTTTGGTGAAAAACTGGTGAAAGGGACGGACAGCAAGAAAATCTGAATTTTGCTTTACCACTTCCCATAACATTATGTGTGAGACTTAATGCTAAGTATCTTAGCATTTCCAATTAGACAGATTAAATAGAGCAACAGAAGAAAGAACTATATATTCAAACCAGGTGTTCTCAAACACTTCCCACAGGTTACTGCCAGAAAGGGAACTTTCAAATAACAACTGTCCATTGTTGGACTGCACATGGCTTCTGTCATGCAGCTGCTCAGTTTGCATGAGTGGTCTTTGAAAACGCTGTGTACAGCACTCTGGAAGAAGCCTCTTGGAATTGCTCAGAGGAAACTCAGACATTAAACAGAGGAAACAACTTCAGCAGGGCCCAGATTTCACCATGACAGACAAGGACATTCTGACTCACTTTAACTCTCAGAATTTTTGCAAGTATTACCTTAATGCAAACAAAGTACTTGCTCTAAAATACTGCAGCTCCCACAATCAGGAATATTTTTAGACCACATCTCTACTGGAGTTATTCTATTAATAAAAAAATCATATCAAAGTTTGTGCAGGGAAACAATTCAAAACTGAATGTTCTGCAGGAGGCATGTTTTATTCAGACCTGAAGCTATAGCAAACAATTGAAAAATGTGTTTGATGAATAATCTCATTCATCAGGCATTCAGGTATCTCATAAATAGTAGTATTAAAAGCTTCAAGGATCTGGATTAGCAGAAACAACGGCTTCATTTTTTCTAATGTCTCCAATGAATATGGTAACCTGAATAAACTGTAAAATAGACCTAGAGACAGATAGAAAAAAAAAAAAATTACATGACTAAAAATTTCCACCTATACAGAAGTCCAACACCAGGTCTATTATCATGAAGTCCCACTTATATTTCAAATGAGGAATTGGCTAGCAACAGTGTAATATAAATCTTGCATCACCTTATAACAAGTTTACCATATAAAAAGCTGGCAAAAAAAAAGGGCAGTCCTAAGTGCTCTACATACTGCCCTTCACACTGAAGCTACTGTACATGTTGTCCCTGTAACTCCTAAACTAGTGGTATTTTAGTTTTCAGGAAAACAATCAAACAAACAAAAAACCAAACAAAATCCATGTAGCACTGCAGAATGTTGCTATTATCGAGAAAAAAAAAGTGTGAATATTGCTAAAGTCTTTGTGGGCTTTTGGTGCACAAAAGGAATGTTTTAGCAACAGAGCAGAGACAACAATTTCACCAAAGGAAATACTTTTGAGAAGGAACTGGACAGGTGAAAATCTAGCTTCATATAGAAGCATCAGCCTCAGTGTCTTACTAGCCCAACTAAGTGGCATAGTACACCTTCTATATACCTAGGGTATTTACTCAATAAATGACGCAAGACGGTAGGAAGATTTCATGAAGCCCCTTCCCTAAGCAATGTTCTGTTTCAGAATGAAAAGTAAGCAACTTACTCTTCATAAGCATTTCTTTAAAAAATTGGTCATTTACACTACTCTATATAATTGAAGTTCAAATATCTGTGTTGCTAGCACAACAACATTAATAAAGCAAAACTGTTTTAAAACACTTGTGTGCATGTGTGTACATACACACACACTTTCTTCATCTGTAAAAATATATATACACAAACACAAAAAATCTATAAAATATACACTCCACTTGTAAGCCCAAGCAAGGCAAGAAACCATCAGAAATTACTTTCCATGTAAAACCTAAAGACTAGCTATTAGCAACAAATACTTTCTGACACCATATGTATGACTTTGTGTTGATAATCTAAGTGAAAATTTTGTTCAACACATAGACCCCATATTATGAGGGAGAGAAATAATAGTTTCTGTAGAATATGAGGTGTGGGAAGGCAGGTAGGGTTAACCTACACTCATGTCTCTGAAATAGTTACTTCTAAACAGAGACACCGATGCTTCGTGTCTACAATATTCTTCTCATAAATCAAGGTATATTTTGCAAGGTGGAGTATTGAAATAATTCCTAGGTTCTTTTATGCTAATCTTACAGGGAATTCAAAGAACTGAGCTCCATTTAAAAATGGATGTTAAAAAATAACTTCAAGGATATTTTAAAAATCATTGTCAAGCCCTTTTTTTTTGCAATTACAGTGAATTCAATTTGTCATAGGGTATTAAAATATACTATTTAAGAATAGAAGAAACCACTTAATCACCTACCAAAAGACATCAAATTCCACTCTGCTGCTCATGTGCAGAAATCAATAACACCCTTTACTATAGCATATTTTCTGTGAAGACCCAAGTCTTGTGCCAAATGCACCAGGAGAAGCAATACACTTCCTTGGGTAGAATAACTCCAACTGCTAATTAACTCTTTCCTGTCTTTAGATTACATCTATTTGCTTACTTTTTGCTTCCTTTGTTTCATTTCTCTCTTCTGCTCAAATAAAAGGTAGAATTATACTTTAACAGACAGTATTCTCCATGCATTAAAAAAAAAAAAAAAAAAAAGGATCTTTAAACAAACCACTTCTCTATCTTATTTTTGATAAACTACATCAGAGGAGCCCTGATAGTGCATTTATAAGGACTTCACTGCCAACTTCCAAATATTAATTCTTCTCTGCTCACTTTCTGAATTCTCAATTTCTCCCTAAAGTAATTCAAACTTAAATATTTGGACAAAAAAGGTTGTACTAGTATTCTAGCATCAGTCTCATCAATTTTGAATGGATAGTCAAAATTACCTCTTTGCATCGTTTTGTACATTCAGCTCAAATATAAATCACCTTAGCTGTCTTAAAATGCTTCTCAACCAGGATCAGCAGATAACTCAGAGTCAGTGTTTTCCAGGATATTACTCCCCATTACACAGACATGTCTAGCATTTGGCTTAATTAAAATAACCTTTATTTAAAATGGATTCAGCTTTTCAAGTGATCTAACTCAATTCTAAGGACTGGTCTCACTTATCACCTTTTAGCAGTTGTCTTTCTTTTTCATCAGCAAGGTTATGTTTTCTTCAGCATCAGTCATGAAGACAATTAAAATGCAGAGTTGAAACACAGGTGAAATTCACAAAAGCTCTTCATTCTGATATTTCACTATTAACAACTGCTTTTTGTCAGCTACAATTTCATAGTAAATTAGCTTTTAGCTGAGCTTAATGAGTACTGTATATTGTTCATCTCAACAATCCTAACAGGAGCAAAGTCACATTTGGCCCAATATGGTTCAAAATGGCTAACACCAGTTGCTTCAGGGAAAGGGTTAAGCAACATTAAAAAGTAATTATGCTTCCACACCCATCCTTTCAGAGGATAACTTATCCAAGAAGTCCAGAGGCATATAAGCTTTAATAGCACTAGTGTTACTATAGCTCTTCATATTATACATCCATTAATAACCATTCTTTGGCTATTTAAAACCTATTGCAAGTCTCTGTAACATTATATGGCAGGAAAATTCAAATGTTATTAATTACTGTGTGCAAAAATATAATGAATAAATTTTGAATTTTCTACAATTCAGTTTCATTTTACCTCAAGGGTTCCAACAGTATTTTACTGCCAGAAGGGACTAGAGCCAAAGCTGGTATCTCCCAGAAATTTCTAAGACAATGAATGCTACAAAATTAAATAATTTGGCTCTCCAGCAAAACATCTGAGTATCTTCATTCAACAATATTGGTCCCTGAATGAGCCAATGAGACCGCTCACTATCCTATTACCTGCTTTTGCATGTGTTCAGATTATTTTGGCTACTCACCTTTTGGAGTTGCTCTTAGCTCTCCTGATTATTTCTGTATATATACTGCCTACTGTGGTTTATGATAATTTTATTGTCCTCCATAGAGTTGGTTTCTCCATTTTCTCTAGGCTATTTGGCTTCAATGGTCTTGTCAAACAGGCATTGCAAGCTCAGTCTAACCATTTCTCTGCCTGCCCTGTATACACCTACAAAACAATAACTACCGTGTATTCCAACTATGTATAAATTAATAATGCATGATTGTATTACAATATATCCATGTACTATGTCTGCATACACAATAATCCCTGAGTTAAAAACAAAATTTTAACTGTTTTCACAAAAAGGTGAGTTTTAGTCTAAGGTTTTTTCATTGGAATAAAACTAAAAATTTTGAGAAAACCATTCACAATGGAAACAAACTACTATATAACACAGTGTGCTTTGCATCTTTAAAATTACCAATATTAAAACTGTTACAATTAATTTAACTAATGGACCACTACTTACCTATAATATTTGCATTTGGAAATGCTCAAATAGTTCTGAGTTTATTTTACATTATTTTCATTGCTGATTTTAAGCAGCAGCCAATCACCAAACAGCTGCTTGCCCATACTCCCCCTCCTCCAGTAGGATGGGGAAGAGAATAGGAAAAGAGAAAGTGAGAAAAATTGTTGGTCAGGATACAGGCAGTTTCAGCAGTAAAGGAAAAAGGTGGAAAAATAAACCAGAAACAAACAAACCAACTAAAACCAAAAAAATCCAACCCAGATAATGCAAAGGCAATCATTCACCACCTTCCACAAGTAGACATGCTCAGCCACTGGTAGCAACAGCTACCTCCTCAAAAAAGCTTTTGTTGCCAAGAATGGTACTCTGTGACAATAAATAACTCTCTGGTCAATTTAGCTCATCTGTCCAGGTTGTGTCCCCTCACACCCTCTTTCCCATCCTCAGCTTACTCATAAGTAAGGAACATGGGAAAAGAGAGCATGGGAAAAGAGAGCACCTTGGCACCGCAAATACTACACAGTGATAGCTAAAACAGTGGCGTGTTATCAACACTGTTTCAGTCACAAACCCAAAACACAGCACCATACATGAAGAAATTGAACTCAATTCCAATCAGAGTACACTAAGACACTGTAAAATATAACTAGAAATTATCTCAGCTCTGACTTCAGTGAGATACTGTCATATTTTGCTGAAATAATGTCTCTTGCATGTTTTTGGCATTGGTGGTCAGCCTAAATCGTGTACTGATTTTCTGCAGATTCATTTAAGAAGAGACATACACACCTCTCTGCTATGCCTCCTAGCCCAGGAGACATTAGACAACATTTTGATTTCTGCACAATCCTGACACCTCAAGAGCTCAGCAGCATTAAAGGATAGCCAACACCCCTGCTTGAGCTCAGATCTGTGCTTTGTGAAAGCATCTCTTCTAGCCTAAACTCTTTTACAAATCAAATAGCAGCATCCTGTGATCTCCTCAATAATCCCAGCTGCTTGCTCTAAGGGGTTTTGAAAATTCATGTGACCACTTTGACAAAAGAAAGTTTGACTGTCTTTGAACCTGCTTTCAAAGACAAAGTTATACAAGTCAAGCTATCACCCATGGAGTATTCTGGTTAGCTTTGACAATGATGGATACCTTTCATGACCATTTCCCAGATCCCTTATGCCTACACTTCACAACTGTCCTTAATGATGAATGACAGTCATCTGCAATGAATGACAATTTTCCAGTACTCTCATCCCCAAAGAAATGGCATTATCATCACATATTCTTGCTATAATTTATCAGAGTGAAAAAAATACAGTCTCTGATTACTCAATTCTTTATTAATGTAATAACTTAAACAAATACTACTTTATACATTTTGAGATGCAGATGGGAAAGTATATCAAGTTCTTCAGTGGAATATACTGTATTCATTACTTTAGGAACTGTAAATCTTACTCTTTAATGAAAATGCAATGTGGAGAAGACAGATTTTATGATTTGAAACTAGTTCAGATGTCCTAGCTGAGTCTTGAATAAATAAATTGACTGCTATAAAATAAGGGATATTCAAAATTGTGTTTTGAATAGAAGGCTCATTCTCACCACTGACAAAAGTGGCAATTTTATTTGCTTAGTGAGGTTGTTTTAGTTTTATACACTTATATCTTCACTGATTCCAGATGGAATAGCCCAGCTAACACACCCTCTAGAAAAAGTCATCTATTCAAGCTTGCACTTTGTGAGAAAAGGTCTCACCTTAGACCACCATTATTGGCAATGATTACTTATTACTGGCAGATTCAATTGAATTTATCTTAACAAATAAAGAAAGCTTGGCTGAAAATTGTTATTTCTGTTGCAGTAACATTAAAGGTCCACAGATCAGGACTTCCCTGTGCCTGTACTTTATAAAAGCATAATGAAAAGTACTGCACATAGAACAAAGTGCTTGACATCTAACCAAAGAAAACTATAATCTAAATGTCAAACTTCAAATATAAAGAAACATGGCAAGTATAGAAGCATGAAAATCCCAGAACCAATGTGAAAACATTCATCAACTTGATGGGTACTGACATTAGAGAACTTGAGTCTTGGATTTTGTAATGACATCACCTTATGACCATTAGTGACGATTAGTGATTCTTCTTATGGCGAGAATTTTTAAAAGAGAAAAATCTTCCTGAATTTTCAGAACCGTTTGCAAGAACCTCCTCCCAGGCTTGCAGGACAGAAAAAGTGAAAGTATGAAGGGTTTTTCCTTAAAACAAGATGTAAAGGAACCTAAAATAACATGCCACTTAAGAAGATGCATGATCTCCTACTACAAGGGGAACCAGCTTTTTATTTCTTCTTTTGAATTGTATGTGGATGAACATGAATGTACTTTTCTTAGAGTGCAGAGATTTTATATCTGTGGGATATGTCTGTAATATCCATTTTCAGTATGAGACATGAGGATAATTAGTTTCCAGGGACTGGCACAAAGCAGTAAGTCAATGCTGCTGCAGTGAGAGAATGCATGTGTACACAAAAGGGTAGGAAGATGACTGTGAAGGGAGACATAAAAACTACTTCTCAAGGCAAACACACAAAAAAGAAATTACCAGATGGTAGCAAGAAGCATTCTCCATTTGCTTGTGCATTCCTCACCTTTGGGAACTTCGTGCATGCTTACATTTGTGTTTTTGATCTTTATACATCTAATTGCTTCAGAAGGCACAAAATTTTTACTTACAGACTGATTCAGCACCACCTGTATGGTCCAGGTGTGTTGCCTGTGGAACATAGGGCATCTTCTCTGACTCCTGCAGCAGCCTCAGAAAAACCTTTCATGAAAGTAGAAAAAAGTAATTTAGAATCTATTTTCTAAAACTATTTTATATATATATATATATATATATATATATATCCTAAACCATCCAGACTGTCAGAAATTACTACTGACTGCTGTAAACACCTTGCTGGAATATGACTATAAAGTTAGTCAAGCTCTTCAGTTAAAATCTTGCGGATAAAGGAAATGAAATAAATGTCAATAGATGCAAAAACACCCATGCAAAACATTGCTGACCTATGAACACTACTATCTGCAAAGATTTTTCAGTAGACTGTCTGGCCTTGATTGACCTTTTATGCTTCTAAGCCTTGGTATGTGTAGGAACTCAGTTATTGCAGTTTCTACCAAGGAAACAGCTCAACTCTTTTCTGATGCTCCAGCTAGAAATCTATGGGCACAACTAGAACGGTTACCAAAGAGCTCTAGTTGTACTAGAACACCTAAATCTAATGTACAAAATCCTACAGAGCTGAGAACCTACAGATTCCAGGGAATTCAGAGTGTCTAGGGACACTCAGGAAACGTTCCTAGATATGTGCAAACACATGGACAACGACGTTACAGAAAGATATTGAAAGGACAAGGCAATCATCACAGACAGCCGAGGTGAACAAAGTCTTGTAAAACTGATACTGCAGAGAGGACTGTGCAACAATGTCTGTTTTGTAGCAAAACATTAGTATGCATGCGCCAAATTGGGTAGAGATGATAGGATTCTGTTACCTAAAATCACCATGAGAAAAACTGAAATTACTTTCTAATAAAAGCAACAATCTAAAAATATGCACTAGATTGAAATTGAAAGGTTTGATTTTTCTAAAGTAGGGGAATGCATGTCAGAAGGCACTTAAAATTATAAAAACCCAGCAGAATTCACCAACTTCATAATCATGAGGTCTATTTAAATGGTATATACACTTTGCCAAACAGATTTGGATTTGTGTTCAACCTACTATTTTTTCCTTAAACTTGTTTCACAGTTCTGTCCAAATAAAGCCCTTTGAATTTCACAGATATGCATTTCATTTATCTGTACCTCAGCCTTGCAGAAGCTTTCATAGTGAGCCTTATTCACACACTCCCCACTTCTTGTAAGCTCAAACTAAAAACACAATTAACATTTTCTTATCTTAACCTGAACTGCAATTTAAACAGTGATCTAAGAACCTCAAGTAAAAAAAATAAAAATTTACAGAAAATACAGGTACCATGATCATCTCAAATTAAACAGAAAAAGAACAACCAATTTTTTTCTTTGTCTTGATGAAAGTTTTCTTTTGCTCTTTCCTTTCTGTTTGGGTTGAGCTGCAAGACAGATTATACCCACAGTGCAACTTTCAGAAATCATTAAGAAACCATTTATTTCTTCCCACAAAAGAACCTGATCTCAGCTATAACAAAAAATTCCTTGTTTCCAAGGAGCTCATACAATAGACAATAAAAACCAGTCAATGTGAAGTATTTTATAGCTCTTAAAAGATATTTCTTGACTTTCTAAGGTCTAACTGTTACATATTTTGCTTAGTCAATATAATTGCCATTTAACAGTGGTTATTGATTGCACTTGTTACCTGCCAGCTTTCAGGGAACAACTTTGGCCATTAACAACTGCAAGACCAGAAATTTCTGGCCTGGTATTTCTGTATTACACCCTGGAGGCAGATCCTGACAGTCTAAAGCCACATTCTAATTTGTTATCTTGGACTTGCTTGCTGGTGGCTCTGAACACCAATTCTGTCAAGCAAACCAAACTAAACTGCAACAACTGAATCGCAGAATCACTGAATGCCCTGTGTTTGAAGGGACCTTTAAGATCATCTAGTTTCAATCCCTCTGCCATGGACAAGAGCACGTTCCAATGGCCCAGATTCCTCAAAACTCCATGCAGCCTAGTCTTGAACACTTCCAAGGATGGGAGATGCACAGCGTCTCTGGACAACCTGATACACTGCCTCACCACCATCACAAAACATAATTTATTCCTAATGTCTAATTTAAACCTACTCCCCTTTGTCCTGTCACTGCATGCTCTTGTAAAAAGTCCCTCTCCCTCCCATAGGCTCCCTTCAGATACTACAAGGTCACAATTAGGTCACCTCAAAGTCTTCTCCTCCTCCAGCTGAACAATCCTAACTCTCTCAGCCTTTCCTTAAGGGAGAGGTTCTCCATCCATCTGTTCACCTTGGTGGCCTCCTCTGCACTCACTCCAACAGTTCCCTGTCCCTCGTGAGCTGGGGCTCCCAGAGCTGGCTGCAGCACTGCAGGTGGGGTCTCACCAGAGCAGAGCAGAGCAGAGGGGCAGAATCCCCTCCCTCCCCTGCTGGCCGCACTGCTTTGGATGCAGCCCAGAACATGGTTGGCTCTCTGGGCTGTAAGTGCCCATGGCTGGGTCATATCCAGCCTCTCATCCACCAGCACCCCCAAGTCCTTCTGGCCAGGGCTGCCCTTGGTCTGTTCATCCCCAGCCTGTGTTGGTACTGGGGGTTGCCCAGACCCAGGTGCAGCACCAGCACTTGGTCTTGTTGGACCTCATGAGATTCCCACAGGCCCAATCTTGATCCTGTCTAGCTCCCTCCAGATGGCATCCTGTCCTTCAGGTGCGTCAACCACTTGGTGAAACCACAAAGTAACTACACATCTGTGGTTAGGACAATGCCTACACTACAAAACATTGCCTGCATATGTTTACTTCAGTGCCAAAACAGCTGCAGACACATTTTCTTATTTAATCTCATTAAGTCACTGTAGAGAGGATGTAGTTATACCCTAAAAAAAATAAACAAACCCACCAAATGCTTTTTAAATACATCCTCTGTCTGTTGTAGCTTCATTGACACATACTCTAATACAGCTATAAAGGCAGAAGGCCACCTGCATTGCCCAGTCCTCCCCATGGTATCCAGTTTTCAACATCCTCTTAAGAATGGGAATCATTAGGGACTACATTGTACAGAAGACATGATAATTTACCTGATGTTGCACCAGATATTCTGAGCAGAAGTGGTATTAGCCTAAAAATGTTATTAACAGAGTGAGTACCCTCTGAAACACACAGGTATGGAAAAGTCAGGATCAGACATCATGACAAAGAGACAGTATGTTCTTGCTACATTTAAATGAAGGTGTATTCTAGACCTCAGCAGAGCATCCTTTCCCCACATGCTTTAGCAATTGCTGCTTGCTCAGTTGGTCAGGGCATGGTGTTAATGACAGCAAGGTTGTGGTTCAATCCCCATGTGGGCCATTCACTTAAGACCAGGACTTGATGACCCTTTTGGGTCCCTTCCAGTTCAGAATGTTCTGTGAAATTCTGTAATTCTCTGAAACTGTTTTAATTTCTGTTTTGACTAGCAAGTCTCTATCTGACTAAGGACTTGTCCTTGTCAAGGACAAAAAGGACTTTTTGTTCTTGAGGAAACAAGTCTGGCCAAATGACAATATTACAGTGAAATACATTAATGTGACTGTGTCATCACCAGAATGTGTTGGAGCACCCTGAATCTCACTAGAAGGTGCACATCATTTCAAGGAGGTATATACCTTTCCCTGGAAAGTTTTGATGCAAACTCTCAGGTAATTTCAAAGAAAATAATTTAAAAGCAGTACTCAATTAACAAATTTTGACACATCTTATTTCGAAAAGGTGTTACAACTGTTTTGTTCTCCCCTCAAAGAACAGCAAGAAAGCAATAAGCTTTGAAATCTCCAGAGTTGCCAGAAAGTGAAAAAGCATCCTTCAGAGAGCTCTTAGTATACGCTTAACTTAATTAATTACCCTTCTATTCTCCTTTTGGTTCTGTCAACACTTCGGATTACAGGTATTATAGAATACACAAATACAAATGGTTGAAAAAGATATCTAAAGCCTAAATTTGAGCAAATATAATATTAGTGAGTTTTAAAGGTGTCAGAAACTGATTTGTTAGGACTTCAAGATTCCTCTGAAATATGAATGGAAGTCCATTTTCCCTCAGTGAACACGATTTTTAGAGAGTGTGAGTGTCCCTCAGAATAAAAAGAATAATGGTGAGTGTATAAGAGAATAAAAAAAATTATAATACATTTCTTCCTTTAAGCCCAGAGTTCTTTGTTTCCCGATTGAATTGCTTGAATACTGCTATTATGTGCTATCCTTTTAGTTCCCAATGCAAAGGGCTTTTGATAAGATAATAGAGAATTGAGGTTGTAATGACAACTAATCTCATCTGATGAGATGCAGACATGACAGAAATCAACCCAAATTAATGCATTAAATCTTCAAGCTGAAGAATGATACATTAATATCTAATATCACATTTAAAGACGTTTTTAACTTCCCCTTCACAGAACAGCTAAAAGTAACCTCTCAACTGAGTCACAGATTCAGCTCATTGAGGAATCTTCCTCACATCATGACAACTTCACATTTACTTTATACATGTCAGTTCTGGAAAGTCCTATGTTATCTCATGGGGATGTAACCCAAAAGTATTCTTAATACATACATTACTCCAAATCTACAATGTTTGGCAGTGAACAATATTATTCCTTATACCATGTTCATAATCCATCTTCTATATGAAAATAAAAACTTTTCAATATTTTTTATTTGCCTCATAGAATTGTATCTCAGGAATCTAATTTACTAAATATTAAATAAAATGTTTATTAAACTTATAAATTATGTATGATAGGACACATTAGTCTCCTATCATCACTTGAAGTGAAAAAAATTATTTCTAAAGGCTCTGTAGTACAGTACTTGGATAGTGGTGGTTTAGGGAATCTTGTTATTTAGAAATTATAGACAGGGTAAAAAGAGTCCAAGGAAGGGAAATAACCTCTTACTGACATGGCTATTTATACAGGGCTAAATTCAGAATTATGTAGATGCATAACAGACTCTCTTCCTCTGATCCATTTAGTATATGCACAGACATACATGTACATATATGTGTGTATATATGTTTATATAGACATATATCAAACACTTTCTCTCCCAGTATACATAGAAAATATTCTTTAGGTATTTCATCACACAGTTTGTCTAAGTCCTAAGCTTCAGAACTAGTAAGTTGAAATGTATTCTTAGCTTTTTTTTTTTTTTTTTTTTCCAGTCCAAAAAGCCACCTGAGCTGAATCACCAGACTTGAAAGCCCAAAGCTTGCTATGGGCTTAGGACAACACTGCTTCTCATAAAGTCAATGACACATTACATTTCTCTTAAGTTAATGCAGAAAAAAAAAAAAAAAAACATTTAAGGGTTACACAGTTCATCAGTCTTCACATTAGATTCTTAAAAGAAAAAAATATGCCGTAGTAGAGTGGGTACTGAAATTAACAGCAAAGCAAAACTTCACAGTATAGATTTTACCTGATTTGGGAGGATTTGTTTGTTTGTTTGCTTGCTTGTTTTTGTTTTGGGTTTTGTTTTTTTTTTAAACGTGCTTCTCACAAGAAATTGTGCAATAAAAAATACTGTCAAGATTCTCTAACCAAGAAAATGTCATTACACAGAAAAACTACAAGTACCTCTTCCAAAGTTGTGTCAGAAATGCCATAGCCAGTCACATGTAGATGCTGAAGGTTTTGATCTAAATCTTGGAAAAGACCTTTAAAAGAGGTCTTATCTGCCCTTTCTGGGATCACATAGGTCAGCTCAGTTCCACTGTTATCTTTCAAGAAGGCTTCTGGAATGTGGGTCTGTACCAGAGAAGTGACCTGAACAATGTGCTTAGGGTCCTGGATTTCAAACACAGAGGGCTATGAAGAAAGAAAGATAATCATGCAGAAAAAATGAAATATTACCAGAAGTATTGGTCTTACTATTAGAATGCATGCAGGAAAAATTCCACTGATGAAACTGCATCACAGCTGGGATACAGAAACTACCTCCCAGGAATAAAGGACAGTGAGACAAGCCCATTTTCAGCTAAATACTGACACTCACCATTTTCAAATATGTCATTTTGTTCATCTAAATAGCAATAATAATACCACCCACCCAGAACAACCAAGGAAGCTGATAAAAACCTGTTTTGTGGTTCTCCAATAATCATATTACTAAACATATTACTCCCTGGCAGGAACATACATCTCCCTTAAAATGTACTTGGCCGGCACTCTCCAGTTCAGTACCGTACATTTTTAACTTACCTTTTTTATGAGTGTTAGACTGTGTCCCTGGCCATATGTCTCCCTCAGATAAGAGGGAGAGCCACAGCACCTCAGCTGGCCATGCTGCAGGATGGCAATGCGATCACTGAGCACCTCGGCCTCATCAAGATGGTGAGTGGTAAAAATCAGGGTACAACCTGCACAACAAAGATTGGTACATGTCTACAAAACCTGGCTTCTAGAGAAATCCCTCACAAGGGTCCTTTAGCCCTAGGCAAACATATTTTCAGGACTCTTCTAAATCTTAACTACAGGATGCAAACAAAATATGCTGTCAGAACTATGAATTGAGTTAGATTCAATTCTAAACTTACTTTGCCCTGTTTTATACAAAGCAAACATTATTAAGGCTTTAGAACCTCTAGTTTTAAAAGCTTAAGAAACTCCTTAAAATTGCATAACAGCAGTGTCTCTTCCAATGGATCGCTCAATGTGAGTTATTACAGCTAATTGAATGCTCACTAGCTGAAGAGTTTGCTTCCCACAATCAATTTTAAAATTAGCGTAGCAGACTGACAATGAATATATTTTAATTAGAAGTATATAAGCACCTATATACAGGTATATGCAAAATAGGAAATGGAAACCAGAAAGTAATTTTGATAAGCTGAAGAAAGGTGACAAACTTCAGGATAGGGCTTAGGACTAAGCTCAGTCTTTTTTAAGATTGGACATCTTTCTGTGCAATAGCAGATAATTCTTGTAATACCATTTGACTTGCCTTAAAGTTACCAAGATCAACTTAATGTTTCCTCAGAAATTAATGTATTTAGCTTCTGAGAAAATAAGAAAATGATGTGCATAAACTTTGTACCAGCTTTGTACTTCAGAAGAACATCCCAGATACTACGGCGAGAGCATGGATCTACTCCACTGGTGGGCTCGTCCAGAACAACTGTCTTTGAGTTTCCAATGAAGGAGATGGCAATTGACAGCCTCCTTTTCATTCCCCCAGAAAGGGCTCCAACAGGTTTGTACTGATGTTGGGATAAATCTACATCTTCCAGAGCTCTGAAATAGGAATACAGAAGCAGGACCAATTTTGAAAATGCTTTTCTAGTCACATTCTGTCCACTCAGAGAACAAGTACTGAAAAGTCATTGTAAATGGAAAGCAATAAAATCACTACCTCTGTCTGATTATATACTTTCATAACAAAAACAAATAGGAAAAAAAATATCTACTACAAAGCATAAATGCTTATCATCCTCAGATGCACAGATTTTAAATAATATTGTAAAGGAAAATTTTAAATTAAAGATAATAAAATTAATACTATTTTTTCCAACAACTTCAGCAAATTACAGATTATAGTCCCTTTAAATAATTATAAAGACTGCTAGTTTTGTGAAATAAAATGATAAGAGATCCCTGGGTAGAATAATACTATCTAATCAAATCTAATCTAATTAAAATCTAATCTAATTCCTATGTTAAGGACTGGGAGATATCTTACAGATGTTTCCAATTTGGCCCTTGCTCTTGCAAGATGCTGATCTTGCATCTGAGCATGGAAATGGTATGGAAACATGATTAATAAAGGCAACACTATAGGCCTTTAACGTATTTTTCATCACACTGAGCATACAGTCACTGACCTAAGAGCCTTCTATCAGCTTGGCAAGCAAGACATAGAAGGCTTAACAGTCCTAAGCTAAACTCCTGAATCATTTCAGTGAATATGCAGTCTGAGTGAATAAATGATGCCATTTATCCTGAGAGAATTTCAAATTTTCAAAAAAACACATTTCAATGTTCTGTAGATATATAATGAGAAAAATTATTCTTAATCTCTTCAGAAACCTGCTTTTTTAGTTAATAAAAAGCTTTTGCTTAATTCTTTTGTTGCTTTTCTAATTTCTCTGAAGTCTTTTAAAGCATTTGTTGCCTTTAAAAATCATTTTTCTTAGTAGCAAGGCCTGCAGAGTTTTGAGTGTTCTCCTGTGCCATTAGCATGACAGACTGCTGCTAGAATTACAATTCAGCAGTCTAAGTACATTAAGATACAGAATATTATTTCACATCAATTTTAAACCATTTAGTAAGTTTGTTTTTTCTCTGTAGTTCTTGAGAATTCCTGCTGTTGTTTCTGGAGAGACTATGGTGTCCACATCTGAGTTTGTTCAGATTGAAATTTAAAAGTAACAGGCTTTTATGATTGCTCTCAAAAAGGAAAGCCACTTTGCCAGAAATGCCTCTGGATATGCCTGATTGTACACTTAAGGAGAAGTCCCATCAACCTGACATTTGTTTCCATTGAAGCATGGAAATGCCCAGCCCTTCACAGAGTCTAGCATGAATCAGAAGGTAAATGCAAACTCTTCAGACAGCCACACTGTTTGAAAAGCACACCTTTTATTTCTGAAGTAGAATAAATGCAGTTTGCTATTAATGCACCAGATCTCAGCTTGTACAGTTTACTAGTTAGTTTAATATACACCAGGAAAAATTAAGATCTAGTCCTGCATTGAAGAAGTATCAGCAAAAAAACACTAGCAATTGTTTAGAACCTGACAAGTGGCAAATACTCTCAGTTCATGTCAGAGCTCTGGCTTATTTTTGCTATTGCATTTTTCATTTTTAACCCTATCATTTATTAAAAATATTTCAAGGCTGGATTTGGCAAAGGAAAATGAGGTGGCTTTAAAAATATTGTAGCAATCACTGCCTTTACCTGGATTTTCTGGTTTTCTAAACTTCCTTCTGTTGCAGGTGAAGGAATACAGGACAATAAATATATAAAGTCATTTTGTTTATTTACTTAAAAACTTGGGGCAAGCACAGCAGTTTTCTTTCTATCTGCTTCTCCATCAAGGATAGAGGTGAGGCAGACAGCATGAGGTGGAACCCCTGCAACTTTTACAAGGCTAACCACCTCCTCTCCAGTGAAAACATCATTATTTGATGGTTCAGTATACCAGGTTTTTAAACATTGACAGCTCCTTCAACAAGTATATTCGAGTAATAGTTAGACACTAGGAAATCTATTTTCAAGTCATGATTTCAGAATATGAAATGTGACAAAAACTCACAAAACCCTGCAGTTTCCATTGTTTTTTTCTTGTAAGTTTTGCATTTTCTCTTTTTTATTTGGGTGGCTTGCAACAGTCATTACCATTTTACTTGAGAGTTTTCAAGAAACGGAAGGAAAACTCACCCACTGACTTGCTCATCCAACTGTTCCTTTGTCCACCCTGGTGCCTTCACTGACCCATAAAGCAGGAGATGCTCTCGTACCGTCAGCGTGTTGAACAGGACATCGTACTGGGGACAGACACCCAGCTCTGTCCTGATGGCAGCCAGCTCAGTCCGGATGTCCTTCCCATCAACAATAATGGTACCAGAGCTTGGTGGATACACACCAGTCAACAGGGATCTGATATAAGAAAAGAAAAAAAAAAATCAGCAAGATAACCTGCAATTAGCTCATCACTTAGATATCCTGAGGCATGTTTTAACATCCTTAGAGTAACACCAATTCAGTCGAGTATAGTTATAGAAGTATCACTAATGTTTTGGGTTTGGGCTTAGCTGCTTTTTAGTTTTGGTGGCTTTTTGGGTTTGGCTTTTCTTTTTGGTTGGTTGGTTGGTTTGTTGATGGGTTTTTTGTTTTGTTTTTTTGTACATGATCTCAAGAGTTCCTAACTTCTCCTCCTCCAGAGACAAATCTTTTTTTTCTTCCCAAGCAAATCTAACAAGTGGTTGTTTCCTTCTTCACATGGGTATTCTGTAGGTCCCACCCCGCTTCACTGGATTAATGAAAGCTGATTATAGCTAACAGAAAGGTAGAAACAAACTTCTTAGTTGAGACATTTCGAAAGTTAATTTTTCATTTCATTACTTTCATTTCTGGTCAACTGCCAAGAAAGAAGTCCTCTGCAAATTCTAGGGACAAAAACACCATAAAACTTCATGCTCTCTATGTGATAGGTTGCCAAAAAAGAACACTCCAAGATGTGTTCAACTCCACAACCAGACATGCCCAAGTCCTACTTAAGGTGTTCCTGAGATATCACATCATGGTTTAAGTGGCACAGAGGACTCAGTTCTCTACTCATTACATTCCTTTCATCATAGATATAAAACCTCCACTTTCCATGAGCTTTGAGCAGTTTATCAAATATTTATCTGGGGGGGGGGGGGGGGGAAAGCATAGCAAATAGTTCACAGAATTTTAAACTGAAAAAGCATAGCAGAGATCAGAGGGGACAGTAACAGCATTAAAAGTCAGGCTTACATAACCGTTGTCTTTCCAGCTCCATTAGGTCCCAGGAGTGCAGTTATCTGGCCCTTATGGAAAGTGAGGTTGAGATCTTTGACAGCCGCCTTCTGACCATCCAAGTGCTCTTTGGTGAGGGACAGCAGCACAACACCGATGGTGGCTCCTTCAGTGCAAGGGACTTTCCAGCCCTGAGGTGCTGGGTCTGTGTGGGGAAAAGTAGCAGAACAAGCAGGTTGCTGAATCTAAGCATGCATTTGTGCATAAAAGGAATAAAAAAATAACTTAATTTCTCCTACCATTTACAAAAGCCTAGAACAGATGTTCAAATTGACTGAACTGACATAAACTACACTGAAATTAAACTTATCACACCAACTAATGTTTGCTAAGAATTTGGCCCATTTGTTATGCCAAGTAATGTGCATGTCTACATATGTCTTGATAAAGTCATAAAATAGGCACTATATTTTATTCCTAGTAAAAGAAATACTTATAAACATTACTTGAATCATTTTTTATGCCCTTAAGCATTAGAAAATTCTACCTGCATAAGCTACTTCATATATGTCATCCAGTTTCAGGCACACAATATTGACATAATATTCACAGGCACAGGCAGTTAATCTTCTCAATTCCCCTCAGTCAACTAAACAAAGCAGATCTCTGAAACAATTCAGAGCAGCAGCCTAGTCCAAGTGTAATTCAAAGTGCTCAAGGCAAGCAGATATCCAGCAGCTTTCTAGCTGTGAGGTAACATCCTCAGGAAACTGAGATGCCATATGACACCAATGAAGTTGCCTTCCTTTCCATGTCAGGTTTGCACTACTTTCCAAACACAAGCACAGTCAACTAGCAGCCCCATTACATTATTCATGTTTACTATTTTATTGACTCATTACTACTTAGAGATCTGGAAGTGAGTTGGTTTATTTTATTTCTAAGCAAAGGCAAGCCAGACTGGAATGTTAGTCCAAAGTAACAAACTTTTATGCCTGAGAATTATGAGAAGAGAGAACTATCTTTATGAATAAACATATATATAAGATATTTATGGCTTATATTTATATTCTTTGCAATACTTTTATGTAAATAAAATGCAAGCATTACAAGAACAGAGAACTATCCTATACATAAGGTGCTTGAATCGGATAAATCAAATTATAAATTAAAAATACATAATTATTTCAAAGATTGGTTTGTTTACACTGTGAATGAAGAAGTTGTTTTGCCGCTTTCACACTCCATTTTAAGCTTCTGACAAAAATTCTTTCTAAACTTGAGGTCACTTGCTAGCAAGGTACTACCAGCAGTTGTGACATTGCTGAGATCTCCTACCCATGCACCTCTCTTCCAGGTACCTTTCTGCTGTTTCCTAGATTTGCATTCTTTAAATTAACAAAAAACCATTCAAGTGCAGAGGGGCCTCAGACAATGTAGCTCAGGAAAGACACAGACGGAGAGCTCCAAGTTCTTTGCAAGCACTAAATTGATTACCCTGGGAGTTCTCCAAAGGGGAGCTCCAAGTGGGTATGCAGCACCCTGGTTACTGCCAGCCCTGCTGTAGTTCCAGTTCCAGCTGGCAGGACCTGTGCTCCCAGCTCTTCCCTCACACACCTCTGATTTCCTAAATGTTCCCTCTGGGACCAGCCCTTAGCTGGGCTGTATGGAACAAGTGAAGAAATTGCCTAGAAGAAAGTCACTTTGCTGTTCCTAGAAAATTCTTCATGGCTGCTTTTATTTCATTGTCAGTACAATGACACACAATTCTTTTAAAGGACAGCAAGCTCCTTTGCTGCAGAGAGTTTTAGCATTCACACACAATTTGCTATCAACCACATGACATGAGGAAATCACTTAAAGAATTTGAGCCAGAAACCACACTAAAACTGGTCAGGCAGAGAAGTCTGTTTTCTGCAAATTATGTGGCGTACCCAGAAGGAAACTCTGGAAATCCTCATTTTATGTAAGGACCAAACACAATTGTCTTAACAAAATGAAGTTGTTCCAAATTGCAGAAATTCAGACAAAACTAATACAAAAAGTTTTTCCACAAGGGTTTAAAATGAACTTCAAGACATTTTGAAGCCTGCTCCAATCTAGGAGACACCTGAGCAACTGCTGAGTTGTTCAGCTTCTTCACTTATGCTACAGACAGCTGGATCATTTCTAAGATATTGTAAGTCCCAAAAAAGCACAACAACCCATCATGTTGTTCTAAGGCCCAAGCTGGAATACAGGTGAGAGTAACTTACTCCTTCATTTCCAAAACATAAACTAAATGTGGGAACATCCTTAAAGGGACTGGGGAGGGGGGGAAAAGGTAAAAAATCTGAATTAATTGTAAGCAAGTGAACATACATAGAAGAGCAGTGAAATTGGAGGCCAATAAAAAATTAGTTACAATAAGAGCTTTCTAGACAAAAGGCTAAGAAGCAGAGACAGAAAGAACAGTGATTATCAAAGAGGAAGATTAGAAAAAGAAGGGAAAGAAATGAACAAAGTTCATTTTTCCACTGAAACAAGAAGGAAATTTTTAAAAAGTTAATAAAGACCAACATGTTTCAGATTCAGTAAGAGTATGAAAGGGTTCAGTGAATTCCAAAAGATCCAAACAAAGCAAAGGGGCAGTACACTGGGACAGGATGACCCAAGAGATACTTATTTTACATCTTTCAAAGAGTTTTCTTAAATATTTCTGTATAATAATTTTCACAGAATGAATCAATCATTCAGGAGGTAGCAAAATGTAACAGTTACAATATAATAGTCATAGTATATACTACATAATGAAAGAGAAAAAGAGATAAGATGTAAATATATAATACAGGACCAAGCAATGATAAAAGCAGATTGACTATGACTAGCACACCATTCAGAAAAAAAACCCATTGCTCAAATTCTATTACTACAAACCTTTTTCTTGGAAGTTTTCATTGAAGAAAAACATGTTAGAATTCAGATAATGTCTCTTGCTTCTCTCTGTACCACACAGGTTCTTCCAGTAGGAAACAGTAAAGGGAAAATACCACTGGTTCTTCAATCCAAATCTTCCTATGTTAGAATTGTGATATAAACTGTTGAAAAACTTATAGTCATTTTGCATCTTTTTGTAGACTATAAATGTCCTATTATTGCTTACAATGAGTTGGTTAAACCATTTAATTAGCCCAAATATTTTTTCTATTTAAAAATGTTAATAAAGCGCAAAAAAAAAAAAAAAAAAGTTATTTGGCCATAAAACCAGGTCCTTCCATAAAATAATCAAGCCTCAGTGATGCTTTACCCTGTTTCCAAATCAGCTTCAAAGCGTAACAGAATCATAGACCTAACATAATCTTGTAACCCATAGGGAAGAAAATGCACCAAATAGCCTACCAAGTGAAAGAGTCTATATTTTTTATTATAAAAATTGTCCATTGCACCACTTCTTCCATTAATATCTGCAAAATGCAAACAAACCAGCCACCAAAAGAAACACTAATTGGGGCACACACACAAAAAGGGCAAAAACGCAGTTCTGTATATAAACTAACCTTTGGCAGTGCCTGATCTTTTCAGACATTACTTACCCATCACACAGTACACACTCTCTCTGTTTGGAGTGTCATTATGTTGACACTGAAGGTCAAGTGTCAATTGAAGATGAAGTTTTTTTAATTCAGTTGCACATTTCACCCACCTCTATCTTTCAAGGCAAAATAAAATTTAATTTAATAAAGAAAGAAATACAAAGTAGCCAGAAGAAAAAGCCACATAAGCAAGTCAGAGGAAAGGTAAATCATCAGAGGAAAGGTAAAACACACACTGAGGCATGAGGCCATGATTAAAAATACATCAACCAACTCAATAAGACTTATAAAACTTGGTTCATGAAAAAATTTAAATAAACACACCACTACTTTCTGAAGATATACTTGAAAACCAATTTGTTTTCTCGATACACTGGACTGTGGACTGATTGGGAACAAGATACAGTTACTGTGCTGTCTGAAGTTTTTTTGATCCCAAAACATGCTGTTGTTCATGGATTTTAGCCCAGGTACTGACAGGAGATTCACCACTTTTCCAGGAAGTTTTGCTTCTAGACTAAGCTCTTTTACTGTGATGATCCAATAAATTCCTAATTCTACCAAATATTTGGCATACCCATCAGCAAACAAAAGATATTTCATGCCTGGCTACAAATTCTAGTCCATGAGTTAGCACTAGTTGGTATTTATGTATTTAGGAAGATGTTGCTTCCCAGTCCCTAAAGAAAGTCAGACAGTTTTGCACAACAGAACCATAACTCAGAAAAATACATATTTTTGTTTTATTTGCATAAAGCCAAGACAATGCCACAATAAGTGCTTCCTATGGTGACTGAATGTTTACATTGTGAAGATATGAATGGATGAATAATATTAAATAATTTCTTCAAAAACATGAGATAAGAACAAGCCTATGATCTTACCAGGAATAATATTGCTGAAATACCAGCCACCTACAAAATATAAAATGGAGTCAAAGAACATCATCCAGCACATCCATCCAAAGGTCATGTATCCTCCTTGTGCCGTTGACTGGTGCAGATTATCCCACTGAATTCCTGGTAGTAATAATAATGATTTTTTTAAAGGTCAAAGCTAGATCAGCACAGCATTAAAGATCACAACACATCAACACCACACACTTCTGGGCATTTAAGCACTGGCACAAGACAAACTATAGCTAATAACAGTAATCCTAATGAACAGAAAAAAAATTCTATGCCTCTACAAGCCTGTGTTTAGAACAGCAGGTGACACTGCTGCTGGGAAAATGTAGGGAAGATGTTTTAGAAAGGGTTGTTTATGAAGTTTTAGCTGGCCCTTAATTTGGCAAAAGAAAAAGAACTACAACACTGACAAAATGAATCGGGCTTTAAGCCACTCTGCTATTATAAAGAAAAGGATTACACAAAGTTTAATGTCATTTCTATTATGCTAAATCTGAAGATTTAAATCTGTGAATTCTAACTAAGAAGCATTGTGTACATTGACTGCATTTAGAGGTAAACATGAATGAACTCACTGAATAATTGCTTAGTAAAATTATTACATTGCAGGAGACACGAAAGGAAAAAAGAAGGTGCAAACACTAGTGCTACAGAAAGGTACCATACTGCTAAAAGGAAAACAAAAGTAACAAAGTTGTAAATTTATTAATAATATTGCATTTTTTAAACTGAACATGCCACTTGGTTTGCAGTACAGTGGATCATGATATTGCTTCTACAATTCTTTTTCCACAATTGCCAAGGAAAGCAGTTTCTCCCAAAACACATTTTGCCCTTCCTTCAGTAAAATGAGTCATTTTGATGAAGTGTCTGGTGGGAAATTTAAGCAATATAGTCTGCAATTTTCTCTTCCACTCTTACAAACTGTTGTACCATTATGACACGTTTTCAATAGTTTGAAATATTCACTGTCATGAATATTGTTCTTGCCATAACAGTAAAAAAAATTATTACATCCATTATATCTGAACTTGATCCAGCTTATTAATTTATTAGAGATTTTTCAGAACAGACTGGAAAACATTTCCAACTGTAGTTTTTCAAATAATAATTACAAAGCTTTTCTCCTAACCAAAGACCTTACCTATTTCTTGGCCCTCAAAATATGTAATGAAAAATATTCCTTGCCCAAAGGCGGTTGTAGAAAGGAGACACTACAACATCAGAGGAGAAAAAGCATGTGAACATCAAATAAAAACACACTGTTAACAAGTTCCATGAAATAAAATATATTGTGATACTAAAACCAAGCACAAACTATATAGACCTTTTTTTTTTCCTCCACGTAGGCTAATGGTTGCTATTTCATTTTATGTTTTAACCATACTCCCCCACAAACCTTGGCAGTATTTGCTCCACCTAACAGAGCTCCCCTGACCTAGTTACTAATACAGGAAAGTGTTATTTTATCTGACCAACTGACACTGAAAAAACAAGCATTTTTTAACAGTGTATGTATTATTCCACCAGCCTAATTTACTGAGTTTTTTTGAAATAGTGAAGCCATAATGTGTGAAATATGTTTTCTTTATATAATGGTGATACTTGATGTCACATTCAGGGATATGGTATTTTAGCACAGTACACAGACATAAAACAGGCTATGGAATACATAGAACAGGAAAGGACCTGAAAGAACCTACACCAAAGAAGCACACACCTCAGATTATATGGCTGGACAAATTTCTGTTCTATTCTCCAATTATATTAACAGAAAATCAATCACTAGTTTTTTTTCCAAATAAATAATGACTTTGAAAAGTGGCATGTCATCACCTGATCTTGAAAATAATGTTACAAATATTTTGAGGTCAAGACATTAAGAGAACTCATGAGTATGAGGAATGCAACTTCCTGATATTTTCTGTAGATTTACAAAATTACCCTGGCACATTATTTTTCATTCCTTTCTATCTCTAAATATTTTCTTAGTTGAAGATTTATTAGTGTGATTTATTTCCAATAGTACAAAAGCCAACACAAGAAAAAATAAATACATTATGGTCTGAAGTTTTGAAACTATAGAAATTCACAGCATAGTTGGAGGAGGAAAATTACAAAAGAAGAAGTATTTACCATTATAATCTGGTTGGTGAAACTCAGCTGGTTCTGCAAGACCAACAAAACTATGTAGGGTAAAAAGCTGATCATATAGACAAGGCTGGCACACAGAGCTGCTGTATCGGCACTGCTGAAAAACGCTCCCAAAAAGTAGCTTAACATGATGACTGTAACTCCAAATTCCAGGAGAAAAAGGAAGATAAGGAAACCATTGCTATATGCAAAGATACCACTTGCTTTTAAAATGATGGCCAGAGCACAGCTGCTTACTGTGAGCACAATGACATTCTCCAAAAACCAAGCAAAGAAATGAATGGCTGGATACACACCCATTGTCTTCATATACTGCAAAACAACAGAGCAGAGAGTTAAAGACAGGAAACAAACTTGATTTTCCTTTTTCTTTTTTAAACAAAACATTTTTGTCACCGAGACACTACCAGCTTCCCAAAGGATGCCATCTTCCCCTTAAATTTCTTGTTTCTTTGCCCTTGTGCTGTGCTCTCTCCTGGATCAGACTGATTGAACAGGGCGGTCTCTGAGATCATCACACATGAGCACAAGGAATCACCATGCTCTGCAAAACTCTCTTTTGCGTAGGGTTTCAAAAGCAGAGGTCAGATTACTGGTTCTTCCAGCTAGGATTTTGCCTTTTCATACTCTAAAAAGTACTGAGAATATACCACAGCAATATACGTACAAATATTTTTTTCTGAGCCTGTTGCTCTTCTGAAAGAGGCATACAGTTTATAACCTTTATGTATTACCAGGCAAATAATAATTTAGCCAGATATGAAGTACATCCCTCTTTTTCTAAACATATGCTTTTGGATACAAGCTAATAAACCTTTGAAGCAGTTCTCATAAAATCATCAAAATTAATATTAAGTTGATTTAATATTTTGGAGCATTAAAAAAGCTTACCTTACAACAGAAAGATTAGAGAAATTAGATAATTCCTTAATAATTCCGCAAATTAAAATTTTTACTCAAGCAGTAATTCTGCTGATACAGTGAAATTAGTGTAATTCATTAAAAAAGTGTATTTATCCCTATAGAAAATGCATCACAAGGACCCTGTCCTTCCAAATGCTTAGCACCTGTAAAGACTGGCTGTTAATAGAAGCAAATAATTGTCTCTTTTTTCTTTTGGTATGCAATTTCCCTTTTATTTCTGATAATTACACAGTTTATAATAAATTCTTACCTTATTTTAGGTAGTTTTATCATTACAGACTACATAGAGCAAAATATGAAAAATAATCCAAAACAAAAATCATTCTAATCACACGGCCTTTCCAAATAACACTTTCCAGCTTCAACTTTTGCTTGTTGCTTTTTGTCTCACAGACAATATTTGCATACTTTTGCTCAAATAATGTTTTGAAACCAAGTTGGCAGCTAGAACTAGGGCTTACTGCCCAGAGGAAACAAGTGAAAACAAAGCCATCTGGATTACGAGTACTTAAAAGTACTTCACAACTTTTGTATTTCAGTGCACCTAAATAAATAAATTTTCTTTTCAGAGGTTAATCTACCTCTTACCTCTTCTAGATGAATTTCTCTTTCATAAACCAGCTTGCGAACCATACCAGCAACTGAAACCATCCATGTTAACATCATCATGAGTGGGAAAAAAAACCCTATGTTGTTCAAGAATCTATGAAAGAACAAATATGAGGAGTTGTCAGCCCACAAAGGTAAACTATTTTCTGCAGAATGTTAATAGGTTAATACTGGAACTGTTCTCAAAATAAGATCTAACATGAACAATGATATTTATTCCTGATCTGGTTAGAATTATTTATTTTTTATGTAACAAGCTAAATGTATGTACTGGTACAATATTATTATACTAATTTTATATATTATAATATTTTAAACCATAGAGCTGATATAATTACTCTTTGGGGCTCCATTCAAAATCAAACAAAATTCAGATTTGTGTTGATGGCAAGTAATATATTTGGACAACAAGGAATAATATGACCCAGTCAATTTTCACTCCACTTTAACAAATTTATTACCATTGACTAATGTTAAAACCTAATAGTTGGGATGTTTTGATGGTTTTACAGAGAACAACCCTACACTTTTATTTCAACAACTTCACCCTTCAAGGGACCAATTTACAGTTTGTGTTCAGGACAACTAAGGATTTTAAAAGGGATCTCTTACAATAATTTAAGGTAATTGCGCACTATGTTGACACAGCCTCTGTCCAGCAGACTACTCCACATTATGGCTGCAAACATTTTGTAGGGGATCATTTGCCAGACCAACATTGTATAACATGTTATGTTAAACACAGCTGTTGGGCAATATTTGCTCTGCTGTAATACATCTGGTATTGGATGTACTTGTTTAAGCCTGTGTAGAGATACACATTCACTCACTGAAAAGTGGGAATGTAGTAGGACCCCAAGTTCTTTAGTACTAATCTAACAAGGAAAATACATCAAATTAAAAAGCTGAAATTTTACTTACAGATCACTGGTATGACAAGGGTAAGGCATGGCTTGCACCTGAATTGCTGTTTCTGAGGTGTCTGTCCCAGTCTGTGCTGAAATAATTGCCCTTTCAATCATATCTTGCAGAGGAATAAAGACATGGTTGTATTTAAACCCATCAGCTGGCAACTTGTGGGGGTGGGATTTCCATGTTGGATTTTTAATCAAATCTGTTCTCATGCTGTAGAGAACACTGGTTCTAATTGTATATGAAATGCGTCTTGGAAGGAGATTGCTGGAATCTTGCTTCTTGTCCTCTGGTGTACTGAAGAGGATACCTGACATAAGAAAGGAAGCTTCATAACTAAGCTCATATAATTTATGCTATTTCCATAGCTAACTCATGGCTAATTACCACATGATATAGGATGCATTAATCTGTCAGGGCAGGCCTCCAAACTTTCTTGATCCCAAGCCCAAAAATGGCAGGTTTCAGAGACACATTTTTCACATTCATGAATATGAAATGTAAGATGATTCACATGATAAATGGGTTCATAAAAATAATTTTTATCTGAGGTGATTTGTCTTTTTTTGAGCTACAGTTTTCGCTTTGCATCCACATTTAGTCTTTTTTGGGGGACTGATATCAGTTCCACAGTAAAAGCAGCAGCCATAAAATTTGTGCATCAAAGCATCAACAGCTTTCATAAGTAGGTGACAAAGTAAACAGCACCAACCCACTAAAATATATTCTGATATTAATCTTTAAGTCAATTGCAGAAGTTCTAGTTTAGCACAGCAGAATTTGCATATTTGTTTTCTCTAGCTCTCTATAAAGGAAAAGAAAGCCCAACCAAACAGAGGAAAGCTTAACATGTAGCTGTAAAGATGAAGCCAAATACATGAAACTGCTTGTGTTCTCTTTTTGTGTGATCCAGACCTTTTAGGACTTCCAGATAAATTCTAAGTGTTGCCCCTTTCTTCTCTGGGAAAAGGGAGAGATAGCTTACCTACCAGCTGGTTCTCTGAAAGATAATAAAATACAGAATACTTTACTCTAAACCCGATTTCTTTCAACTGGCCAATATCATTTTTCCATTTACACAAACAGTTGATTTTCTAAGAAATTCCATGAAGCTATGAAGGCTCTGAAGACCACAAAAAAAAAAAAAAAAAAAAAAAAAAAGAAAGGAAAATTCTATTCCAGTTTAATGTCTTTCTATGGAAAGGAATGTATGCCTACATCAGAGGATGTAACATTGACATGTTGGACACATTATATTCCTTAGAACACCATCTCCTAATAATGTGAGGAGATAATTAGGCCAGAGAACTGAAAAATACTCACACAAAATGTCTTTACTTATATTACTATATGATCCTTCCCTAGGTAAGTGGAACAAAAATGAAACTATAATTTGGTAATTCAGTTTTCTGAGGGCCAAGACTTATCTGTCCATTTCTTTCCTTAAAGAGACAAACAGTTTGCCTTCTCTGAAGTACTTCTGAGCAATTCTCCTTGTCTCAAGGTATAGCCTGTTTGTTTCATATTGATAGAGGGTGGCAATTGCCAGGGTACTGTAGATCACAAAACAAGCATGAGATTCCAGACTGAACAGTTTCCTTCTTTACAAGTGCTTTCTCATGTCTTCTGTTGTACACTTACAGGCATAAGGGGGACAAAACACCCCAAAAAAGATAGTGGGAAAATGTTGTGGAACACTTTTTATAGACTTAAAGGAGCCTCTCTTTTGGAAACACTACCTGCAATCAACAGCATTTTCTGCAAGACAAGTGCATATGTTAAGGGAAAATATTCTTGACTTTTAAAATCTTTTGTAAAATTAATTGATTCTCAGCAACAAGCATATAATGCAGGAAAAAGAGAAAAAGTGTAATCCCAAGGAAGGAAATAAATACCTTAAGAACTCATTTACTCTAAATAAACAAACTAATTTGTCTGAGGGGTTGGTTTAAGAGTAAATCTTAACAAATGCCCTTTCTTTCCTCCTTTTTGAAAAGTCCAGAATATAAAGAACAAATTTTGAAAGGATGTAAGCAAGATGACCTTGTCATCTTGTTAAGCTTCCTCAGTATTCCACATTTTTTATCTTTTTCTTCTTTATATATTTACGACCATTCTTTTAAACATTTTGACAGAAATAAGAGACTCCAAGGATTCATTCATTCAGCCATTCCACAGTTAAAACAGTATAATTAGTCTTTCCAGCTTACATTACAGCATTTAAATGTGCTTTATGTTGACTGTATTATATGTGATTTAATGCACGCTTTGAAACTGTGTAACCTTTACCTACCTTATCAATAAACAGACAACAAATACAAAGTCTGAGATTTTCTGTAAAAATACATTTTACATAAGGTACTTACTAGCCAAAAGATTATTTTCCTGGATGAGTTCATGAGCCTTCTCCTCCAATTTCTCTATAGAGTCAAAAGGCTGGAAACGGTCCAGTAACACACAGGAAGAGATATTTACAACAAGCCGTGTCAACAGGTCAATCTGTTTACTTGCTGAGCTGTTAAGCATCTTGTTCGTCATAGTTTCTAAGATAAGGAAAAAAATAGGACTTGCTTAATTTTAATAATCAGAACAGAAAGGTATGTTATCACTTGCACATCCTATGAGACTAAATCCTCACTGTATTAAAAAAAAAAAAAAAAAAAAAGTAGCTTAAAAGACACAGAAATTTTAGTTTGAACTTGTGGAAGTGCAGTTCATGTTTCAGTGTCTTTTACAAGCCCTCATCTGTTCTTTCCTTCAATTTCAGAGGAATAAAAATGTAACAAATTCTAGCAGAGTTACAGAAAGAGTCCACACCCTTGAACCTTTTCTTATGTTTCTATAACTACTCCCACAAATACAAGGGAATTACTGTACTTCAGATATCATAAGATATATTAATCTGTCATTTAGCAACATATCAACCAGTTCTTTTCTCCTTGATACTGTGAATATTTCAAGAATCATGTTAAATAGAGCATAAGCATTTTGACAGGAGTCCTACATTTAAAAGAATCTGAAAAAGTCTAATAATCTCTTCATTTTTACTTTATCTATGGATCCAGGAGGAACATATACTTCAATCAAAACCTGGTTTCTAAAAAAACTCAACCTTTGGAGGAATTCAAATCTTCATCCATTGGTAGGGAATGTAGGGAAAATGCTATATCCTTATGTTTGAAAGAATAATCAGAAGGACAGCATGCTATCTGGATAGAAACATGCTATCTGGATTTAATAAAAACACCTGAATTTCTCAGGTAATAAACAATGCTATAAAACATTCCACACAATTTTCCATCTTAAATTTTTCAACACTCACTTGAAGATATAATCTTTAAAAAAGGATAGGTGATGACCTCCTATGATAAGAGTGGTGACAGACAAATCCTGGATCACAGACATTACTCAGCATAAGCACAGGAAATATTACAATAGGAAGGCAGATAAGTGGAAAATGTTTGAAGCAGTCTGAAGAAGAAGCATGATTAACAGTGAGAAGGGTAAAGTGCACAAGGAGAAAAAGCAGAAGAACTGACAGTCTAGAATTCAAAAGATAGGCAAACAATGACAGGGTGAATTCATAGGTTGAGAAAACCATAACAGAAGAAGAGAGATAATAAAGAAGAGAGATAATAAATGTCTTATTTATGGCTATCCTTGAAGATGACAATAAAGGAAATACCCATGATGCCCCCTTTTTTCACAGCATTAGAGAGAAGAGAATATTCCTAACATTAAGCCTGGATGGCAGGTTTTTCGTATACATTTTTATATATGTGTATGTAATTATACATAGCCCTATATGCAGTATTCTGTATGAAGACAGGCTGAGGGGGTTTGTGTTGTTCAACGTGAAGGAAAGTTCCAGACAGAACTTATACCACCTTCCAGATCTTATTGTGGCCTGAAGGGGGCCAACAAAAAGGCTGGGGACAGACTTTTTACAAGGGCATATACCGGTGGGACATGAGGAAATGGCTTTAAACTGTAAGAGAGCAGATTTAGATTGGAACAGGTTGCCCAGAGGAGCTGTGAATGCCCCAAGCCTGGAAGTGCTCAAGGCAAGGCTGGATGGGGCTCTGAGCAACCTGGTCTAGCATAAGGTGGCCCCGTGGCAAAAGGATTAGAATCATATCATCCTTAAGGTCCCCAAAGCATTCTGTCACTGAGTGATAGATACACACACAAGACCTTAATTTGAAATCAATACTTAGCTAAGAAAAGCTTCTCTCATGAGTTAAATTGTTGATTATTTTAGCATAAAAAATAACATCTATATTGCTGTTGGCTTGGAGTGTGGTATACTAAATATTTCTGGAAAAAAAATATTGTCTTAATGGGCATGAACTTCTGTACTCCATCATAGAAACAACACATATATGAAAAAATGCAATCTACACGAATGTTTTAAAATCAAGATCTATAGAGTTGATTACCTTGTTTTTTCCCATTTATAAATGTAGCAATTATGAACGAAAAGCTTGGTAAATCAATGTTCACTATTATCTTCATATTTCATTTAAAATCACGTCAGCCCTCATCTTCCACTCAACTTGTTTAACCTATCATTAAGTAACTGGGAGGAAATACGAATGGTTTATGTAAAACCATTGGTAGAAGTGCTGTTTAAGTAAAAATAAAAAGTTGCTGGATGAATAAATTAGAATAAATCAGGAATAAATAAATATAGGTCAGAAATTAGAAGAAAGTTTCTAGGTATCAGAAGATTTGGGTAGTGGCACAGTTTTCAGTGATGGCACTACAGCTATTTGTTTCCTGCCTTATAAATACATACAAAACATTATCGTTACAATGAGGGCATCAGAGGGGTAGCACGAAGGAAAGCTCCTTGTTTTGGTATTGTTTTTTATTGTCCTGGCTGTTATACACAGTGTCACATGTAGCCCTCTGTAAGGAGAGCCCTTGATAGTGAAAGAAGAAATCACAGAAGAAGGACAAGAGAGAGACTCAGCAAGCAAGAATTTAAAAGAGGAGCTTGCAGCACAAATGCCACTCAGTGTCTTGTGAAGGTTTGTAAGGACTGTGCCCAGCAAGGAGCTCACAAGTTCTAGTGGATCTGGGTTTATACAAGATCAGTAGGAAATTATTCCAAGTTGCTGGGCTGCAAAGCAAGCATAGAGGAAAACAATTGCTTTGCCTACCCACACAGCAGCTTAGAAAGTAAAGAGATTAAAAAGAAAACCGCAAACTTTTTAGCCCTCAGCCTAAATATTTACTTGCTACACCTGAGTAAATATGACACAGTAATCTTGCTAAACAGTTTTAGAAACTGATAATTTTGTGAGGTCTTGAGGCATGATGATTTTATAGAGACATTGGAAGAGTTCTACATCTATTCACTTTGTCTATGACACTTTACAGCAGGAGAGGCACAGAAGAAACCATCACTAAGTCTGTTAACATTTTTTATATCAGTGTAGAGAAATAAAGAAAGATACAAAGACAAGCACCTTGTATTTGAGGATAATTAAAAGTCATCTGTATGAGAGTGTAGATGTGATAAAAGATATTTGCTTTAGTTAGAAGACAATCACAGAGATCAGGAGATTTTAGAAAGCTGGAGCTTTGGATGAAAATTAAAAAGATTGTGAGGGGTAAAACCATTACCATGGATATATTCAAGGCTTTAATTGGATGCAAGCAAGGTAATTACAGGACTGAACAGCTGATGCAGTATAAGATTAATGAAATTTAAAAAAAACAAACATAAGAACAGGTTTATAGTTAAGTTACACATGATTATGGTCCAATAAAACGAACAAAATGTACACGAGCTAAGATAAAAATAAGAGTGCATATAATTTTTCAAGAAGTAAAACAACAAAGTGAATCTATACAAAGAGGCATAATAAATGCAGAGGAGTGCTCTGGCGCTTTGGAGAGATCAGTTTCACAGAGCCATAAATGCTCTTGTGATCTATAGCCCCTATTGATTTCCAGTTTTTATATGATGCTAATTTTACCAACTGTATTCCCTTTAAATAAGGAAATCCTAGTCTCACAAGCCACTCAAACAACATTTTGTTTGACCATCTGAACTATTAACTGTTTATTATATATTATTAAATGTCCTTAGTTCTGTTAAAAAGCTATAGCTTGAGCAACACAGGTACAGATTTCTTTGATATCGCCTGCATCAGTGAAGATGGATCTGATAATTCCAGAGATCATGATATCTACTTAATGGACGATTGTTTGTCTATAACCCATCATGTTGTTCTCACTGTTAGGTCCACAAAAAAGAAATCCAGCTATTACTCAACTAATAAATTGAAATAGCTGTGTTTCCAGCACACCCTGAAGCTTAAGAGACTTGCTCTTTTCTCCATCCTATCTTTCCAACATTGTGATTTTGTGGGCTTGGTTTTTAGCTGTATTATGATCCATCTTCATCTCGAGGGGTAAGCTGAGCCCATCTCAAGCTAGTCAGCAGTTTCCTGGTCAAGAAAATCATCTGAAGAGAAAGTAGATTCAAATTTGAGTCCCTTGCCTAAGGAGGACACAGAGCCCAGATTCTTTCCAGTTTGAATTCCAGGCACCATTTGCCATTTTTCTTACTGAAAGAGTGCACAGGAAGTCCTCGTCTTCAAAGAAAGCCTTCAAACTAAGGCCAATTTCAACTCAATCTCACAACCTCTCTGCTAAAGAAAAGCCACACCAACTGTGACTGCACCAGCTCAGGGCAGTAGTACGTGTTAAGACTGAGAGCACACTCCATTTACAAGCTCTCAGGAGCCTCCATGGATTTTGTCCATCTCCTGCCTAGAGGCAGATTCTGAAGACCAATAAAAGTGTATTTCAGGTACATTTATTTATTTTAGTCTTAATTCTTTGACTGTAAAGCAGACTTAATGACTTACATTTCTGTAAAGTCAATTTTTTTAAATCAATGAGGGTCACAATGTTCTTCTGTGGGGGTACCTGAGAGCTCATCTCCTCCAGAAAGCAACTGGAACAGATTTCTGTTTGGCTCACAATGCTCCTAACAAGCACTGACCTGAAACCACACAGATCTCTCCTTTCTACCACAATCCTCCTCTGGGAACTACTCTGCTCCCTTTGTCCATGATGTCACACTGTCTGTTATTGCATTTTATCCCATTTTTGTCTCTTTCTGATTCTCAAAATCATGAACTTTTCTTACATGACATTGGAATCTGCTTCAGTACAGCGATTTCCTTCTGGCACATGATGATCGTACACCTACCTTACTAAAAGCTGGACACACTGAATTTTTTTCAGTTATCAAATTCTTGTAAAATCATTAAGCAACATAAATTTACAGCATAATCTTTTCTATTCTCCTACTTAAATCAGATTTCCTTCTGGCACATGCTGGCAAGCATTTTAATGATCGTACACCTACCTCACTAAAAGCTGGACACACTGAATTTTTTTCAGTTATCAAATTCTTGTAAAATCATTAAGCAACATAAATTTACAGCATAATCCTTTCTATTCTCCTACTTAAATCCTTGAATATCCCAAATTAGTCAAAATAATAATTCCCTTTCTCCATTAAGAACCATCCCCCTTGGGCTATCTCTCTGACCCTGGAGGATCTCCGTTTGACTGCCAGGGGTCACTACCAAAGCAGAGAGGGACATGCCCAGGGGGAGGCTGCCAGGCAGACCAATGGATCAGGGCCACTCCTTTCCCACCAGAGCTGCACAGAGCTGGCACTGGGCCTGGTCCTGCTCCAGGCTGCAGCTCCCACCGTTTCACACCTGGTTGTGGACCTGGGCCCACACTGCTTCCCATGGGGTGCTGTTCTGCACTCAGCATCATCCCCATCACCCCACTGGGCTATCCCAGGGCTGGGACTGACCCAGGTGGTTTCTTATTGACAGTGCAGCTCCCTGGTTATAACCCTGTCTCAGGCTTTTCTGAGGCTCAAGGACGCCCCACACAACTGATTCTGAATAAACAGAAAACATAGATACAGAGAGTTTTTGATCAAATGAGCTCTATCCAATCTCACTTTCTATTTATTTCCTTTAAAATTTACTACAAAAATATACTTCTGCCTAATGGAACTGTGGCTACAAGGTTTATATCTCCCTTCACTCCTTTTAAGTATGGATGATGTTTGAGACTCTCCCATGACACTTTTCCACTTCTGACTTGTTACCAATATTGTTTCAGTATTTGAAATTCAAATTATTCAGTCACTCAAAAGAAAACAGACAATTACATTTGAGATTAACTCAAGAGGGTAAAGTCTCTTATTATTTTACTTAAGTATCACTGAGGCAAGTAAAATATTCAATTTCAACTAAATGTAGTTCTAAGTTGAAGTCTAACAAGACTAACCATTACATGTACTTTCATATACGCACCATATGCTTGCATTTTTTTAAGAAGTTTTTCCATGTTGACATCCAAATTACTTTCTATGAAATGCTTTACAAAATTGTTTTGCAGTGCTTCCTGAAATGAAAAGTGATAGATGTTACATCAGGTTTATCTTCTCTACGAAAATACAAAATATACATATGTATTAATGTTCAATTTCATTACCAAGATTTCCTGTATGACACTGCAGAAGTTATTTAGCTTCTCTATGCCTTTCCCTCTTAACAGGTTAACACCGCACATTGCAAATAAATGGCAGGGGTGCAGGGAAGAGATTTTGGAAAGGTGACAGAGGAAGGCACAAATATGTACAATGGACAAACTCCACTAAGAAGAATGCTTCTCTTTTATAGTCCATATTTCCCTCATCAGTTTTTTTCATCAGTTTCACATCTTCCTGGCAAACATAAGCAATGAACAAACAAGTACCAGCACCATTTTATTTCCCCTGTGGTTCAGTGATACTGGAGCAATACTGGAGATAGGAAGGCAACATTTCTTTTAAGTATTTTCATGTCAGAAGTTTCTCAGCATCAGTCTCTAAGTTCATAACCTAAAGCTAATCTCCGTCTTTTTCAGCTTATTTTAAATCTGAAGTCAGATATATGGGTGGTTTTGCATGTATAGAAGAAATACTGTCTAGATCAAACAGCAAAAAGTTGGAAAATTGAAAGATCTCCCCCAGTTCACCAACCTGCAGTCGTGAGACTGTGAGGACATTTCCACTGGTTTTGAAAACCTCAGACATCCTAAGCCATGTCTCAGAATAACTCTTCAAGTTTTCCACAAAACCAAAAGTGAAATTAGCCTGGGAAAAAAGAATACATGGAAACAATTTAAGTGAAATTTGTGCACAGTAGATTTTAAGAAACAGAAAAACTGGCATGCTTTAGATCTTGTGCAACTCCTTTCCATTCCATTTTGATTGTCAACAGTAAGAATATCTGTTTTCTTTTTTTTTCACCTAAGAAATTGAACATATTTTTTTCTATACCAAGCAAATCAAAGTTTTCCTATGCTCTGTATGTTTCCCATCTGAAGTATCAACAAAGACTTCTTTACTTTACAGTGTCTCTTTCATAGAAATATCATGAGTGTGCTTGAGAAAGACAAAAAAATAAATATAGTTGGGATATATGAAAAGAAAGGCACTCAGTTCTGGGTCTTTTACTCAAACTAGTTTGACTGAGTACATAATAAAATTGAAATTTGGAAGCACAGTTTGGACAATAAATATAACTGATCAATCAATCTCTTTCAAAATACTCTCACAGGGAAAGACCTGAGTAAAGCAAACTATTTTCTGTCCCAGTCAAACACAGGTTACAATTTCTCTCTTAGTAAACAACCAGCAATTTTTTTGCATCCTGTTTTAAACAGATCATAAGTATACACAAGACTAGAAAATGTTGCAGTATCTTTTGTTTAAATTGGTGTTATCAGTCACAGAAGTGCATTTAAGAACAATCCAGCATAGTTGTTAAGATAAAAATTGTGACATTTTCCAGCAGAGTGTCTGCAGTGAGTTGTAAACTCCAATTTGGGACCACGCTTTTTGGAATAATTCCTGTTGAAAGTACACAATTTGTACCATAGTATCTTAATTGCCTTTTTCAAAATCTCACTCTTAGCACAACATGAGAAAAGAATTTCTGGTGGCTCTTTCTTCCTCTTTGTAACACAGAGCACCCTAAAGAGACCTTGCATGTAATTTTGTTTCCCTGAAAAACATTATGCATTTAACTTCTATAAGAATCCCTATTCCACTTTAAAGAATGATCATTCATAAGGATTAAAGACAAAGTGACCCTAGATGTTAAACTAAATCCTGCTGTCAAGTAGACTAAATAAGTTCTTCTGACCAGAAGTAACACAGAAATCTCATGGGTAGAAACCCCCAGACCAGGCACGATGGTGACAGGATCAAGGAGACCAGGCTGCAAGGGTGGCAAACAGGCAGTCTGGGAAATTGCTTTCTCCCAGGACAGAGCAACTACAGTTCACACCAGAACACAGGGGGATTCTCAGAGTCTCTGTGGTCGAGATGACCCTGAGGTGTTACAAAGTCTCCTTTTCCCAGCCCAGCGATGGAAGAAGGAGTCGGGATTCCTTGGCTCTGGTTTTCAAGGTTGTTTATTTTTTCTTATCAAATACATTCTTTTCCTGACCTGCTGAGGTCTGTCTAGCAGGTCGGTTCATGGCACACTGCCCACTGCCCACCCTTGGGGTGGTGTCAACATTTTATACTAAGAACTACGTGTACTTTATTTACAATAATTTTCCAATACCTATCAGCTATGTTAGACAGTCTGTCTCTAAACCAATCTAAAAGTGCCACCATTACAGAGAAGTTGGAGGCTAAGAAGGAGAAGGAGGAAGGACAGGGCATGCCCAAATTCCTCCATCTTGCCTCCTGAACCCCCGTTCTAAAAACCCCAAAATTCTACCTTTTCATCCTGTGGCAAACTAACTATTATTCTACATAAACTCTTGTGGCTTGTAAATCTTCACACAAAGTTGGTAATTTTCTCCATGGGTTAAAATCAAAGGCACAGGTGTATTTGACTCTGTGCCAAGGTCTCTGAGCCCCCTGCCAGGGTCTCGAGCCACCCAGGGCAGTCAGAGGAATGTTCTGGGTTCTGACAGGAGATCAAACTTTCAGGCACCACTAGAAGCTATTGTACCAAGCGGCTTGTAAGATCTGGGCTCTGTAGAGCTTAGTGCTTCTTAACTTGATTCTGAACAGCACAAAGGAATAATAATAATAAAAAACAAATTTTAAAAATTGAATTTGTTTAAAAGTAGTTTTGCTTTATCATTCATTCATTCATGACTGTAGGCATTTGGGAAGTTCTTGTGTCAGAAGCCTTCCCCACGCAGAACACTTTGGAGAATCTGTCTCTTATTGAAGCAGCAGTAAAAAATAAAGTCCTATAACTTAATGAAGTGAATGATAAGTAGTTCCCAGGAAAAGATAATGTCAAGCCAAGAATTTCAAATGTACTCGAGGATTAAATAGCTGAACTACTCACTGTAGTGTAACTTCCTGATTAAAATTCCCTTGTTATGAGGGAAGTGGAAAATAACAAATGCAATGTTATTTATAAAGATGCTACTAATGCAGACTAATAATTCTGAAATCTAAGATTTAATTATTTATACTAATAATAAATTACAATAAAGAATAGTAGTAAATAGAGAATATAAATAACTGCAGCTGGAAGGTAAAACATGGAGTACTAAAATAGAAGGTGCCGCAGTCTAAAGTGGAAGAACAAGCAAGTGAGGAAGAAGTGGTTGATGCAGAAGTCACCACAGGCACAATAAATACTAGGAATTCATATAACCCAAAAACCAAGTAGACAAATAATAGCAGCAAAGTCCTGGCAAGCCTGACCCCAACTTTTTTTTGGGAACAGCAGAAAATTCTTCAAAAGTGATTGTTGAATATTAGATCAACTCTGAAAATCTGTAATAAGAAATACTTCCCTAAGATCAGTTCATCACTGGCAAAAATCTTAGTTGTGAAAGCAAAGATCAAAGACATCACACGAGGCCTTTGAACTCCTGGATGCCAATTGGCACTGAACTGTTTTACCCTCAGTCATCACCACAGCCTGTTTCTGTGGCTCTCACCACCATCACCCCACACAGCAGAATTGCTGCCTTCTCTGAAACTCAAACCCAGCAACCTCACAGTTTATCAAAGAATGGTCAATTACATGCTCTGACATTTAATAGCCCATGTGGAAAACTTAGATAATATGTCAGAGTATACAAACATCATCGAAGCTGTAGTCTGCTACTTTTTTCTTCTAGTAAATAGATGACATGTGACCACACAATCTAAAGAAATCTAGAACTTTTCCAATTTCAGTAGGACATCAGGCTTGTAAGGGTTGGGGTTTAGTAGCAACATTTGAGACACTGGGGATAGTATTTTGCATTTAAACTTTTTGTTCAAGCAATAACTGAGAGATTTCTGTAATAGAAAAAAGAAAATTTCCTACTACTTTCATATTTACACATAAATAGATACCCATTCATAACTGCTTGTTAGATTTACAGGACTGGGAAGACGGGCAAGAGAGTATTTACAGAGATTTCTGAATAAGCTGATGGAACTTTTGTGAGCCTGAGAATATATAAGTAGAATAAGCGTTTCTACCACAATCTTTGTATCATTCCAGAGCACTAAACCCCACCACCAAAGAAACAACCAATCAACCAACAAACCCAAAAAAACCAACCCACAAGCTAGCTTCTTTCTGAACTGTGTTATTCAGTCCAGATTTCACTTAGAGATCTGTGGGGGAATATACTGTATATGAAGATATTCATCTTTCCTACAGATGTTTTTAGAATGGAGATTTGGGATGTTAATTGGCAAAACAATGTGGAAATGTTTTAAATATTATATTCTAAATGTCATTGTAACATAGAATGTAAGTTCAAAAACATATGTAATATTTATAATTTTTACAACTCTTTTTTTATAGAATTTCCATCTAGAAACATCAAGATCAGCTTTATTTTTAACTGACTAGAAATTTTAAGTTAATTATACTGTACTCCAGAGTGATAATCGATGTTCCCCAAATTAAGTTATTTAACAGCAAAACATGAAATCACTCAATCCTTTTTTCCCAATTCAGAACAGAAACTATAAAGTTACATAGTATCTGACATCTACAGTGGGGATTTTGGCTTAATTTTTTACTATATTTCTAGAACACAAATCATAATACCATAAAGTTTACAGAGAATACAGTTACCATCACATTTAAAGTTATTATGGTCTTTTTGTGTACCACTTACAAGCAGCAATTACTTTTTTCCAAATTTCCATTCTTACAGTAACTAATATTGCAGGTTAAAAGTCATATATTTAGAAGATCAATGCAAAATTTGCAGAAAAATCTAAAACAAGTCATAAACCCTTCTCTTACAGAAGTGCCTCTAAGCTAGGCATGAAGAAACATGTCATTGCTAATAATCCCACTCAAGACAGAGCACTAACCATAGCAGAACTGCAGAGATAGTAAAACTCTTGAATACCATCATCAGCGTCCACACATACAGCACCTCAGTTAACACTGATCACTCAACTACTGGTGTTAGAAAGAATCAGTAAGGATGAACTACTTTTTTCTTTTTAATTCAGCTCAGTGACTCCCTAAGAACAAGCTTTTTTTTCCCTGGGGCCATCCCTTCCCATAGGTCTTTATGCAGCCCCATTACAGTTCCCATGATAAGAAAATGTTAAAGGCAAAAGCTTTCCTAGAATATGTGCACCCTACACCTCGATTCAGCATGATCCACATGACACTTCTGCGAACGTGTTCTTTTTAATCTTTCCATACATGCTTTAAAGGACTTTGAGCAAAATTCTGCTTTTCACACTGAGTTTGAACCACTGTAACAAGTAGGATAAAAGTTTAGAGAAGCATTAAGTTTAAAGTTGGAAACAGGTGAGGGCTCAGGGGGCAAGCTGGATCTATTTTTCTGAAAGGCAATTATCCAATTGCTTCTGGCTACCCTGAAAGAAGTGGACGTTTAAAACAAATTGCAAAGATAAAATCAATACACAGAAATAGCAACATTTTTTGATACTCACCTTCTCCATCACCAGGTCAATCATGCTGATGTTTGAATTGTACAGTATCTTCCCATGTAATAAAGGTTTCAGGAAAGTCCACAGCACAGCCCCATTAGGAGCCTGCAAAATCTCTTGATAAAGCTTCAAGCAAAAAGGAGCTGCAAAAACAAAGACAGATTCACATTTAAGATGAACAACACAAGTGAGATTTAATTTTTTTTATTCAAATAAAAGTTTGAGTCTTATTTTAGAGTCTACCACAGCACCATGCCAAAACCTGTTACCAGAGTTTTTGTAACAACACCATGCAACTGCCACTAAGCAATCATTAGAGGTTCCTACAGAAATTGTTTAAACACAGTCTATGGCAGTGTTGAGGATGCAGAACTCTAAACACTGAATAGGAAAAAAATCAGAACCTATAGAGTTCCTCACGTTTCTGAAAAGCAGTCTGTATGAATCCTATCTGTCCTAAGTGTTCCATTAGTGCACTTTAGAGCAGAAGGACACATGCAAAACCTTTGCCCACACAAGTGAATTCAGAGGGAAAAGTCACCTTAAAACAGAGAAAAAAAAAAATTCCTTCCACACCCTTCATTGTTTGGCAGCTTTGGATTCCTATATAAGAAAGCAGTAGGAATATACAAAATCCTTCAAAAACACAGACTTTTCTTTTTGTATAATCTTACAAGAACCTACCAAAAAAACAGGGAAAAAGTTTTCAGGACACTTCTTGATTTGAAAAATCTAATCAATTGTCTTTTCTATTCCTTAATAAAAAAAAAAAAAAAAAAACATATTCCTACATCACATGGGGCTATTAATGCATTAATTAGGGTGTATATCCTTCAGAACTAGGACCTAAGGAATAGTTTCCAAGATATCCCATTGCATTTGTACTCATGTAAAGGCAAAGATCTTCTATAAGAAGCATCTAGATTTTTATGCCCAACTCATGTTTTTGGGGGGTTTTATTATTTATTACAAGTGCTTTCAAAATATCCTGTTTCTAGTGCTCTGAAAAAACATTAAATAATATCATTAACTCCTCAAGGAAGACAAATCTTTTTACATAATGGAAAACTAGGCCAAAACCATTTAAACTCCTGACAAAAGTTAAAGAAACAAGTGTCAGAAATATTTCATCAAGAACATTTCTTTTAATCAAGAAACAATTCCTTGCCCAAATTTTTACTTTCTTTAACAAAATATTCATTAGTAAACACGATCATTGCTAAACAACAGCAGAGAATTAAGAGGCTAGAAGTTGGCCGGACATAAATATCAATAGACTAAGGACACAGAAGACTTGCTAATCTGGGTTTGCTGTGATCTTCAGAAAGTCATTAGGAATTATTTGGTATACACAAAATACATACAAGTTAATCACTGTGAAGCAGCATAAATCAAGTTTCTGTGGCTTCATTTTTTTTTCTTAATTTTCATTTTCCATTGTCCTATATACAAATTTGTAAAATATGGGCAACAGTATTAATTCACTCATAGAAATGTTGGAACTAACTGATGCCTTAAATATTGCAGAGCCTCATGGTAAAAAGGTCACACAGCACAGCAGAATTCTGACAGCTTGAAAAAAAAATAAAGATCAAGAAACAGTGCTTCTGGCCTAAACAGTTTTAAAGAGACTAAGTTCCAAACAATCTGTCTAATCAGCCATCCAGCTGACTTCATTCTTCCAACAGAAAAGAAAAGCAGAGCTGCCTGCTCACCACTACATCCCACACACGTCAGTGAAAAGGCCAAAGCAGAGCTCTGGCTCCCTCCCAAGGGTCCCAGCCCAGCCAGGAGCAATTTCTGCCTGTAGAAACCAATAGATGACAGAGGCTGCCTTAGTGACACTCTATCACTGTATTCTTCTCTTGCACAGGACCACCTGAGGCACTAACAAGGTTATTAACAATATTAAAATTAATCAGGGTAAGTCAAATGTGTATTGAGGAAAGGGAGCAAAGGTGAAATTACGAGAGCTAAGGGATTTTTCTGAGCACTTGACAAACAGAATAGGAAAATCAACCATAAAAAAACTCATTCTATCCAGAAGGTTTGTATATTTTACTGTTCAATAATACCACACCTTTGTGTTCACCAAAGAAAGGTAAGCAGCAATAAATTCTCAATCTTGTATCTCAAAGATATGTTTTTAATACCAAGTGCTTTAAAAATGTTAATAAAAATGTCTGAAACACAGGAATACTCTTATTATTTGCATAGATAGTAAAAACAAAATCTCTTCTGTGCCACCCACAATTATCTCATAGCCACTTAACTTCTATTGATCACCACTTTGTGCTCAAGATGACTGTGTCAACTGAGATGTCAGTGGGCATATAAACATTTCCATTTAAGTGGGAAAAAACTACTCTTAACTCTGAGTTCATACTGCAACTTGTCCAATTTTTTTTTTCTTACTTGAGTCTTCAGGAATGCCATATTTTGCCATATTTTCCTCCAAAAGTCCCGTTATTCTGGGCATGTCTATGAACAGGTTTGCATTGCTGAAAAATGAAGATTCTTCTTTACATACTGCTTTGATTACAGATTGCAGGGATCCAACAGCTGAACTTCTGAACTGCCCACCCTGCAAAAACTAGAACAAATATACAGATGAATCAAAGTTTCTTTAAGTAGCTTCAGGGAGTAGCCCTGGTGTTCTGTCAATATTGATGTCTAAGGAGATTGACAAAATGAGGCTGTTGAAACAGCCTATTAGGATGAGGGCCTGCTGTGTTCATTTCTATTCTTCTGATCACCGTTATTATGGGGAAAGGTAATGTAGTTTTAATTGTCAGGGTACTCAATGAAAGCATAATGTACCAAACTGAAACTAGAAAAATACTGTGTAGCAGTTAGGCAGGAAAGGACTAAAAATATCAAAACAACTGGATAACTGATTCCAATGCCGGTTTTCATGAAACATGCTCTTCTGGTAGATTATTCCTGTGTCACAAAGGCAGCAGAAACAACCAAAGCCATTTTGTTATGAACATTTACAGTGAAGTTGCTAATAAGAAAAAAAAAAGTCAGATGCCCTAAAAGCCTATTTTTCAAGTAGATCTTTTAACTTGTTAGATGTGCTTACAGTTTTTGCACATCTTGAGTCATAGCAGCATTTATTGCCATTTGTTCCTGACTAGTATACTTCTAATGAGGAGAAAGAGCAATCTGACTGCTTTTATGGCTTAAGCACCATCATTCACCACACTCAAAAAGGAAGAGGAACAATAGTCTCATCCTCTGTGCAGCTCCACTTTTCAAACAATGGGCTTCGATTGTAAGTGATATCTCATGGAAGGCTGTACAGGTGCACAGCTCTAAGAGGACACAACTGCAAGGCATCTTGCTGCTGTGGTAGAAATGAAGAGTGCACTGGCTCGCCTGATACTCATTACTGTAGCAGATGCTTGTCAAGAAAGGCATAACTAGACTATCAGATGTCATTTGAAGACTCCACAACTAGCAAGTAGAAAAAAACCACTGTGATATGACAAACACATACATTCAGCACAAGAAAAAAATTAGCATTTTATTGCTGGAATTTTTTTAAAGAGAAGAGTCAATTTTCAAAGTAATACAGCACTTTACATAAAGATATAATCACAGACAGTTTGGAAATTGCGCTGTTAGAAACAGTTTATCCTGATCAATGCATTTATTGAAGTGCCAGGTGCTTCCTTGGTAATTCTAGAGGAATATTAGTAAGTGTTGTTTAAAACTCACTGTTAGCTGCTCCCAAAATCTTACTTTTAGCATACAGTTTCAGCACAGAGAAAAGTAAATAAGTAATACTCATATTTCATAATAAAATCATCCACAGCCCTTGAATGAATCTGCTGGCATGGACTTCACTGGAGAAATAAACTTTATTTATGCACAATGCTGTGTAAAATTGGTTATGAATCTTTATCAGTGACTATTTGCACTAGAGGGATAAATGAGGCCTATTTCAGTCAAAGAGCACAAATGTGCTAATTAATTCTACTTCCAATCAAAATAATTTGAAATTGAAATAATGAATATTTATGCGGTAAGCTGCCACTAACAGGCTGAATCTGCTTACTGTCTTTCAACTAAATATCCACTGACTCAAAAAGATACGTTTCTTAAAATTTGGCTTTCATAAAGTATGAGGAATATATAGTATAGATCTCATCAAATAGAAAAAGAGTTATCTTTGATCTAGTTTAAACTCTATAAAGTAGGGCTGTAATCAAGACTGATGAATCCAAACAACCAGCCTCCTACAAACTAATCAGTTAAACAAGTCACTGTAGCAAAGTCACGGAAGAGGAAAGCTGATATGGAAGATGAAAAGGTTGCCTGGAGCTGGATTTTCAAATGGAGGCAAAAACCTCATAGCATAGGAACTTCTGACCTAACAGAACAGCTGTATGCCAAAAAATGTTACTAATAAAAACAAATTCACATGGTATTTACCAGTTATTCATAAAAAGAGACCTAAAAGTCATACTGGGCTACAGCTTGCACATAAATCTAAAATACATTCTGAATCATTACATTAGAGAGAAAGAAAGAAAGAGAGAGAAAGAATAATACATTTTTCCTGGAAAACTACAAGGAACTTAAACATAATTCAAAATTTGATTAAACCAAAGGGACAAAGGAAATAAATTCAGAGAAATAGATAATCCTAATTCTTGGGAAAAAACCGAAAACACAACAAAGTCTTTTTTATCCTGAAATTGACAGAATCAGGAGAATAATAGCAAAATTGCTGATTTGATTAAACAATATTCAGAAGCCTATCAAATTTAGATGGCACTATTTGAAAAGTAGAAAAATCACGTATACTCAAGAATGAGAAGTGTAATGATCCAGGAAATAATGGATATCTGGTTCTGATGTTTATTAAAGCAAGACATACAATGAAATTTAAAGGGGGAACATTAAAGACAAAAAATATTTGAGAAGTAAAATTTAATGCATTCTCAAGTTATCATGCCTGACCAACACAACATATTTACGTGGGAGGTCAATTCTTTTCTTCACAAAATGTTACAAGCTGACTCAAGTTTAGGTGAACTCTAGCAACCAATTAATGTTCATGCTCCAGAAACTATTAATCATCAATTAACCTAACTGCTGATTAATAGTGGTGAAAAAAATGGCATTACGACAATATTGCAGGGAGCCTGTTAACAGGAAAAAAGCACAGGATTACAAAGAAGTTATTAGTGTTTTTTCTGTGAGCCCTGAAAGAAGCAAATTGCCTAAATTTGCCTATCATTTAATACTGGAAGGCATTGCAGGAGAAAAGAAGATGAGAATGCAATACGGCAAAAAACCAAAAGCAACTTGAATAGAGAGATCACCAGTGCAAAATCTTATTTTTCAACTGAAATCATGAGATGTTGCTATAAAATGGAGGTCACCTCAGTATATCACTCATCCTTAATCATCTAAGAGACAAAACTGTGTGCAGTTTATGAAAAAGTTGAATGCAAGTTTAGGAAAGTCATTTTAGTAGGTATAGACAAGAATGAGCAGGCTACAAGAGTCATCAGTTGTAATTCCCCTCAAACACTGCACACATTTCTTCTTCCAGACAATCAGGATTAGCCTTAAACCAGCATTCCAAAACCATGCAAGGCTTTCTTAAGCAACTGAGAGCCTGTTAAAAACAGCTGCTAAAATAGGTCACTTCAACCTACCAAAACAGAGGACTCCGACTGGCCTTCCACACATATATGGGCAAGCCAGAGAAGTTAAAAATGCTACAGAACATTTTTGATACAGGATTAAACATAGTTGCCATAAATAAACCTAAGTCAGAATTTATTTATTTAAAACTCCAACAGGTTATTCTATAATGATCGGTTCAACAGAGAATTTGTTCAAGTTAGTGGAAGGATTACAGAGTGAGGCCACCTCTCACAATTAACAGCATTTAGCAACTCAGGAAGTCCCCTGCAGCTTATCTATTGAGGAGTGACAAGCATCCAAAAAATTAAGTATGAAAATCTAAGTGAATAATTTCAAACAGCAAAACACAAGCAAAAATCATTATTGAAATCAGCAGTGTTCTTCTTCAGGGAGTTATCCATTCAGTCAGTGTTTTTAACAGTAGAATCTGGCACCATATTCCAGTTTAATGCTGATAGGTAGATAATTAGTTTTTACATCATTTTTTATTACAATACATGTATCTTTTCAATTCAACTTCACATTTTACAGATATATTAAAGTTATTTCTTCCTTTCCAGTTTTTTCTTTCAGACAGAAATCCATGTTGATTAGTATGCATAGTTGACAATTACTTTACTACCTCTTTCATTATAGAGGTTTGGTTTTATTTAATTACCTTCAATGTCTTTCTGACAAAGGTCCACACATTTTACCCTAAAAACATTTACATTCTTTATCTGATAATCTTTCAATGTCACTGAACTACTTTGCTCTTGGTAATCACGAAAACAAAAATCCAGAAGTATAGGCTCTTTTGGAAATAGAAGAAAACATTTAAGGAGGGACGTGTATAAGCAATATATGCACTTCAGTGGAGCATTTATTCAATAGTACAAGTTTGGCAACCATAAAAAGCAAAAAAATATCAATAATAAAAACTTATTGGAAAGTATAAAAAATCAAGTTAAACAAAAAATAAAAGACACACTTTTACTAATCTTCAAAATTTAAAAAAGTTGCAGACACAGAAGAACAGAAGAGCCCTTGAAATCAAAAATGTAACTTATTAATAAAATAAATAGGCACTGATTATTTTAATCTTCCACAAATTATTAGGTGACCAATAAGCCCCAGCAATTTCACAAGACAAGGGATTTAGCAAAACATTAGAAAATAAAGATTGTGTGGAAAAAAAGTGATCAAAAAAAGTTAAAAGTAAAAAAGAACAAAAATTACAACGTTAAATCTATGGTATATTATGGGATAATAGAGGTGGCCGTCAAGCAAATCTTAAAACTGTGAGCAGATGGCCCTCTGCTGTTCCATTTGTTCCTTTGCAAACTTTTTTTTAATAGCACCTTTTGAAAGGTTCTTCTAGCAAATAAGGAACTTTGGGATTTTAGTCCAAAAAGAATATTTCATTTGCTGGAAGGAAAGTCTGATACAAACTGAGCTAGTTTAAGGAAAGCAGAAAAAATGCAAGTGTCTGATGAAAGTAACCATTAATTGCAGCAGCCAAAGAGCTACCCCAAAAAGAGAGGCTCTGACTGATAGATGCACCAGAACAGCATTTTTCAACATGTCTCTATCACACAGATTAGAAGATCTTGAAAAAGGTATCACTAAGGAAAATAGTACTTAGGGCAGTGTTTACTCTGTACTCTAGCAATAAACCAGATTGCACCACCTATCACTGTGAGATCTTTCAGAGGTTTGAAATTTTAAACCAGATTCAATCCTCAGATTTCCACAAAGGACAACAAACCCAAAAGGTAATGCCATGGGGGTCAGCAGGTCTTTCTATGGAATTGAAACATGCTTAGAGACAGAAATCTTTCTGGTGATTCATTTAACACTAGATCCACCACTGTAACTGCCCTTACAGGCAGAGACAAAAGAAATACCCTCACTCACATCTCATGCCACTTATTTTACATCAAGCAGAACTAATCACACAAACCCCTCAGGTGACACAAACACAAACATGTGGCCGATAGAAGAACTGCATAGGCTGTCTTGAACCCATATTCTTTAAAAATGCTATTTCTTGTAAAAAAAAATAATGGTCTGCTTTTAAAAACAAAAGAGCAAAAAAAACACTCTTAGCAGAAAACACCTGGCTAGCTGTCTCCAAATCACAGATGATAGATAATGCTAGTCAGCTGACAAACACTGAGGTAACTTGGACTAGAATCTCATAAGTTAACAAAAAAAGAGATGACAGAAACAACACAACACTAATCTCAGAATTACCAGACTGCTTGAAAGAGATCAAATAAATTTTCCTAGGGTTTATGGACTCTTCTCAGCATTCCCTACTTTCTAGGAAATAATTTCTAATAGTGTGCCTCCTTACTAAGCACATATCCCTACCTAATCACCTCACAAGGGGAATTAATTTTGCATATGGAAATCCTACACATACCTGCTGCAATGTAGAGATGTCAAGCACACCAATACTTTGAATTCCTTGGAGGAACACTGGAAGCTTTTCCATGACATGTTGGACTTTATTGAGAAGTGAACTGATACTAGAAACCACATCAAGTAGCATATTTAATACATTGCCTATCTCAGGTGGTATCTGGACCTTGGAATAGAAGGAAAAAAAAAAAAACACAACAGAAAATTCCAGTTAGAAACAAATGTTAACCTTTCAATGAACACTGAAAATTATTTGATCTGTTTCTAAAATTGATTATACAATATTCCTACAAACCATGCTTAACAAAATTCCTTTTGATATAACTCTCCAGTTACTCTCAGATGAAGCTGAAGTTAGGTTCGCTGTAATGTAATATTAGATCTGGCTCATCACAAAACAGAAATTAATATTCAGAGAACATGTTTACACCTGCCAAGTTGAAGAGAGCTTTCCAACCCAAGATGCTAATGGGATCTGCAACATTCTATCCTTTTAGAATTCAGTGTAAATAGAAACTTTTCCTTCACCATTTTAAAAATGTTCAATGCAATAATTCCATATTTTAAAAGTAATTTGTAAGTTAAATTAAATCTAGAAACCACTTTTATTGCTTAATATGACCCCTAAAGTAACTAACTTTCCTGCCACACTCTTCCTGTCTTTGAATTTTTCATGCCCAAAATAATTGTGTGCATTTTATTACCTACTTGACCTAAGTTCAATTGGCTGTTTGCTATTTCCACCATGCAAATTTGTCATTATGGGTTTTCTCTCTGTTTCCTTTGCTTTTGGGGATTAGTTAGATGATATGATAATACAAACTGATTCACTGTTACCTCTCTATGCAAAATAATAAAACCACTATAATCTCATTAGATAGTTTCAGCGGTTCCTCTGATTATCTATTTTATCCACAATTGTCTTCCTACTATAATGTCTGTGCTCAATTTTCTTCTCAGCTTTACATAGTTAAAAAAATTGAAAGACACCCATAAAAAATTATTTTGTTAAAAAAGTATTATAATTTTTATCCATTATAATTTAGGTTGAGCTGGCAACATTTTTTACTCTTTGCTAGGATTTGATTAGGTTTCTGTAGAGTTCAGTAGAAACACTCATCAGAATAAGCACTGGTTTATTTTCTTCTATTTTTTCCCCATCTAGGTTTGCAGATAATTCAGGAAGTAAAATCTTTTCTTTCCCCTCCGGTATCTTTACCTACAGTGGGAAATTATCTTGTTTTTAAAATTCTATATCTAATCTGCTTAATTGAGCATGCAGCATCCAGAACACAACCTGAAACATCCAGAAGAAAACCAAACCTCTGTGGCTTTAGAACAAACCTTTCTTCGTCACAATGTTATAAGGATATTTCAGCTATTCATGCTCACATTCTATGTTCTGTCAATTACTCCCAAAAGAACTGAACTAAATGTCTTCTAACTATCCCATTCAATAATTCTGTGCTTACAGATAAAACCATTATCTCACTGAATACCCACACTAGATTCCAGATTATCTACAGTTGTACAGATAATACAGTTGTGCTATAGACATTTGCATCCACAGTGCTATGAACCCTTCCTAAAAATAGTTTTGTCATTCTTGTGATGTGAGCACCTGTGCTGGTTTTAGTTCAAATATTGTCAGATCAGTCTTCCACTCTTACAAATAATGAAATGACTAATTGCATGAACTGCAAACTCTGCTAAAGATTATTAAAAATATGTCTTTGACCTCCTGTGTTTTCTGCAAAGCTTTTGTAATTAGCTCCTCAGTGACAATTTTCCTGAGGAAGCACCTATTAGCCCTATTTTTCAACTGTTATATTTTGGGGAGCCAAAGAAAGACAAAAAATGCCATATGTCCTCTATTTGCTTTCATGGAGAAAGAACATCTGAAGAAAAAAAGTAATTATTAATCTATCTACCTATATGTTTCATACCGCCTTCCAATAAATCATCTTACCTTGTAAATGATGTGGCGTACATTCAAATTTTGTATAATCAATACAAACATGGTATACAAGTCCACTGCTGGTAAAGAGCATAATTCTTCCACTACCAGGGAAGTTCTATTGTCTTCCGGGAGCTTTAGCAGCAGGCTAAGTACTTCTTCATCACATCTTCCAGTTAAAGCTACCACAAAGGCACTGTAAAGAACCTACCACAATATATGTGTATTAAAAATTTTTCTCCCTGAAATGCATCACCATTTTTTATAGTCAATAAGGTGAAAATTTGTGTCACAGTAACATGACAATTTGCAGGCACCAACAGACCTGAAATAATAAACCACACAGCTTTATATCAGATGACTATGTTCTTTGTACTCCTTGCACATACAAAAAGATTAAGTATATTTCTTATAAGGATTTGCTTTCATTTTTCACAGGTCAATCATTCATTCTTGAGCATTCATACCATAAGCAGGCATATTTACAATGCTGAGCATACTCCTAGCAGATATACACCTCTGCTGCAGAAACACATGAAGATCAAAATCTAGGTGTGTGAATCACTAACATCAAACAATATGGTCCTTCCTTCTTTCAAAGGACACACAAATTTACCACTTGGGGATGCCTATATGGCATAATGTCTACTCCGAGCCAGCTCACATTTCTCAGTTAAACACTGTTTTAAAGTGTTATTTAATAGCAGATGAAGGGACAAATGCCTAAGCAGACCCTGGGTGAGGCTATAATAAAACATTCTTGGATAATGGCAAGTGCTTGAAGTCCAGATAACTCAGGAGCTCTTAGCTACCCATTCTCAACAAGTCCAGAAAAATTAAAAGTTTTTTAGGAGCCGTAGGAGCCAAAGAACAGGGCTCCATTGTACTGCTTAGGACAAAATCTGCCTCTACTGCCTCCACTGAATGCATCTCTTGCTGCTAACAGTATCAATCAGGGAGAGGATCGGCAAGACAGGATATGCAATATAACTCTTTAATTCCTACAAACACTTTATTTTCCAACTTAATTATTTGATTTTTTGATTTTTATTCTGGAACAGAATTTTGCCTTTGTGATTCTACAAGGTTTTCTGTGTATTTAAAGATTCACTTTTTTGTGTGTGCATTCAAGGAACAGAACATCAACATAATTCTGCAAGCAGCATAAGATGATACTGATTTGGATTCCTTGCTGGGGAGGAAATTTGACTGTGATGCAATTTGATATTTATTTCAAATGTCCCTCACAGGTATATCACCATTTCAGTGCAGTTTTAACACATTCTATGTTTTATCCCCTAGGTTAAGTTCCTCTGAACTTTCCTTGCAGCTTTCTGAGAACCAGAGCTAATCCAAACTCCTACACTCAGTAAATGAACGCTTATAGTCTTCAGATTACAGGTTTTAAGTGATTTTAAATCACTTTATCCCATGGCAATGAGCATGGCCAGCGCATAACATCGTGGCAGAAATTATGGGTAAGTACAACAAGAACAAAAAATTCCCAGGATTACTCTTACTGTTCCAGAGGAAAGCACAGTAGTAGTATCTAATCACAGAAATATAGGGCTACAATGGGCCTATAGCTATCATTAGGTAATCAGACAGTGGCTTTATAGACAATAAACATAATGGGCATGCTTAAAATATAGCTCTAGAAAGTACTTGTGCAGCTTTTATAATCAGTAAGAGACACAGGCCTTTAATGCTCCAAAGTATATTTCTTATAAGGATTTGCTTTCATTTTTCACAGGTCAATCATTCATTCTTGAGCATTCATACCATAAGCAGGCATATTTACAATGCTGAGCATACTCCTAGCAGATATACACCTCTGCTGCAGAAACACATGAAGATCAAAATCTAGGTGTGTGAATCACTAACATCAAACAATATGGTCCTTCCTTCTTTCAAAGGACACACAAATTTACCACTTGGCGATGCCTATATGGCATAATGTCTACTCCGAGCCAGCTCACATTTCTCAGTTAAACACTGTTTTAAAGTGTTATTTAATAGCAGATGAAGGGACAAATGCCTAAGCAGACCCTGGGTGAGGCTATAATAAAACATTCTTGGATAATGGCAAGTGCTTGAAGTCCAGATAACTCAGGAGCTCTTAACTTACCCATTAAGTCCAGAAAAATTAAAAGTTTTTTAGGAGCCGTAGGAGCCAAAGAACAGGGCTCCATTGTACTGCTTAGGACAAAATCTGCCTCTACTGCCTCCACTGAATGCATCTCTTGCTGTTAACAGTACCCAATCAGGGAGAGGATCGGCAAGACAGTCAGGATATGCAATATATCTCTTTAATTCCTACAAACACTTTATTTTCCAACTTAATTATTTGATTTTTTGATTTTTATTCTGGAACAGAATTTTGCCTTTGTGATTCTACAAGGTTTTCTGTGTATTTAAAGATTCACTTTTTTGTGTGTGCATTCAAGGAACAGAACATCAACATAATTCTGCAAGCAGCATAAGATGATACTGATTTGGATTCCTTGCTGGGGAGGAAATTTGACTGTGATGCAATTTGATATTTATTTCAAATGTCCCTCACAGGTATATCACCATTTCAGTGCAGTTTTAACACATTCAATGTTTTATCCCCTAGGTTAAGTTCCTCTGAACTTTCCTTGCAGCTTTCTGAGAACCAGAGCTAATCCAAACTCCTACACTCAGTAAATGAACGCTTATAGTCTTCAGATTACAGGTTTTAAGTGATTTTAAATCACTTTATCCCATGGCAATGAGCATGGCCAGCGCATAACATCGTGGCAGAAATTATGGGTAAGTACAACAAGAACAAAAAATTCCCAGGATTACTCTTACTGTTCCAGAGGAAAGCACAGTAGTAGTATCTAATCACAGAAATATAGGGCTACAATGGGCCTATAGCTATCATTAGGTAATCAGACAGTGGCTTTATAGACAATAAACATAATGGGCATGCTTAAAATATAGCTCTAGAAAGTACTTGTGCAGCTTTTATAATCAGTAAGAGACACAGGCCTTTAATGCTCCAGTTGGACTGGGGGAGGATTTAAGCACTAAGCAAACAAAAAATTCTGTATCATTATGCAAATGTGAGACGTGTGTATATATCTAAGCTCTACATAAGACTGGCAAAAAGTAATGATGGAAAGTAATTTGACAATTCAGCCAATTAGCATCATTATTCCAAAGATCAAAGGTGCACTGAATCCCTTTCAGATGATTTCTCTCATTACCATTTAGTGATATCACAGTAACAAGCTAACAATAAAGGCAGTCACACTGCCACAGAAGCAGAAGAACAAATCATCTGTAAGTAGTTATGATGGTCTGAACTGCCTTTTTAATGCTGCACTTCTCAGGAACAGAGCTTGCGGCTGTTTCTGCAAGCAGAGCATCACTGACACCCAGTGGCTGCTTGACTGAGCTGATCAATTTGCACCAAAGGTACCCCCAGCTCTTCAACAGACACTCACAGCAGAGGGAACGTGTTAGACAGCTGGCATTTCTCATGATTTCGACTCATCTCTGGGATCACAGGAAAAAGCAATGGCAACACACAGCCCTTCCCTCAGAAAACTTACTCAAAAGTCAACACCTCAAAGTGAAAGTAAAGCAGGACAGTGGTAAGATAATGTAAGAATGGTGAGGAGCACATAAGGTAATTTAAAAAATATATACATAAGACAACTCCATACCACAAGGAGCGGAGCTGGTAAGGTACAAAATGGTATCTCCAGAAACCCTCATCCTTTTTACAATACCAAGACAGCAAAGCTCCAATTCTGTGTCAGCACAAGAGGGTAAAACATTGCTGAAAGTAATGAAGCAGCACCATTTAGACCAGAGGAATAATGCTACTATAAATTGATCTCTTAATACATCACATTATTACTTTAAAGTCCTAAAACTCCCAAAGTACTTCATGTGGAAGTGATAAGTGAAAAGATAAGATTCCACACAAACAATGTAGCTTGCTTTGCTTCAGCTGGCACATCATGCTATAGAATGACCCTCTAATTTGACACCTCTTTTTGATCTTTTACCTCTGAATGAGATACACTGGCTTCCAAAAGGGTATTGACAGTTTCTTCAGAAATATTGACAGAAGAACCAATGTCCAGCCTCAACTGAGTAATATTCTTCACAAAATCTTTGACTTTCACATCTGGAGAGAAAGAAAATAGTACCAACAGCACCAAATTTATTAATTAGATTTCCTACAGGTTGTATCCTTTCCATTCAATTCACTATGAGTGACAAAATTGCCTTATGTCAAATGTGTAGTAATAAACAGTGTCCCTTTGAAGTTGAAAGAACAAAGAAACAGTTATTGTCCTACAAAATTACACTAGAGTGACTTATAGAAAAAATGAAGAAAACTGGCACCTACCATTCACAAGATTAAAATTGCTGAGGAAAGCTGCAGCTGGATTTTCTGACAATTGTAGCTCCAAATTTTCTGTCACCCTGGAAAGATAGCCTTAGTTTCACAAGTTATCAGAGCCAAATCATTGGCATTTCAATGTATGAGGACAAACATGAAGAGTGAAACAGGACTAAAAGAGGCAATAGGGTCCCACTGTGCTCTGTATGCATGTGCTGTGCATGCAGTCAGCACCTCTACAGACCTTCTCATGTGGTACTTACATGCTGCAGGGGTCATCATATTTCATGCCTAAATGAGACTGCATACGTAGAGATACACATGTGTATCTCTACATATGTAGAGACAGATTCCCATAATGACTAAGGGCCCGAGCAAACAGTAGCTTATAGAGAAGGACAGGTCTAGCAACATCTCACTTCCATGTTTCTCACTGAACACACATTTTTAAAACCTAGAGATCCAAATCACAGTTCAGGGTGAAAAAAAAAAAAAATGTCTATCTAATTATAATTTAAGTAGTAAAGAGTATGCATACATTAGATATTATTTTCTCTTTAAAACTGGGCATGGGCCTGTGCTATTTAGGAGCAGCATTTAGTCTCAAGCTCTTCTGTATTATTACTGTAATTCACAGACACCACTCAAGCCTGTTGTGAAAACAATCCAACAGTCAAACCAGTATAGCAACAGTTATAACAATGTCTACTTCTAGCTGATTACAAATTTGAAACACTCTGTAGTACCAGTTTTACTTAATATCTAATGGCTTTCCCCATGCAAATAACTATCAGAAGTTGTTTGGACTTCAATCCCATCACTTTACAATCACTATACTGTGTTTCTAACTCTTTGAACTGCTGAACTGTTCTAAGTGCTTAATATTTCACAAAAATATATGCACCTATTGAGAGGAAAAGCCATATCAAAAGAGCTATAAATAAAAAATTTGGATATCAAAATTTTGACCTAACTTGACCTAACTTGAGTCACATCTTTTAGAAAATTTTCTTAGTTATGATCGAAAGCATTCAGCTGGTGGAGCAGCAGAATCTGCTGCAAGAGCTTGGCAACAAATGGAAGAGTTTTTAGAAATATTCAGTTATTCTAAATTACTTAGCTAATTTGTATCTTTTATCCACTCAGTTTTAAGCTAAATGAACAAAGCTTAAAAAGACAGTATCTCCCCTGTAGTCACTTAGTTTAGAACACAGACATATGCACAGAATAACATCGCTAATGATGAGAAACCATTTGAGGTACCAAAATGTGAAAGGCTTTACATTTGCAGTTGTCTCTGGATGTTCCCCAACATTAGCTGGCATTCACAGCTGTCTCTGCTGGTATTCTGCAAGACTCCCACAAAGCTCTCCAAAGCATTGGAAAGTTTTTGGTTAATATATGCCATACTCTCACAATCTCCCTTGTTGAAAGCTGTCAAGTATCTTCCAACATCCTGCAGAACACAGTAATCACAAGATTAGTAAATTCATGAAATTGTGTTATAGCTAGAACTAGCAGCTCTCAGCAACCAGATGATTTGTAGCTTCAAATGAGAATTTGGGTAAGACAATATTCTCTTAGTCATTGTATGATTAACTGAAACTAGAATAAATATTTTTCAAGAAGCAAGGAATTTTCAAATATTTGAGTTTTGGAAACAATTGGTTTGGGAATTTGAACAAGCCTGTCAAGGAGAGTCATCCAGTAAAAATGCCAATCTTTTAAAATTTATTTCAAAATTAAATGAGCTGTTCTTTTTCCTTTTTTTTTTTCTTTTAGTCTGACCATTTTTATCTTTTTCCAAAAAAACTTGTTTTGAACATCAGTTTTGATTAAACAAACCAAAATATCTGGATCCTCATTTCCAAAGTTCTTCATGCATTACGCTCTGTATAGTATGACTTTTATATTTTCTCCTGAATATTTACAGTTTTGATTTTGAGAAGCTTTTTTAATATTTGCAGAAGTAGGTCACAGAACAGCGGTGACTACACAAACACATTTGGTCTGCAAAAGTCTGCTTTGAGATATAAGTGATGCAAGTTGTCATCTATTTACTTGAACACATTGCTGTTCATATCAGAATAATGTTCAGCTAGACAAAGCAGCAGAGCTATTTAATAAAGAGAAGACAGATTCTGTACTAAAAAGCATTACTTTAGTATTTTGTCTGTGTACAGCACACTTGTCTGTGTACACACATGTGTGCTATCCAAAGGCCTGCTTCCATCTCTGGGTGAGTCTCTTTATGCCAAATATTGCTCTCATCTGCTGGCAATTTCATGTTAAAGAAGAACAGACTGAACCCAACTGGTAATCACAACTGCTATTTTAGCTGGAATTACTCTGGCTAAGAAGTTTATTTGTTCCTCATTTAATTTCACAAATGTTCCTGGGAAGATTTAAAAGTATAAATGTACTGTAACTCATTAAATGACAGAATGACAGAATTTAAAGGAATTAAAAATGGGCCGCTGTTTGAAATTGATTAACAATCCAATTGTCCTAGTTATAGGACTTGTAATAAATCAAAGTCATACTTAAAGCTTGTAAATGTTTATTTAAGGAATTTCTTCTCGGTATCGCTATCAAAATTAACAGAGGTATACCTATTTAAACCTCAGGTTTGTCTAACCACTGTGGGAACTTGTCATTTAGACAGTGGGGGGAAAAAAGAAACTTTCGTTAGTTTCCTAAGTTTAATGCATGTTGTAAAGTACACTTGTAGGTGAAGGAATCATTCAGACCTGATAACGATCTTGAACCACAGCAATCCCTTCAAAGACAGCGAGGAGAAAGTGACCCGTTAATCCATCTTTACACTTTGTAATGGCACAGAAAATGTTGCTAAAGACAATGGGTTCTTCTGTAACAGAAAATGTCCAGATTTAATCAGATTAAAAAACTTACTCGAAATCAAATTTAAAGTTAGCCAACAAGTAAGGAAGAGAATTTTTTTTTAAAAGGAAGAAACATCTGATGTGTTAAGGCACAGAGAAATATTTCTAATTAAATTTATGTATCATTTCAGAGGACAAGAAAGGCTGGTTTGATTCAATTTCAGTTACTCTTCTCCATTACATTTTCCTGATCAGTAGTAAGAGCACCCCTACCTGCTGCAGAACCAGAGAAGACCATTTCCTTTTTGCTCTTCATGAGCAAGAAGCTCATAAGTAAGAGCTCACAACTGTGAGAAGCTGAGTATATTAACCACATCTACCTTTTCCTTGGGCGGGCTCCCCTGATGCTGTTTCCCTCTAGGAACACCTGGGTGTTACTAACCCTCTAGTGAGCAGTAACTTTCAAACCCAAACTACAAGGGAAGCCAAACAGCATTACATAAGCATTTTCCGTATCTTAGGATAATGAACCCATATAGGGTGATAGCAGTATCCCCCTGGTCATCCATGGAGACTGTTTCTACCCAAGGTTGCAGCCATCATATCCTTGAAAAAAAAACTGCTTTCTGCTGTCTGCAATGGGTTTGTACATGGGATAGTAGTGAAGGAATTTCAATCAACTGCTGAATTCTCATTCAGTACCAAGGCAATTTTTTTAGCTATGTTCCTTCCTTAAGTTTGTTTCTTATGTCAAGTAGGAAGAATAGTAAACATTAAACACTGCTTCTAAAACAAGCAAATTTTGATCTTGCTCATAGCAGTAATACAATACTATTCCTCAAATCAAACCAAAACAAGCAGTTTTCATCTTTTCTCATTAGGTTGCATAATATTTTCTGTAACAAATGAAACATTATAAAACATTCCCACAAACAGAGGATTGAAATGAGAATGACAGAAATTTAGTTTCCTAGTCTCAGTTCTCTCAATAAATAGACTGTTCTTCACAGGTCAGGGCCAGAACACAGGTACCTGGATACACAATTCCAGTATCACTTATCCTAGCTCAACATCACTACTGTTTTACTCTTTGGAACTACATCCATCACAGGAGAGTGGAGAAGACAGTCAAAACTGGATTATAATCACACCTTACACTCTTTTGCAAATTAACTTGGCATAAGACATTACAGATTTCATCGCTTGCCCTAGAAGGGCAGGTTAATGTCTCCTAATTGCTCTTTGCAAACAATTCTAGGCATAGTTGGCTAAAATATGAGCTTTGAAAAGCACTAGGTTTTGTTTCCCACAGAAAAAATAATATGAATTTATACTGAGGTCAATATCTATATTGAAAGGTTTTAGCCTTTCTTAAAGTGCACAACTTGGGAGCATATACATAAGGAATAAAACAAGGTAACACATTAAAATTTGAACAATTTGTTGAAGGTGAAGTTTTTCAGCTACAGGTAGCCAATTCACTGGCATGACAAAAACAGAAGTGGGAGATGCTACTTCCTTTGACTCCTTGCCCCATTTTTCCTTACTGTCAAATATACACTGCCCTGTGGCAAGTCTGGCTCATTAAAAAAAAAACCCTGTGACCTGACTTGGCTCACTAGCTGAGGAGGAGCAGCAAGATCTCCTGCTTTCCCTGGGATTTTAGGTCTATATGAATGCTCCAGAAAGAAACAATTCCTTTGTATGATCTGTATCAGATTTTTTCATGTGTTGGTTTAATTTCCAGGCATCAGTATGCTTGTTGTGCTTGGCATCACCCAAATTACCTTACTTGTACAAAAGCTTGCTTTTGTTAAGGCTTAACTTAACAGTACTAACACATGGGTCCCAGAGTCACTACTGTGGTTGGTAACCAACCTGAAAAGATTTTGAGAATATTCAAAATGGTAAATTGCAATTTCTGCAATAGTACGACACTATCAGGGTATAAATGTTCCTGAAGAATGTTGCAGATTTTAGATGCTCTGTAGAAATATCAAAAAGAAAACATTATTTTCATTCCAAGGGTACCACAGAAAAATTTAAAGAAGTGACAATGTATAAATATAGTCTTCAATGAACCACACAAGGATTTCAATATTAAATGTTATTACATTTGTTTGAACTATTTCAAAATCAGAATATAAAACTTCCATGTTAAAAAAATATATTATAAGAGTGCTAGAAAATACCTTCACAAAATAAGCAAAATCATAATAGCTTCAGAAATACTGAGAGGCCACAGAATATGATGACTTGATGGTAAAGAGCAGATAATCAGCATGCAGGGAAAATAAACCACTTTTCTAGTACTTGCTTTTGATATTTTTCAACAGATTAGGTTAATACTTGACCCTGATGGACAATGGTTTCATGTATTTACATAAAATTAATCATAAAGTTCAAAATACCACATCAAAGCATCAACTTTACAATGCCATTTCTCCGCTGGTTTACGTCAGTAGGACCAAGAGCTCCACCAGCAAGATACCCTAGAGGTGTTTGGAGCAACCAACTTGTGGCTCATTAAATTTTGTTTAAATGCAGCAACTCCAGTCTAGCAGCCTTTCTATTAAGTAAACCATCAGTAAATCTGAAGCAGTTTCCTCTGCTTCTGGATTACATATGATCTGAGTAATCAGGCAAATACGATTGTGAGCTCAAGATTCCTTCAGACACTGCATCTGTTAAACTGAACTACTTAACACAATAGCCATAAGATATCAACAAATTTAAGTTAAAGAAACTTCGTATGACTGTATTTGGATATAGAAAAAACCTCCACACACACCACAAAGAACTAGGCTCAAGCCTCCTTCAACATTTAGCTCCAAAGGCAAAAATGACTGTTGCCTGCCAATTAATGGGGGTTCAGTATTCAGACCTGCATGGATTTTAAAACACAAGTATCTTCAAATAATTTTTCTGTAATAGTTCCAAAGAAACCAATTAAAGTATCAATGCATATGACTAAACACCTAACTTAAAATAAACGCAATAATCTGGTCCACACAATACCAAATAGAGCTGGTCTTAACAACATAAATTGGAACAAATCTGAAATGAAACACTAATTAACTTAATAAAAGTTGTCATTGAGCTGCTCATAAACAGAGAGCCCTTCTGTCATTGCCAGCACACTTCCCAAAATGTGTACATGGAAAACACTTACCTCAGTTCTGCCATTACATCCTTATGCAAATTCATAAGTAAGAGTTTTATTTTATTCCTGTCATGTTCTGCAGTGGACTGAAATATTATTTGCAAAATCTCTTGTATGATCTCCAGAGTTCTGCTTTGGGACTGAGTAGAAGTGTCTCTATATGGTGCATTATAAAAAAATGAATCAATTAAGTCAACTTTATGAAGCTTAGAATTGTTTGTATGCAAAGGTTCTTCTACAACATCAAGGTCAGCAATTATATGAAGGAGGCTGTTTAGCAAAACTGAAAAAGCAGGGTGAGTATTATTCAATTTCTCTCTGCTAAAATGACTGTCACCAAACAACATACCAGTATAGTCCTTAGACTTATTTTGGAATAGCTCCAGAAAGGCAATAATATCTTTGACAGCCAGCAGTAGGTCATTTGATGAACTTTCATTAGTCATAAGGAGAATTAGAATATGCATTATTTTAGAATAATTTTTATCGTTACACTCGCATAGCATGCTCTTCACAATGTCTTGTATATCTTCAAAATTTCTTGGTACAGCATCTACAGATGATGTCTTAAACTGCTCTAGTAAAACATCAGGAGCCATTGAAGAGGACTGTCCAGTGGCCAACTTTAGTAATTGAAACTCTTGATCTATCACCACAAGTAAGTGTCTAACACTGAAATTCACCAATAAATTTTCTATGCTTGTAACAACAGGAAACAAGAAGTTCTCAAAGTTGTCAGTTATATTGATGTTCCCACTTAAAGCTGATATTGTCATAAGCACTGTGTGTGTCTGGTTTCCAACAGATGACAGCATCATCAAAGGCTGAATTACAGAAAGAAAAGAAAGGACAGCTTCAGTATTCAGGAGTCTGGAAACTTCACCAGTCATGTTCTTAACATTAGTAAGAACACTCTTAAGTGATGTTCTTGACTCTCTGTTCCAACTTCGGCCACCATAAAGATTGTTCAGCTGCTCAAGAAGTCTTTTGGCCATCTCCATTTCTGACACTGAAACACTGTCCAGAGTTTCTATGATTCGTAAAGCCATTTGGCTCTTTGGTGTGGAGGAACAATTGATTGCATGTGTATTATTCACCTGCAGTGGCACAGCATAAAGGGATAGCTCATTCCAAAAATCTAGCAGCTCTTTGAGAACTGAGCTATTTATATGATGGAGCTCAGAAAACTTCAAAATGATAGAGTTCCATTCCTTAATCTGATGAAAAAAGCAAGTCAGATTATGAATTATATCCACCTGAATGTCCTCCATAGAACAAACAAAACTGTCATCCAGAGTGACGAGTTTAAGCTCCTTAATAATTTCAATGACTGCATTGTAATGAAGAGTAGAATTGGTGTGCACCAAGTCACAAGGTTTAACAGTGGTATCACTTTCAGGTGTTGCTGTTGTGAGAGTCCAGCAGAATGCTGCAGAAAAACAAGCGGAGGTCTCTCCAGGTTCATTGGAGATGTCTGACAATGCCTCCAGCAATATTAAAAGATCTTCAACTTGGTTAGAGAACTCCTCATCAGTAAACATTGACATTTTTTCTTCCTGAGTCAGTATGAAAGCATATACTTCAGCTAGTGCTTCTGTAACATTTCCATGAGTCAATCTTTCTGTAAGGCTGATGACATCAAAGAGGAGGTTGAACACATCTTCTGTATTGTAGTGCTCATCGTGTTCAAAAAGCTGTGTTATTTGGTGTACATCAGTCAGGTTCCAGTAACATGATATGTTCTCAAATGCATCCCACCAGTCTGTTAAGGTACCTAACCCAGAGTTCTCAAGGTTAAAAGATTTGACATTTTTGAAGAAATTTTCTAGGGTCTCCTGGACCTGTTTGAATCTACTTATCAAAAACTCAACATCCAGGTTTCTCATGTTTTGCACCAAGGCAACCATAAGCTTTAGAAACTCCTTTTCGTCTCTTAATGGAAAGACAACAAATGTAGGAGGCTTGAAAACCTCAAGTGCCTTCCTTACCAGTTCAATATTCAGACCTGCTGTTTCTATCATTTTCTGAGGAAATGTTTTGTGTTCATCCTGCAAGTTTGAGTCAAGTTTTCTTATCATATATTGAAAGAACTCCATCAGCAAACTGATATTTTTCTCATGCAAGAAAGGTTCAGTCTCAGTGTCCAAATAAGAGGAGCTGTTTTCTTGGAATTCAAAAGTTTTATTTTTCAGAAGACTTTGGACTTCTGACAAGAGTTCCACTGATATAAGATAAATGTGGTGAAAAGGATTAAGGAGCATTCCTGAAGTCCTATTAAAACCATGGGTTGCCTGACTAAAATGGGTCTTATTTGACATATACAATGAAGTTGCAACTAAATCACTGATAATGGCTTGTATTTGCTCTCCAGAATTATTTAAAAGTTTAAAAATAAATTCAAGCACATTAATGTCATGTATCACATAACGTTCAGGGAGAATAAATTTCAAAGCTTTTGCTATGATATTTAAATAAACACTTGCACAAATCATATCAGAACCACCTAGGGAACATTCAGGGAGTGTCAAATTAAAAACCAAATTAACAAAGTTCATCACATTCATTAGCTTAGCATCCGTCTCAGCATTTCCCAGAGATTGCAGAAGAAATAAAATATGTTTTGCACTTTCAAGGTGGGAAGGTGACTTGTATTTTTCAGTGAAATTACTTAATCCATATATCCATGTGTTACAATCATCTGCTTCATCCATTGTACTATGAAAGTTTAGAAAAGAGTTAAGATGAGATGAAAAATTTGTTTGCAAGTAGCTTATATCTTTCAGACTAATACCCAAAATTATTTTGGTAATATTCTGGAAAATGCTGATACAAACTATATATTTTTCTTGAGGTACACTTTTTAAAAAAGCAGATGTGTCATTTATCTCAGTAAGAATAATTTCAAGTTCCTCTTGGGAGAGCTTAAGAATAGTAGAAAGGGAATTTTCAATGGAAAATACACCAGCACCCTTATCTTCTCCCTCAGATCCTCCTGAGATGAAAGCATCAAGCCAAGAATTCAAAACCTCTTCATTAACAATCTTCAGTACAGATTTCTGCATTTTAGTTATCACAGCTCCTACTGTCTCTAAAGCACTTTCTAAACTGCTATCTTTAAGCAAGTTTGTGACTTCAAATGCATTGTTAATTACCCTTGGAAGATTAACAAGGAAAGCCTCAAGATCTTTCAAGTCATTTGAATTGCCACGTTCCTGAAATACAGATTTTAAAAGTTTCATTGCTGCTCCTGTAGCTTCAACAATAGCCATAGCTGTATTATTGCAGAGTTCATCTTGAGTTACATTTAAAAGGTTTTCAGAGAGATATGCCAAATCATCTCGCAGGCAGACGAACCAGGTTGAATTCAAATTTAAGATTTCCGATGCTTCTTCAAAAATCTCGGTCCACACCTGAAGCCATGTAAAAGTGCAGTGCAAAGCAGAAGGCACACTTACCTTATCTCCCCAGTTTGTTACATCAGACAGGACACTGTCCAATGGAAGCAGAAGTAAGTTATAAACCTCTGCTGAATGTTCTTCTGAACTCATGTTTGCTAGATAGAAATCAGTGCACCCATTATTTACCAAGCATCCTGGAGGCAGATCAAGAAACTCTTCCAAATAACATAAGAGAGCTGTTTGGAGCTCTTCATCTATAAATAAAGTTTTAAGACTGCTCAGAGTGTCATAAACAACTTGTATATCTTGTTTTCCATTCTGTGCAAGAAACTGTGCCTGAAACTCTGTGTAATTGTAAATTAATAGTAATTTTTCACAGAGAGACTTACTGGTGAGGTTCCAGAGAAGATCAAAAGTTTCAAACAGAAAATCAAAAACTAGTTCCTTATTTTGCACATCATGCCATACTTGAGAAGATGACATACTTTTTGAAACCTCATAAAGAAGTTTTAACACAGTGTTATTGCTCTTAATATTTAAAACCAGGTCATCATTCTGGTACAGAGAGAGAATTTTTGGAACAAGTGAGGCCACAATAGTGCTGTTTAATTTTTGGATATTTCTGAGGAAATCATGCACAAGTTCTCCTAATTCTTGTACCTTATACATAAAAGTTGCATTGGAGAGAAATAAAGAGGAGGTATTACTCACTCCAGGAATTGTGCTAAATGAGACATTGACATGATCACCAGACAATGATTCAGCTTCAAAGAGATTTCTTTGCAAGTGTCCACTAAAATGTTTTAAACGGTCCAAAGCAGTAATATTTAACTCTGGCCAATCAGTCAGGATCTTTTTGAGCAACACCATACTTCTGTTATAGATTTTATTTTCTGTAATAGAAGATAAAATTCTAGATAAGGTCTCAATTGCCTCTTCCTCTTCTACTTGACTCAAGAGAGAAAACCTAGAATCTAGTTCATGGAATACAATTTCCACTATATGCCAGAAAAGTTCTGTCTTCTTTTTTGTCCAGATGCTCTGAAGAGGCTGGAAATTTTTTTGTAGGTTATTATGGAGTTCAGAAACTGCAAGTGAAAAATTGGTGGCAGATTCCTCCCCCTCAGCAATATTATTTATCCATATAATTGCATTACTCAAAGCATTTTCAATTAGAGACTTGTTTGAAGAAACCAAGAAATCAAACATAATTTTTTCTATGACTTCTACAAGATGAAAAAGATGATCCATTTTCTTTTCACCAAAAATCCTTACGTTTTCTTCTGTCTTCAAAAACTCTTTGAAAGACGTCAAAATCCTGAAAAATTAATTGTAATTTTTTTTCTTGTTAGTTACTTACCAGGCAGAGAAGAACTTTTTAATTATATATTATTTCAATTTTAGAATCTAGGTTTATTTACTTAATTCAGGGAAATTCCAAATATAATTTAAATAGCATCACAAATTAATCATCACAAAATCTGAATTAGCAAAACTCAACAATTGCTTTTGGTTTCAAAAAATGTGAAAAAAACCCTACTGGAAAGTCACAACCTCATTCAAATCAAAACCTGACTGCAGACAGCAGTTAGAGAATAGTGCATTTATCAGTACTTATAATCAAGCTTGTAAGCCACAAAGAGTCCAACACCTTTCAGTACATCACATTTTCAGCTGCTGAAAAGAAGAGAGTTTATGTCCCACAGACTATTTTACAGACAGGAATGAATCAATAAAATCAATCAAAACCTCTAATTTTCTATGGATTCTAAATAATTTTTTTGTTTTCTCATAATTATTGAAAGCTAGAACATTCCAATTGACTGCTTGATAGCTGAACACTGCTATTTTAATATCTACAAAAACATGAAACTGGAATGCACCCACTGATGTTTCTATTGTGTCAGTATTATTTATCAAAATACAAAACAATTACTAGCTCTATAAGATTGGTCAAGAGGAGGAGGTGCATGGAAGAAAGAGCTTTTGAATGTAAAGGCCTCAAGTTGAAAATATATTCTCTTTAAATATATTTTCTTTCTCTCCAGACTCTGCAATCCACAGAGATAGAGCACAAAAACATTGTGTACTGCAAACAAAAGGGTAAAACTGCTGCAAGAATACTTGGTTGTTGCTTACAACTGCAGCAGCACAGCAGTTTCCTTTTATAAATTAGAACCAAATTTCAAAACACCCTACTAAATGTTTTAACAATTTGATTGCAATATCTTTTTTACTAGTTGATAATGGTTTGTTTCTTTCAGATGTATCCTCAGATGTTGACTTGTATAGCATGAATCATATCTCCTCCAGTTATAGCGTTTGATACGAACAAGTAAGTACAAGCAATGAGAAAATGAGGCCAATATTCTAACTCCTGGAAACTATGCAAGTCATCCAGTGTGCCATTAGAAAGAGGGAAGTATCCTGTGCTCTGCCGTAGACCTTTCTTGAGCCTCTGCCAACTCTGACAAACATTAACTCCCTTTATGTACAGCTTAACTCCTCTGTAGACCCTTCCAGAGCAGGAATATTTGAACAGCTTGACAAAACATATCATTCTGAATAAGTACAGGGCTTACAGCCAAATCGTCACATAAAGTGTTTTGATTTACATTAAGTCATGAACCAGGGAACTTGAAACTGTAAGGAAAGCTCAAAAGCATCAAAAGAAATCACAGACTCAGAGTGCCCTAGATGAGATTGCAAACTACACATATACAACTAATTCCATGTGTTTAAAATTCTGTTTTCCATAGGCTGTAGCTGTTGATGAAGGCTTCTGTTACAAGATCTCCTGCACAACTGAGCTGACCTCTGCAATAAAAATTCTAAATATTTCACATGCACTGGACTTGATATACATGAGAAGTATTACTGAGTCACACCAACTATTTGTGGGAATTCAACTTTGTTTGCAGAACAAGATAAAAAATTAATGTCTTGGTTCAAAATGCCAATTATCCATAGCTGCTGATTCCTGGGAATCCTGATCATGTAGTAGTCATGTCCTCTGCTGAACTTTTAGGAAGCTATATTCTGAAACATTTATTTTCCAGAATATGTAAGCATCAGCACTATTATTTGATTGTATACAGGCTTTTGAACTACAGAATAAAAAATTTAATCACAAAACCGACAAAAACACAAATCAATTAAAAGCAAAGTAAAATGAATATTCAGGTTGATCTAATTTTCAGATCATAACTTAAGACAAGTTTCAGAAAGATAAGTATGACTTACCAATCACGAGGCAGGAAGCTATATTCTGAAACATTTCTTTTCCAGAATATGTAAGCATCAGCACAATTATTTGATTGTATACAGGCTTTTGAACTACAGAATAAAAAATTTAATCACAAAACCGACAAAAACAGAAATCAATTAAATGCAAAGTAAAATGAATATTCAGGTTGATCTAATTTTCAGATCATAACTTAAGACAAGTTTCCCTCATAGACGTATGACTTACCAATCACGAGATGAAACATATCCTTCTGAAAAATAGGCATCTGATTTCTCATTCCATGACTGGATCAGGGTATTTATCTCTGAAAAAAGTTTCCTGCCTTCCCTGTCATCTAGAAATTGAGACATCAAATCAGCCATGATTCTTCTAAGTTCCAAAAGGAAATTCTGAGAGAGACTGCTGCTGTCAAGCCATTGCTCAAGTACCTAGTGGATTGAATGCAAAACAGAACATCTCATAAATCAAAGCTTTCTTACTTAGGCGGTACACAGAATTTGCATGTCTTTAAAAAATTCACACAATAAACAAGGATACCAAAATTTCTCCCTTACAACCTCTTTAGACTCTAAATGACTGACATGACAAAGGTTGATTTTCAATACAGTTTTGACTGACATGGACATTGGCAAAGGAAAGGGCTACAGCACAAGACAACTGACATCCTATGTGGTGCTGACCTTCCTAAAGACCCAGGAATGGAAAAAAGATGGACTGAGGCTGAAATAAACCAAAAGCTGACCTCCACAGCCGATTACTCTGGCTTCTTTTACCAGACTTCTGCCTGCAGTGTGATGAAAGATAGTAGCCTTGATATTTTTGGAGACCCATGACACAAAGAGGCTTCTTTTACCAGACTTCTGCCTACACTGCCAGTGTGATGAAAGATAGTAGCCTTGATATTTTTGGAGACCCATGACACAAAGATGAAGAAACCTGCATGGTCCCAATGTGTAGCCCAGAAAAAAGCATAAAAAGGCCTGGCCAAAACTACTGACTGCTCTCCTTTCCTTCACCATTACCTTTCTTTTAAATGTCAAGTGAATATAATAGATTTACTCTAAGATATATTCTGTTCACCAAGACAAGTCACAGTGGCCAGCAGTTTACAGTATTTCTGGTTCCCATAATAAAGAACATCAACCTGTGCTTAGAGTTTTAAAATCATGACTGAAATTATTACTGGATTTTCCTACATAGAAATTAGTGCATTAGTTTTGGCAGTCACATTGAATTATTACCTCCTACTTCATCATACAGCAGGGAAACCTCAAAGATTACCTTTTTGAGGAAATACACAGGAAGCTCTACATGTTTTCTTTACATAATATTGCAAACATCTCTGGAGCAGCTTGACACATGATTCTTCTTTTTTTAATGGAGAAAAATATGATGTTTCAGCATAAAAACAAATACCAGTGTTAAGGTAGCTAGGTGTTTTTCTTAGGAAACGTCTGAATATTTAATTCTTTTGTCCATGCAACTACACATATGTCATTACAGAGAATGCATGGCAAGCTGTTCTGCCAGATCAGAATTTTAAGATGCTCTGCAGGAGGTTTACTTTTGTCTTGCTTCAGCCACCATTGCCAGAGACAGTGAGGGGAAAAAATAAATAAATATAATTATAGATCAGTAGAGGTGTCTAGTCAATTTTCAGTTTTGTTCAACATTCAGTCTCAGGTGGAACAGTAAACAGTTTCCTCTGACAAGTCTCTGCATTGCAGTATATTTCATGACATACCCTATTACATTTCAAATCTGATTAAGTGGACACATGATGATAGATTATACTGCCACTGTAATGATTCTTTATAAGGATTATTTCATTTTATTAGCAAGAAAGTTAATGAAAACAATTTTATAGATAACTTAGATCTTTTATCTGAGTTACTGCTGACGACCTACATGCAAAAACTAGGAATTCAAACTATTAATTTATTAAAGTTACCCGTGCATAGAGTTTGAACTTGCTGACAGCATGAACAAGATACAGTTTGGCCTCATGCTGTGGAGAATTACGGCCCTCTCCATTATTCTCTTTGTTTGCTTCATCTTCTGGGACAACAGCCAGAGCAGAGCACACAAACTGCTCCAGTGTCTCTCCTGTGGGAATCTGGCAAGGACACAAGAAATTGATGAGTATTTCAAGAGCAGCTGCTGAATGTTATCTCTCCTATCAACTTACTTATCTAGTGAAAATTAGAATAACACATAGCTTCTTCAGCAAGAACAAAGCCCATTTAACCCAGCCTCACATTCCTGGGCACATACTTCAAACTACTCCACTTGCAGGCTGCTGTATAAAATACCAGTGCCCCATTAAGGTGCTCATACAGGAGGCAGAATGATGAAACTCGTACACACAAGGAACTTTCACCTTATAGCTACACTGGTGTTGTTACTTCTACAGTAATTTGCAGGCTGGCACTGAACTAACTTGACTATGATGCAGTACTCCTACAGTAGAATAACTATATTGAAACAACAATTACTGATATAAAAAGCACTTAGTACAATGATGCATCTCAACCAGTGATTGCATGCAACATAGTTTAAAATTGAGGTTGCTGGGTTTCAAGAGAGTGGCCAAGAGAAAAGATTTTTTTCCTCATAGACTAATTTTTAAATTCTGCGATGAACGATTTCATATTCCCAAGCCAATAAATATTATTAATGCTTACAAAAATAATGCACACATTTTAATTTTGTTCTTGCCTTTCTGAGAGACTTTACATCCTTGCTCCTTTCAACTTTGACCAGAGAATTCATAAAAAAGTTTTGCACGTGTTTTGACACCAAACAAAATGGGGCATTACATACAGAATTGAAGTGTTCCAAACAAATATTATCCAGGCTTCCATATTTGCTTTCATAGTTTTTGATGGTCTTCAATGTTCTAACACAAGCACAAAATATTGAGATACTAGTTTAAATAGTTACCAAGTGAGTAGCCTGCGATTTCACAGACAACCACAGATACCAAGCTGCAGTTGAATGCAGTTCATTTCATCAAAAAGGCCATCACTGATATTTCATTAAAAGGCCATTCAAAAGTCAAGGAGTTTTTTTTTTTTTAATAATTTATCCATTTGTTTAAATCAGCTATTTTTACAATGAACTCTTCTGGAGTATAAGTTTAAACTGTATTGCTCTGCAAAGAACAAACAGATCTCACATAAATATCAACATGCTCTATTAAAGAATTTGTGGACTTAAGCACAAATTCAAAAGATGTTTCCAGTTTTCTGCAGTCAAACCAGACCACCACAACAGACAACTTCTGTCTATAGAATAGGTTAGAATGCCCTATCTGAAGAAAGAGATTTTCTTCTAGATGTGATACCTCACTAGGATATTTGATTAAGCACCACTGAGAAAACTTAATCTAGTACATTCATATCAAGATTGCACAACTGAGAAGAAAGGATTCTTGGTCTCCCTTAATTTACACACAGAAGAGACAGGCATTCTTTGTCCAGCAATTGAGATGAAGAATGCTGCCAGACAAGCTAATCCTGTCAGACTCAAATCAAGGACTTGGTTTAAAAGTTTAGTGGAGCAATCGTCAGAATTCTCTACAGGATTGGATAAAAAACTCATGACTGCCATACACAGTTGTGACTTCAAAGAAGTATAAATTCTTAAGTGTATACAACCAGACCTATCAGTATCTTCATGTGCAGAGATCCCAGCTAAAGCTAGACATTTATTTGATGGGAATGAAGCCAGGATAGTTAACAATCTTTTAGCTGCTTCACAAAGCTAAGCTTCTGTAATGCAGGAAAATACATTCAGGGTACACATGAAAAAAAAATATCAAAGAGATAGACACCAAAATTTTCAACTGATTTACCTCTGTTAATCGTGCTGTATAACTTAATACCTTCTCAATATGAGGGCCATCAAAACCAAACCTGGATTCAAGTTCTGCTTTCACAGCAAGCGGATTCCACAAAACATCTCCAAAAGAAAGATTGTACTGAAAACCTGAAAGAAAGGAAATCTTTTGTTTATGTAATTAATTCTTTTTATTCATGTTGTTTCTTGGTGGTTCTCACGTGTTGAGGTCCAAGTACCATGTTCCCAGCTTTTTTGGGGACAGCAGGACGTGTTCACCTGAACACAAATTTACCTAGGCTAAAACCCATGATTGCACTAGAGGTAAAGTCAGTTAAAGTGATGGCATTTTAGCAGTTGATATGATGATGGTGGGATGCATTTGCATAGCAATTGCCAGCAAACTCAGTAGGGTGCCATTCTGAACTGTACAGAGGCATGCAAAGTTGTGTGTATGGACTGGATGTGAATCACTACTGAGAATGAGAGCAACAGGAGAATACCAGAAGTTCCAGAGAAATCAAGTTCATCCTCTGTGCAAGGGCTCCAGCACATCACCTTTGTCCCACATCAGCCTTCACTTTTGCAGGTGAAGTGGGATTTAGGCTGCATATTACTCTTAGCCTGACCTTCCACACCAAGCAGACAGCTGCACCTGTACATTGTGTGCTTCAGTTTGCCCAGGAAACTTGCTCCTGACCTCTTCTTGTTTTCCTGGGGCCAGCCTACCTTCTCCAATTAAACTCATCTTCCACAGTGAAGCAGCAGATGGAGAAATGTAACCCTTCAGCTGATAGCAGAATTTATGAGAACAGAAGAATGAAGCTTAAAGTAAACCAGTCATAATGCTTAACATGCATGTCCAAAAAAAAATTGCTCTCCTTCTATCAAATGGAAGAAACCGTCCCTTGCATTGATTTAGTCTCTCTCTAAAATTCGTTGCTAAACCATGACCATTCTAAACACTATGTATTACACCAGTTTATCTGATAGTTACCAGAGCCTGATAAAATTTTGCAATCAGTATTGGTATTTAAAAAGCAGATCAGTAAAGAAGTAGGTTAGCAGTACAGCCATATAGTTTAGTCTCTGCACATCAGGAACTTAGCAGAAGATCCAACAGTTACTATCATATATTTCAAGCATTCTTATTAGGTAGTTCAAAGAAAATCTGAAGCAAATTTCTTACCTTCTAAGCTGCTATCCTGTACTGATGCAGCAGTCAAATTCAGTGCCATTTTCACCACTTCATAGAAACTTTTGCCCAGTGGCATCATAGCTAAATCCTTCAGTGATGCTAAGGTACTGAAAATGGAAAATAAAAATCAAGCACTCTATGCACCCAAAAACCTGAAAGGACTTGCTGGAAAGAGACAACCTTCAAATAACTGAATAATAAAACACTTTTTTTACTGTTGAAAAACCAATGTTTTATGAAATTAGAGTTTAACCGAACAAAGCACATATTGAGATTGAGTGAGAGTATCAGTCAATTTCCATTAAGGAAATGTGTCCTGTAAGGACCAATGTCCTCTTAAAAAAAAAGCAAATAAGGGTGAGGAAAAAGGGCAAAATAAGGGCAAAACTATCACAAACATTCTCTGTTATCCCCACAAGAAGGCAGGATCAACACAGAATACTTACATTTTACTTCCCATCAATCTGTGGGGAAAAAAATATTTTAAAGCAACATAATACTCATTCTCACAGGAGGTTAAACAAAGTGCATTACAGAATGCATTGATAAAAATATATCTATTGAAATTCTAACAAGTCTTTGTCACTTTCGCTGTGAACAAAAATTCTCTGTTAATATAACTGTAACTTATTACTTAAAATTTATGTCAAATTTACCAGTTATTTCTGACTGAGTAATGCTTTCTTATTATGCAAATAAGAATCCGGTTTTCCAGAGTGGATCATCAGTCTCCTACATTCATGAAAAGAAGGGGGGAAAAAACCCCAAACAAACAAACACAAAAAAAAGAAAAACCCACCCCCTTCCATAAAACCCCACAGCCGGTCACATAGATGTGAAAAGTTCTGTTAAGTACCTCTGAGAGACACAGCAAAACTTGGTACAGACCTAAAAGAGGAAAATGTAAATTCAGAACCTTCCTACTGGCTAAATTCTGCCTTAGAAAGGAGCACTAGTATGTAGTATAGTAATATGAAACTAGACAAGAAACAAGCATTGGGCAAGAAACAAGTGGCTTGCTTTCCAAATTGCATTAATGAGGGTAAATTTGATCACTGAAGGGCACAGAAATCTTAAAAAACCCTAAGCAAATGAAAACACCAAAACCCATGTGTAAACATCTGAGTCTCCTATGTACTTTCACACATTAATAGCTCAGAGAACAAGCTGAAATAAGGCTACAAATTACTCAGGCATAAGGGAAAAATAAATAAATTTTAAAATTCAAGCACCAACATAGGTGCAATCCACATATTGTAAGAGAAACTTTCTTCCCAGTTTGAAAAAAAGTTACATCATCATATCCTTCCTATCTGGGTTGGGAGCTGTTTTTGTTGTCCTTCTAGGTTTCGTTTTTGGGGTTTTTTTTAATTTAAAAAATGACATTGGGATCACAAGGGATGGCAGAACAGCACAGTAATTTCTCATTCGTGATCTTGGAGCCCCTGCTTCCCCATGGCCTAAGGCTGCTGAGGTACATGGCCAGTCTAGCACAGGCACCCAGGGTCAGAGGGCTTCCCTTGCTTTGTGACGGTGTTATTGGACTACAGTGACAGTTGCCTATCAACCTACTGCAATAAACTGCCTACCCTGGAAAACACATATCCGACTTTCACCTAACAATTACCTTATTTTGCTGAAAATTCCTGTAGATATAGGTCTTGGTCTATGCTTTAATTCTATGTCTTCCTCTGGATCCAGCTGTCTTTTACCTGATTCAGAACACAGTCTCTGGGGTGTTTTGCTTACCTCTTCATTTCTTGCAAAAGAACACCTAAAGCTATTTTGAAAGCAAGAGGCTTAACAAACAAAACTGAGTAATTTTCCTGATATGGACCAAGTGCTACATACATTCAGATCTGATTAGGATCAAAACTATTATTTTCTTATATTCATATGTCTATGTTCTGTCTTTCAAAGACCCCCAAAGTACATTACAAAGTTCAAAGCCATATTATGTGATGGGATGATTCAGGCATTGCTAACATGGAGCTGCTTATCAAAGACACCTAGGGCATCTCTGTTGAGTTTGGCAGAGATGAAAAACACAGTTATAAAGGAATCAGTGTGGGTGAAAATTCCTAACACAGTTTTATAAAAGCAAAATCGGGTAAAGAGAAGAAAATTTTAGCCTCTTTACACTGTAAAGGATGTTTATTTCATTAAGCAGACAGTGAGAAGAGGAAGAATTGCAGATAAAATTTTAAAACAGAGCACTTTCAAGACTATGAAATTACTTACTTTTGAATAACTTTTAGAAACTGTGTTATGGTAGCTACCTCATCTTCTGTATAAAAGCTGTTCAGTTCAAGATGAGGGAGTGAATGCAGAAGGTTCCAGAAATATGGTTGCTTGTACAGATTTTCTGCTCTAGAAATAATTTTCTCTGCTTCATTCAAATCCATCTTTAGGTGGAAAAAAATAAAAATTACATGCAACGCTTCCAACAACAGAAGAAAAAATTTTTTTAAAAAATTTAAAAAGCAGGTACCTGTTATTTCCCTGACCCTCTTGAATTTTAAAGCATTCATAATATTTTTTCTGAAGTGGAAACATACCTCTAGATTTGGCAATACACCACATTATTTTGGTGGTATTTTGAACGCACAGAAGCTTTGTTTCTTATATATATGTCTCTTTGCTCCGATGGAAAAATGGAGCTGGAGGTAAAGCTACGGCATCTCTTTCTGCCCAGAGGTGTAACCGAGGGAAGGATAATTTTTGAGCTCTCAAGCCATGCAGTGAATTTCTAAGCCTAAGGTAAAAAGATCAGGGGACTGCCCAGGCCTTGCCATCCTTGCCTCACAGCTCTTTGCAAGGCTTGTGGGGGTCTCAAATAACAACTCATAAGGATGGCTCTTTAAAGGTGAACAGCCTGGGATAAAACAACTTCCTCCACAGGACTACACAATATGATGCTTATGCAAAACAGCCTTTTATCACACTTTTTTATTATGTGGCCTTTGCTACTCTAAATTAATGTCTTACTAGGGCTTTTTTGCACAATGGTGACATAAGCATGCCTACAAAAAGAAGTTTGTGTATATACAAGCTTTGTTTCTAATAATGATCACCTACTGTCAACTTAATATTTTCTTAATGTTGAAAAATACATTGTTTCTATTCTATATTGCATTCCAGAAATGAAATTTCATATTGATATGGCTCCTTTCAATCAATGAGATCTTATGAGCAATATAAAAATGCTATCTAATTTCAAGTTATTAACTGGAAATCTAAGTTTCATGAAGTAGCAGCAACAATCAATCAAATATGGAAAAAAATACATCTGACAGATGCACTTTTAAATTGCTCCTAATAAACAAATAGTTGTGTATTTTAGCTACTAACAACCTAGATTGGTTAAAATAAGTAATCTAGAAACCATTGAACATCAAATTTACAAGATATAATTTTTCATTCAAACACCCTTTTTTTTTTTTTTTAGATAGTCTACTTAAACTTGACAGGATACAAATCTCTAACCATTATAATACAGATCCTCAAATCCCAGAACAGTAATCTAGAAATAGACTGTAAAAAATACTTACAGTAAGAAAAGTGGTGATGTTATGGAGCCCTGTAAAATTAAATATTTTTCTTTAAAGAGAAACATTATTAGCTTTAGAAGGATCAATATTATAAGCAAGAGCTAGCAATGCACAAAGGATGTTTCTAGAAAAGTAAAGGCACATCAAGCAACTAAAATCCCAAAGACAGTGCTCCATTTGATTTTCTGTGCTTCCCAAAACTTTTACTGTAATCACAAAAGCAATTTAAAAGACATTGCTTACTGCTCAATTTTTTAGTGAGGCAAAACCATCATGACAACACTAGATGAATGTCGTAGCTACCAGACAGCCAGGCATGCAAAGTGCCATTTCATCTAACTCTTTCTGCTCGAAAACTCAGCCAGAAACACAGGGTAGTGGGAAGTCTTCAATGTCCCACTGGTACAGCAACAAGGCTGTGCAGTGTGGGTGGAAAAGCAACAGCAGACTCAGACCCTGCTATTTCCAGTCTCACTCTTTCTGTGCAAGACTCAAGGTCACCTAAGGTCACCAGGTTTTCCATTCCTATACTATTTAGTACAACAGAAAAATACAGGGAGGGAGAGCTACATCGTCATAAACTACTTTTGAATGCATGTTAGAACAAGTAACCTTGTACCCTGATTATAATCCTTATCTTTTAAGCTTTCCTCTGTGTTTTCATAACTCTCAAATATACAAGGGCACAGTTTTAGAATGCTAATTTTTTTCTCTGATAATTTCGATGGCCACAGTATTGGTAATCATAAAATGGCTTTTTTAAGATCAGCTAAAATTTCAGTTGCCTAATTTTAATTTTAAGATCAAACTATTCTTTTGTTTGATGGCTATCACTAACCAACAGGCAAAGAAATTAATTTTTAGAAAAATCACAGCTTACCTGAGAGCCTTGAGTTTTCTTCCCATAGCTTTTCTAAGGCCATGGCTTTCTCTGTAGTATCAATAAATTCCTTTGCAAGTTCTTCTATCTCTTCCATGAAGCCTAGATCAGGTCCAGTGGCTCTCTCTGAACCACTGTGGGTGCTTGCACTATTTTTGACAGAAAAAAAGAGGGACAAGTGAGATAACACACTCAAATCAAGTAGCTGAAAAACTGTGTACATACTCACAGCAGTATTCTGATTTTTTTTTAACAATTTTATGTATTTAAACAATTTTTGTTTAGTTAAATTCATTAGCATGGAAGTTGCAGCACTGGGTCTCAAAACCTCAAGAAAGTGGGCAACGAAAAATTGCTGAGGTCACCTATGCCAATTCTGGCAGCAGCCAAGAACAGACACATCCAAAAAGTCTTTAATATTTCTGAACACACTAAACTTCTCTCTCAGGATTATCACATGTCCTGGTGGCAGTTCTTCGATGAGAAAGTTCAAGCCTTCCTATTGCATCTAAAGTAACTGTTTTTTCCAATACATGCAGCAACAGATAAAAAGAGTATTTTATTCTTATTATTGGCTTTTTCCTGATTTTAGCTTGAAGACATACCACTGATAAATGTTATCTCTGTTATTTCTATCACATTGCTATCTGGTGACTACTCAATAGCACAATTTTCTAACAATACTTTTACAAGGAACCAGGAGTCAGAGTCCTTTAAATGCCTCTTTACAGGACCTAAAACACCACAAACAAGGAAAAAATTATATTTAGCTTGTTACTAGGAAGCTGAATTCTGTTTTATCTAATAGGAGATTGAAATTATCTTAAGAGCTACATCTTGTCTAGCAAAAACATTGCTATTTTGCATCAAAACCACAATTAACTGTCACAGAATCAAAGAATGGGTCAGGCTGGAAGGGACCTCAGTGGTCATGTGGTCCAACCTCCCTCCTCAAGCAGGGTCATTATAGAGCACATGGCACAGGATTGTGTCCAGATGGTTCTTGAACATCTCCAGTGAGGCAGATTCCACAACCTCTCTGGGCACCCTGTTCCAGTGCTCAGTCCCCTGCACAGTAAAGAACTTCCTCATGTTCTGGTCCATGTGTGTCAGTTCTGCCCATTGCCTCTTGTCCTGTCCCATTTACAAAAATATAATAAAGAGTTATATTCCTTTCCCATCAAGCTTATATGCCAATACTTGCTTTCAGCAGAATTTTAACTTATTGAAAGAAAAGCCTAATGAGATCAATTCACAAACCAAAGAAAGCTATCAGTCACCACTTTCTCATTCTCTTATTTCCCTTTCCCTCCCTCCCTGATTCTCATTTGTTCAGACACAGAGCTGTTTGCAACTTCAGATTAAGGGAAACAAAGAAAATTTCATCTTAAAACAATCAAGTTCTTAATTGTTTCAGTACAGCTTATTTTGATCCCAACTTGGCTGACAGACAGCAGGATTTTGGAAAACTCTTTCACCATCCTCAAACTTCAGTGGGCTAAAGGCAGAACAATTCCTCAACATATATATTTCCTTTTTAAATGGAGTTTTAAAAAGCAGCTTTCTGTTGTTCAGAAGGTGGCTTTTTGGGTTACTAGTAGTTGCACTTCAGCTGTTGTCTTTGAAAACTACCTCATAAATTCCAATATTACTGAATCTCCCAGAGCCCAAAATTTCAGACAGCTGAGAATACTCGTGTCTGGCAAAGAACTGAAACACCACATACATACTGAAATCTTCCTAGCACTCTGCTTTTTGAACATGAGCAAGAAGCCAGCACTTGATCAGAATAACAGCAGCCACAGTCAGGACATTAAAAAACCAAAACTCTAGCTCAGTTTCCATGGGTTTTTTCACAGGTTTTGGTTGTCTTGGGTTTCTTTTTTGTGGGGTTTGGAGGGAGTGGTGGTGTTAGATTTTGTTGGGGTTTTCCCAACAAAAATAGTTTAGTTGCTGAACATAAAATTGAAAGCTAAACTCTCCTAAGAAGGTCACTTAAAAAGTGTTCAGAGGAGTGCAGTATTTCAACCCACACCGTTTGTCCTCCAAACTAGACCCAAACACCTAGATGGGGCTTGCATCCCCATCTACAAACCTTCTGGTTTTAGAAACATTGCAAACAACAATGCACTGAGAAAAAAGGCCTTAATCACATATGAGCACACTGCAGGACTAATGCTGTCTCCAGGGGCTGCTGGGGCTGCCTGGCCTCCTGCCAGCAGCCAGGGACACAGACAGGAGTGACAGAAGGAATCAGTAATTCTTTCCACTCTATCCCCATCACCAACTCTGCTGCACCTTGGATCTGCAAAGCTTGGGTTGATAAACAGCAGGGAGCATGCAATAAAAAAACATCCTCTTGGTGCTTTAGCCCCTTGTTTGATGCACAGCAAAAGCACATTAGACAACACAGGCTGAAATGACAGCAGGCTCAGCTGGGCTGTCGTTTCACTGCTCCCAGGCTGGAGGACTAGGGATACAAGCTACTGCCCTGGGAGGTACCACAGAGCACAGCTGAGGAAAGGAGACTGGGAAGATACAGACTAGAAATATTAAAGAAAGCAGCAGACAGCACTTGGAGTATGGTGGCCCTGAAGAGCTACAGGGCACAGTGCAGGGAAATCATGTTGATGGTAAAAGTGGAGAGGGAGCTGAGAAACTCTAGGGGGATGAGGATATTTAGGGCATGGCAAAAGGAGCAAATCCAAGGCATAAGACCCAGCTGTTACAGAAGAAAAGGCACATGTGCAATCTGAAAGACGCATAGAAATGCCACTTTCCTAAGCACAAGCCTCCCAGCAGTCCAAGAGCAGCTGTTTGGACATGCTGGCTGTGAGCTATTAGCTTTGTGGGGATTTCCAGGTCAGCTGCCATGTCAGCTAGCTGCCATTTGTGGCCCTCTTTTGCCATCATTGTCACAGACCTGCCTCTCGCTATTCTTGGATCTGAGCACAGCCTCTTTATGAAGGGGAAATGGCAACAGGTATGACACTGGTTATCAGGCTCAGTTTTATGAAACACATTAAATTATTACACAGATCTTACTTGCTGAATATCTGTGCTAAGATTAAGGGATTTTATATAGCATGGTAATAGAGGACTACATTTAGCTCCTAATAAGTGCTACAAGTTACTACTGATCTCTTAATTCAGCACAGGTTATAAAAAATTGCAGGACGATGTCACCATCTTGCCAGAAAGATAAGAAACTACACTTCAAAACCAGCTGCAGAGACAGTCAAAGCAAAGAATTTTCAGCCAGTGTGCCAACAAAAGTATGTAATTGTTGTACTGCCACTCTCCCAAAGAGCCTTCAAAGTGTGCTTTCTGGAGCAGAAGGCGGCATTAACTCATTTGTGTGTGAACGTGTAAAGGAAGTCCAGCAGCCATACCGAGGAAATTCCTAGCAGCAGTTGCTAGGAACAGTAAAGAGGGGAAGCAAGGGATAATAAAAAATACAAAAGGAGGAAGCAGTAATTTGTAGGAGAGGACATACATAATTAGAACTAGGGTGTTAGAAGAAGGGTTTGGGGAGTCTATATATAAAATTTCATTATCGTCCATGGTAGCTTTTCACTCAACTGTACATTTCCACAAAGTTCACGAGAACAGAAATCAAACTGAAGACATACATTGGTACAAGTTTTGATTGTGACCAAATACTGCAAAAGAGCAACAAGACTGCATCTCTTTGAGCATGTAAAAGCAATTGTAATTTCCTAAAGCCATTACTCAGAAACATTAATTCTGTCCAATTTACTCAGTTACTCAGGATAACAAAAAGAACATTTCAGAGTTCATCTGAGAACTCAGCTATGATCTGAAATGCCTTTTAGACTCCTGATTTTCATAAGCATCTCAGCCTCACCCCTGTCACCACTTTAATAATTTCTCTCTAAAATTGCAAAGCCCCAGCTGGCTTCCATTCTGCACTATATCAGGGTTTTATAAGCCTGGAGACATCAATACCAATACACACACTGGACTCTGTGTCTCTCACAGAAAGATCTTTCTCTTCCATGTTGCTACAATTATAACCTTCCTAAAATGCAATGGACTGAAATACATAACAAACTAAAAAAATATGTTCTTCTTAATTGGCTCTAAAATTAAGAAAACCCATGTTTAAATTTCCTTTTCTCTACAACTCCGGCAATCTATAAGCAAGGTCACAAAAACTGCTTCTGTTTTTCAGCTACACAGCCTGCAACTACAAAAGTAAAAGATGGCCCAGACCACAGAGCTAATACTGCAGAAAGTAGCTGCAGCCATAAGCTATCTCAAAGAACTATTTCTCATTTGAAGATATATGCCACTAAAGAAAAATCTGACCCTTTAAGCAATTCTTACACACAGATTTTTGCTGACTCTTAGACCTTCCTTGATTTTATTCTTCCACACCTGCTGTTGTACATGAGCTCTTCTGATGCTCCTCCACTGGAGAACCCAGGCCAGTAAAAGGTTTAGAACAGTAAGAAGAAAGGGGCTGGCCTGAGCAGGGCTGCTCCAGGAGGGGGCCCGGCTAGGACCTGAGGCAACCCTGGAACAGCCCATGCCCTCACCAGTGAAACACAGTCCCCCAGGCTGCCTGCAGGCAGACACAGGGGTGTGTTACAGGCTCCAGAGACAGCCCCAACAAGGCAGGGTGAGCCCAGGAGCACAATCAGGTGCAAAAGGAGACAGAGTTACCACACGGGCGTGAGTGGCACATCCAGCAGAAGTGCCAGAGACAGATCTGAGATTCTACCACATCTACTGGGTGAGGCTGCTTAGGCTCCTACCACGTGTAGCTAAACAAACTAATGTGCTTAGAGAAATAAGCTAATAAAGGGAAATAAACAAATGTGCTTAGAAATTATATTTTAGAGTCTTGGTTTAATGATATTTGTGGTTCTAAGTCTGAGAATGGCTTAATTTTCTTTTAGGTCTTTGAGAAGTCTAACTAACATAGATCTAGGAGTCTAGACTGCAAGGGCAAATCCCACCATGTTCTGCAAGATTCGCCAGGGAATCCAGAGTACTGGGAAATCATGATGTTTCCATGCACATGCATGGAAAGGTGTGGGTGTAAGGCCACAGGACTCCTGGGCTGTGTGGTTTTTATCTTATTTTCATGCTCTCAGTTTTACACTGTGCTCCACTAAGATGTGGAGTGGAGTGGGGAATGGAACATTCTGGAAAGAGCAAGGAAAAATGTCCTTTGTCATGAATACTTCCTTGTTCCTCTGCTCTGTCAGTGGGTATATCAGGCTAGGGAATCATGCCAGTGAGCTGCCAGCCAGCAGCTTTTGCAGTGGCTGAAAAGAGGAGCAAGGAGCCACAGAGCTCTTGCACTCTTGCAACTGGATGCTTTCCGAAGCATCAAGGAGGTGGCAGATCTTGCTGCAAATCAAAGTTAATATGGTTGTAGGCTTCAACTGGCTCATCTTCTCACCACATCACAGGCTGTTGCCTGAAGGGACAGGGGCACATCTGTGAGGGCACAGCCTGCAGCAGAATAACTTCACCCTGGGCTCAGCCCCCCTCAAGGTGGGGGGCTGCTCACTGACAAATAGCTATTTGTGGTTTATGGATTCCATGGAGGTTCCAGCAGCAGTCATAGAACTACTTACTTCCAAAGACAGCTACTACATTTCAAAGTGATAGCACCAAAGTGTTACATACTGTGAAAAAAAAGTCAAGTGTCCATGCAAACTATGCAGTCTCTGACTCACTCTTAATAAACACAATATTATTGACATAAAAAAGGTTCCTTTATCAGACTTATGGTTTGATATAAATCCTTGAAGGGAAGACAACTGATATTACTGTTCCTATGACACCCCATCTCTCCAGTCAACAGGGACTGGACTCAGTTATGTTTGACTGATCAAACTGACAGTCTATATTCCTAAGGCTGTTGGCAGCCAGCATAAGTCAGAGCAGCCCTGAGGTTGATTTAATTTATACTGATGGACCTGGTGGAACAGGCTGACCTCAGAATGAACTTCATCCTACCTTTTTAGCCTTTTTCTTTACCTAGGCTATATGCTACTCAGTGCAGCCTATTGAGTGCATAAATATGGATACATGCATGCATTTTATTTTTCAGTTGAATAATTGAAAACCACTGAATAATTGCCCTGATTCTTAAGTAGGTCTAAGACTGCCTCCAGGAAATTCTCTCCTGATTTTCTATTGAGCTGGAACATAATTTGGGCAGTTCAGTCAAAACAGTGTAAATAATCATGCAGAGCAGTCAATAGAGTTCATAGTTGCTAGAAATTTAACACATTTGGATGGTATCTGAACTAGTGATGTAAATAAAAGCTATACTTTTAGGGAAGAAATTTTTAAAAGGCTAGAGTTAGGGTAACTCTTTAACCCAGTAATATAGAATTTCTACTGCAAGTAAGAGGTGACAGGCTTTGTACTGAATTTGAAAGACCACAGCACAGGTTTGGTTTGCCTGAACTTGGTTTTTTTTTTTTTTTTTTACTTGGGTTCACTTTACCTTTTTTTATTTTCCTGGCTGGACAACTCTGGAATTTGCTGTATTTTCACTTGTCACTGCATAACACCATCATAGTTTTATAGAGATAGAAGTAGCAAGTGACCATTCAGTGCAAAATGAGATATTTATGGCTAACAAGGCAGTGCAGAAGACACAGGCCCAGTATAATAGGTGAGACCTTGAGAGGTGAGGACAGATATGAACTGCACTGGAATATAATACTGGAGTATCTGGGATGATGAGAGGTGGGGCACAGGCTGGTACTGAGGGCTAGAAACAAGTCACCAGTTTAGTTCAAATTCAGAACTGTAGCTGGACAAAGCCAATTTCTAAGCATCAAGAAAAAATAGTAGGTAGCTAACATATGCAAAAAACACCATATTCATTCAGGTGTACAACATAAGCTTGAATGTATCCCAGAGCTGCAAACCAGTGGAAACAAACAAAGTAGAAAAGCACACTAGCAAACACAAGTGACGCCAAGTGCACCCTCAAATGAAAAAAGAAGCCATCAACCCCACATTCCTCCAGGTAAAATACTGTATATCATGACTTTCCATAACAACCCCACCTCCATCCATCTGCAGCTGTTTACAGGACCCGGAGCACCAGTGGAAAGGTGAGCATAACCCCAGAGAAAGGACTGGAAACTCAGTGGTCATGTAACAATTTTAGCTGTATTAGTGGGAGGAGGAGGAGACAGAGGAGAATTTTAATACAGGTATTTTTGTCTATAAGTATCTTGCGTAATAATGCATCTTGACTAATACTGGCTTAAATTGTTAAGATGTCGATTCTAGTAACAAATTCTACTTTATGTATAACGTGTTTGCCCATAAACAAGGTTTATTTTGTATGTTCTTATGTTCAATCAACAGTTCTCTACATGTACAAATAACTGAAGCAGACCATCTTGATCAATATATGGGTATTATGGCCTATTACTGTGATACTGAAGCTTCCCAACTTGTTGTATGCTGAATTTATTGCTACCTATAAACTTCTACAATAGTAAACCATAAATATTTGGTTCTCCGACACACCTGGCTCAGCCTTTAAAGATCTTTTGGTAGATATTATCAATTTTCTAGGAATAAACATACAGATATAAATGTATATATTCTGATTAGCTGAACCTAATTTGACTTTATTGTTATATATTTTGAAAGGCTGTTTATGACTGTACCCTTCAACCAGTCTGCATAAGTGTCTTGCATCTCAAGAATTTTTGGAGTAGATGAAATTATTTCATTTCTTCAAGAGAAATTCCAAATTAAAATCAATCTTTTTTTCTTTCTGCATGCTAGGATCCTGTGACAAGGACTTATGGGTAACTTCTAAGTTCTTTCTTATTACAGAACTTCTTTGTGGTCTTATTTGAAAGTTATTCTTGTTTTGCTTTCCTGGGTTCACTTCTCCCACTGCATATACTCCCAAACTATTCAAAGCTGAAATCCACATATAATTCTGGTGCTCAGCTTCACTCACTTCATGTAATAAAAGACTTTTAGTAAATGATAAAAGTATGCTCTCACACAACATTACAGAACCAACGTTACAGCAGCAAAAGGGAAGGAATATGACAAGGTACAGCTATAATTTTATCCCCCCAGAGTGTTCAGTATCCAAAAAGGCATGAAATGCCCAAGAAATGTAAACAAAAATTAGCAAGAGGTATAACTAAGGCCTTACACCTTTTGCAGTCATAAGAACACTGAAGGAAACTTTTAGCACAGAATAACATTGCTCCTATTTTTCCTGTCTACGAGGCAGTAAGAACCTTTTCTGTAAAAGAAGATGCACTGTGACAGTGGCAGCTTTGTCATAACCCACCTAAAGCGGCCGTGTCTCTGCGCTGTGTAACTGGTATTCCTGCATCTTGAACCAACGTTACAGAAAAGGGTCCGCATGAAAGGATAAAGGCCCCGACTCGGTAAGTCACGAGCTTCTAAGTAACCTGAAACCAAGCAGCAGCAGAAATGGGACCAGTAATATTGCATTTGCAAACTGTACCATCACATTGTGCTTCCTTGTCCTAAAAAGCCTCTTTGTCACCTGCAAGCAATGAAGTTGTATCAATGTCAGGTGTCTCATTTAAGAAAAACTCAGTCGTCACGGAAAATGAGTAACCTCTGTGTCAGATTGTGACAACAAGCTACATGTGACATTTGAAAGCAATCTTTGAAGAGCTGATTTTCCTGGTAGTAACATTATTGCAGTATCATGTGGTTGCTAGCCCCTCTGCCCAAAATCATGTAACCTGGATTGGAATATAGACTTCTGCACAAAGTGGTATTTCCTATTTTCTCACAGGCTTTCAAAAAATGAAGGAACTGGTGTTCAGCAGTGTCTGAACATGCATCAATCAAGACTGTCTAAACAGCCACTTTTCCATATCTCTAGAATTATCCACAGCTCTCTATAAAGTAAATATATATAATGCAGGCTCCATTCTCTCCAGATAGTTCACTCTATAGATCTAGAATTGTTTTACCAAACTGATTTTTAATGTAGCTAAAGCTGGTTTATCCCCATTTTACTGCATTGGTGAATAACCGAATAATAAACTGAATAGATAATAATATAATAAATAATTATTTTCTAAATGAATTATATTTTGACAAGATAAAAGCAAAAATAGCTTTATAAGGTGGAGGGAGTTTTGAAGTGTTAAAGGAAATGGAGGAATTTAACAAAATATTAATTCTCAATCCCAGGAAGTGAGTAGGGGTGAGGTTCATCTTGTCTAATTGTCAATATCCACCTCTGAGGCAGTAATCTAAACTCCATTACTCAGTAGAAAGCAATAAATACAACTAAAACCAAAATAATCTCCCTCACTCCAAAGCTGACATTTAAAAGTTGTCTTACCAATCAGATCGTAAACTTTGCATCTCTTTCCCACATAAATACAGCTTCCTCAGGCCTGCAGCTGGACAAGATTGAATCCTACTGTAGGACTCTTTCCATTGACTCCACTACATTTAAGTCCCCCCTTCTAGGGTGTCTTTAGTGTTTGCTAAATACTTCTACGAGTAGAAGCAACCAAAATAGAGCACAAGTGAAATAAAACATACAGTTTTCCTTGTATTTTGGGGGCTCCTGGAAGCGGATGGCAGCTAGAATCAAGAAAAGTACACATGGCCACAGTATTTCAGTGAGAGAAAGGACCTGAAAAAGGAAATCAGAACATCAGTCTATAGAACATAGGGTTTGGGAACAAATCATTAAAATTCATATGTCTTTACTTTAAAATAAAAACATTATATATCCTCTCTACAACTATTTAAGGAAAAACAAGACCATTAAAGCAAGCTAACAACTGACTTCTATTGTAAATCCTTATAGCTTTGTGAAATGCACTTCTTTCAGAACAGAAAAGTAGTTTTCATTTCAGTTTATACTGTTTGTAGATACTTTCCTCAGGTCAAGACAAAGACTGGCAACATGATGATAGTGACCTTCAACTTTCCCATACCTGAGCCTACTAGGAAGCCAGCAGCATGCTGCACCTTGGTGAAATTCTTCATGCTCCCCTGAGCCCTTCCTGGTGGCAATACCTTCTTGTCCTTCCTTGACTCCCTGGCTGCTGCCATCACACCCTTTCTGTCACCTGCACTCAAATGCTCTCCAAAAGCCACCTTTGTCATTTCCAGGAGGGAAGACCAAGTGAGACCAAGCTAACAGGCCTGAGGCTGCCCACAGCCACACTTCTCATATCCCAGTGTTCCCATTTCCAGAGCCACAAAAAGGCACACAAGCCAACATGCAGCAGGACTCAGATTTTGAGTGTGTCTTCTCTGAGCAGATTGCACATACACAGCGCACATTCACGCCTCTGCGGAGAGGACACAAACTCCCAAATTGATTGGAAGGAAGAAAAAGAAACACCAAGAAAAGCAATTGTGCCAGTTTTAAGCAGCAGAAAGGAAGAAGCAGCCATTCAGCCAAGTTTCAAAAGACTTCTAGATTCACTGATGACAGCATTAGGAAAGTATTAATAAGGACAGAAACACAGTAGAAGTGACAGCCATGCTGAAGGTCTCCCATTAGAGGCTGTTCAGAGGGATTTTATTTCTAAACTGTCAGAGTTGAACCAAATCCCATCACAGAAGTAAACTTGGGTGTGTCAGAAAAATGCCTAAGAACCATAACATAAGAAAAAATCCAGTGGCTGAGTCTTCCCTGTGGAGAAGGACACCTGTGCTGGACATTAGACAAGGAACTAAAGGTTTCCAGAAATTTAGGGATATCGCCATTTATCTAAACTGATCATACTCAACAATGCAGGAGCCAACCTAATAAAAGGGAGGATGGTGCTTTCAATCTTTTAGGGGTCACCAAGAGCCTGCTGCTCCCGAGGGTGCAGGGATCTGTGTGTGACAGTGACACCCGGCAGGGCAGGGGACCCATCCAGGTACCCCAGAAGGGGAGCAGGGCAAGGCCTGCTATCACAGCCAGCCTTAACCAGGAGTCCAGATCCTCAGCCAATGTCACAGCACGTCAAGCCAAGCAGTGTCCAAGCACAGGGGCTGAGCTGGAGAGCTTCTCCCAGGCAGGAGGGCACAGAAACCCAGTTTTGGCTTGGGCTGCTCAGAGCCCTTAAACTCAGCAGAGGCCCAGAGCCCTGACAGCATCCTCCCCTCCTTGGCATATTCATCCCCATTCCTCCTGTCTGGGGTCAGATGGAGGGCCTTGCTGTGGAGCAGAGCCATTGCTGCAGAGTGTCCGTGGGCTCTCTGTGGGGAATGGAGCCAGCTGCAGCAGCTGAGGGAAGGGCCACTGCAGAAGAGACTTGGGAGGGGATGTCACCAGGCTGCCCTGCAGGGGCTGGAAAGGGTCCAGCTGTCCCTGGGGGCACACACCACCACCATAAGAGCCCACAGGCAGTGGCTGGGGGAAGGTCCCACAAGTTCAGGTGGGGGGTGGGAGACCAGAGCTCGAGGGCTTTATAGGAGAAGGCCCGGACAGCCACAGGCTGGGCTCCCTGCTGCCACTCAGGGCTCAGGACAAGCCCAGCTAGCAGCCAGGGCACAGCACGAGCCAGCTGCTCCCTGAAGGACAGGGAGCCAGGCCGGAGCCAGGGCAGCAGGGCCTGGCCAGGAAGGGCCTGGCCAGCAGTGCTCCGGCAAGGCAACAGGCTCTGCTGGGAGCCTGGGACTCCAGGGGAGCCAGGGCTAAGGCTGGGCCGGGAATGAGGGGATAGGGCATGACTGCTGCTCCTGCTGACAGGAATTTGGGATAAGAACTGAGCTGCAGAGGAAACAACAGGTTGGAGGACACAATGAACCACCAGCATGCTGCAGGCATTGAGCATGCAAAACTGATCGTAACAAGTGATTTCTTGTACACATGGGGAAGTAACGCTGCTGTATAAGGATTACTTTTGTTCAAATAGGAAAAGTGCCCACAGAAGGTCCAAGGAAAAAGTATTTGTGACATTGCAGGATTGCAGTCCTTGCACAGCTGCTTTGCCCAGGCACTGAGGGGAGCTGGAGCCTGAGAGCTCATGACATTCTGGGGAGATGCACCTGGGAGGAATAGTGAGTTTTGGTAGCAGAGGTTTAGGACCCAGCTGATTTTAATTCCAATTGTCCTCTAAATTAGGGCATCAGAATTTGGGAATCACATTTCATCCTTTACCTAGCTACAAATTTGGATGGTGATAAACATTATTTAAATGACAGTTAAGAAATGCAGTGATGGAGAACTAAAGTAGCCTGGTAGTGTGTATGTCCTGAGCTTCTAGAATCTGTAGTAAAAGTAGAAGTAAAAGCTTCTGAAAACAGAAATAAGAATGTATCTTTGGCACAACTGCAATTTCAAACTCCAACAAGTCAAAACGTACAAAAGAACCTGTCCTGCCTTTGAATCATGTTGGTAGAAGGTGCTGATGCCAACCTGAATTTCAGTCACAAGACCTGTTCCTTACAGAACACTTACATCTGTCACAGCCCCTTCACCCTTCACTGTGTAATATCGAATAATGGCACATGGCACTCAGAACACTTTGCTAGTTTATCAGCCCTAACTGCTGATAAACAGCCATCAGGAGAAAATTGTCTTATACAGACAGATCTACGTGGTATGGAACAGCACTGAAGCACATCAGATCTTTCAGGAGGTGTTTCTCTCTTCAGATTCACAAGGGTCTCACCATCTCTGCATAGGTGGATGATCCAACCTGGATTTCTCCCCCCCGTACTGCAGATGGAGCACCTTCACAGCTCAGTGCTTGCACAACAGCACACAAGGAGGTTTTGCAAGTTCCCCAGGGCAGCTTCTGCCTCTCGACAGACAGAATGAAGTTTGCTTTGGATCACCCTTGTGATCACTCCTGGCTTGGAGAAGTCTGCTTCTCAGTGAGTTCTCTATTCAGGAAATCTACCAATTAAACAAACTTATGACTTACATGAACTAAGATTTTTTTTCTTTCAGAAATATATAAGGGAACACAACACAGAACAAGAGGAGAAATAGATCCACATGCAGGGAAACAGGAGATACAGAGAAGCCACTTGATGCACCCCGATTGAACTTAAGAACTGTACAGGCATGGAGAATAATATGACCAACAGCATCCTTCCCCCAAAAGTATATTTTATATTAGAAAACATCACTTTCATTAACTTGGGGAAGAAATTCCTCTCTAAATCTCTATTTTATTGAGGCTAAATATTTCTGAAACTGAAAGCTGTGTGCTTGTTTAATTGAAATAATCCTATCCAAAGCAGCTAACATGCTTCACTGCAAATCCCCAGATCATTATAGACAAGTGAAATCTGTGTGAAACTATTAATTGAAGTGACCTTTTTTCCCCACAAAAATGTTCTCTCACTTGAGAAAATTCACTTCCTTCTATCCTAAATTTTTTTTTCCATCACAGTAAAGGTAAAAGTCATCAAATATCTAATTTTCATCATTTTAATTTTGACTTCTATTTTAAGCAGCTGTTTTCTGTTTTAAAACATTATTTTGCATATTGGAATTTGAAAGGTTAAATTAGGCTTTGGAGAGCAGATAAGAAAGGAAATTAAGAAGTTTATGCAATTTTAATACACAATACATTCCCTGTATCTAGACTTTGATCACAGTCATGCAAGCTTTCTTACATTACCTATAAGCACCTGTAATGTGAAAAAAATTTATTTTCTCTCTTGCCACTGCTAACCAGCACTGCTAGTATCTAATGTTAATTAAAAGATAAGAAGTGCCTCTTCAAAATTTTTATGACATTTGTCTCATTTGCAAATTGGGGAGAATTGGTGTATTCAGCCATTTTAGAACTAAAACAACACGTTCTATTCTTGTGTTTTCAACAATTAGGTGACAAAAGGCAAAACAAGAACCACTTGCAGCCAGCCTGTCCTTAACAATCTGCAGTGAAAAGGGAAAACCGATAGACACAATCTTTCCAATACCAAATACTAATACTAATATTTCCAGATACAAAAAAAATTTAAATATTCCTTTCTTAATTATTTCCAAGCACTCACCGGTTGCCTCACACGGCAGAGCCAATTTTTCCAAAACAGAGCCTTGAATTGGTGCATAGCATGCCCCATATTTTCTTTTCTTTCCTTCATCCAGTTGCAGAGGGGACTTTCTAACTCAGAATCATCTCACCAAGGAGTCCAAACGTATTATTCAGAAGCTGATTAATTCCAGCACTAGTGAATAGTGTAGGAGATTTGCCTGCTTCCTCAGAAAAGATGAGATTATGTTTCTGCCTCTTGTTTTGCTTTCATTGAGGAATCTCATCTTTCTGTTTTTCTTCTCAGCGCAATGAACAGTAAGGGGATGGGTTTATAGAAATGCCTTCAGGCTGCTTTACTCCACAGCATACATTTTGCACTTGTTTCTACTTTTCTGAAATAAAAATGGATGCAAAAAAACAAAGGGATGGAGAAAGAACATGTAACACACATTTATCTTTTTACAAAGTTTTGTGATTTTTTGTCACTTTAGTGTTTATGTCTGTTTGTTTGCAGATGCTCATATTTTTGAAAAAAAAAATAGTAGGAAAATAAATAGGAAAATAAGTCTGTTTCACAACATAGCCCTAAAAATGTCAGTATGCTTCCAGAACATCCTTGTAAGTACACATCCAACACTATAGTGGTCCCAATGCATCATCAGATGACTGTTGAATTTTCTCTTGTGGAGGGTGTATGTCTGACATTTTATTCTCTTTACCTACATAGAGGGGCAATATTCCAACAATAAAAAACTCCATTAATTAATTTCCACATGCCACCTGGGATGAAAATCAGTCTTACAGCAGCACTTCCTTCAGCAAAGAGGTGGGAGAGCAATTCCTTCTGCAGAAGGGGAGCATGTGCAGACCTGTGGTAGCAGAGCCAGTGGGAGACCCAGCAGGAATCTGGTGGTGCAGAGGATGACCACCCTTCCCACCAGGAATGACACTGTCAGCAGAGGACTAAACTTTCTGGGTTTTGTTTTTTTTTTTGGTCTACACAAATGAATTGCCTAAGAATCTGATCCCCAAAAGCTCTTTCTTATGGTCAATAGAGACACATAATACAGCCATTATATAAGGTAATTCAAACCATCTAGAATCTAGAAACCAGTCATGATTCACACACACACACATAGGACAGCATGATGCCTGAACAAATATTCTTTATTTCTTATTATTGCTGAGTAAATTGCATCATTGCACTATCTACAAATATATTGCTATTGAATGAAAGACACAATCTAACATTCACAGCTATTTTTCCTCATTAAGAGTAAAATCCCCCAAAATATAAAAACTTTTTTGATACAGAAGTCATCAAAGAGGAATCCAACTTCCATTAGATTTAAGCCAGGGCAGCAATTTTAAAAGCTAATAAGTCTGCTACTTCTGCGATGAACAACTGCACATCTGCAGATCTAATTAATTATGCCAGTTTCTACAGGATAAGCTTGTGTTGAGTGCCTTAGCTTCCCTTTCCCAGGCTTTGGGTTTGGGTCACCCAGCATCAGTTTTGGCCCTTCAGAGCACATTCTAAACTAAGTTAGAACGCCACTTCCTGGGAAACTGACTGATTAGTCTGTTAAAATATCTCTATTTGGAATGGTGCAAATTTCTGCTTTAATTTTTACCTTTTCTATGGTTCAAGGAACAGAGAAAAAAACAGACTAAGGTGTCATGAATTCATTAGTTTTACATACTGGTCAACATCACCTTCCAAAAGACAGAAATCACAGAGAAGTCATGGCAGAATACGACTAGCTAAACACCTTCATTTCTCAAATATGGTGGGATTTCCTTTTATATTCGCTGCTCTGAGACTGAAAAATTACTGAAGTAATCATTTAGTTCAAATAGAAATGTGAAAGTCCTCAGGACATACTAAAAAACTAAACAGTTTAATGTTTACCTGAATGACGTTAAGCACGTATGTATTTTTGAGTCAGGATTAACTAATACCTTATCCAGGAACGCCACTCCACACTTGGATGGCACTTCTGCTTTCAGTCAAGCAGTGCTAAAATGCCTGCTGTTTCAGAGCATGGGCAGTCATTTTTCTTGCTAGGATCAAAGATGACATTCTGTGATAGCAGTGATGAAATTCTGTGCACAGCAGAAGTATGCATTTTTAAACAATTTTTTTTTTCAGAAACTGAAATTGAAATACTGTTAATTGTTAATATGTGTGAGATCACACAGCCATTCTGGAAAGCCAGGGAGAAGAATCTTTAGAATGTGATTTGTAGGAAGTTATAAATTACTCAGCATAATGAATTACAAGCAGTTACTTATCAAAACACCTGATATGGAAGAGAGTTCCTGTCTGTCTGTGTGTGAGCTAAAGCAGCTCACATGAACCATCTGCCAAATTATTTTGAACAAAACTTTCTGTAAAATCTCTGCCTATCTGACTGTGATGTGTTAATTTATTAAGCCCTATATAATTACATTCTCATAAATGTGGCATTCTATTTTCATTGAACCAATTATTTTGTATGCAATTAGTGTCCAGTACTAATGAACTACTACTCCCCATTCTACTGCGTAAGACACTCAATAGACAAACACCTTTCACCATCAAGTTACGTTGACTTCATTTGTCTCTTACTTCATTAGAGAAGTCTCTCACTTCCTATAGAAATTCAATCTTGCCTCATTTTGTGTCCTCCAGTGGCAGACCTACTTTTTTTCTAGAATGAAGTTTAGGAAAGTAAAAGATATCCATTCCACCAAGAACAATCGCTGCAGTGACATTCTGGGAAATTACTTCTAAAAGTAATTTTAGAAGACACAGATTCTATGAGCTTGATTGTATTATTTTGAGTGTCATAGAAATATGAGAATTATTAAATTAAACAATCACCCCCCAGCCCCAAACAAACCCTTGCCACAAAAGATATAGTATGAAAATGAAACACAGAGGCAGGAAAATCCAAGGAGTAATGAACATGTTTGGAAAGATGCATCAGCTATATTGCTGCCATCCTGGAAGCTCTTTTGAATTCCTAGGTTTCATCAGGAGAGCATCAAGCAGTATCCTGTGCACGTACCAGCCTTAAATATCTATATTAACTATATAATTACTTCACTATAAACAGGTAATAGCTATATTAACTGAATATTTTCAGGGTTCCTTGACAAAGTGGCTGTAGTCAACAGCAACATCTTGAGTATTGCAGGGCAAATTAGAAAGGTATGGATTTCATCATGTGCTCCACTCCCTCCTTCTGGAATGGAAACAAAAACAGGCTCAGAATTGGGTCTCTGAGTAAAGACAAGACAGAGTGATCTGCCCTTTTTTGCTTCTGCTTACGTTTAGCAGGCTTTGCCTCAGTTTTAACTCAAAACTTTACTTTTATAATATACAAGTTATCCCAAATCACTGGGCTGAAAAGGCAGAAAAGCTCCTGCCAGCATCCAGCTCTGGTTTTAAAACTTGACTGCTTTATAATATCATACCATCAACACGCCATGTCTAGCCTACAGTTTTAATACAATGTAATTAGAGTAGGCTGGCAAGCACTTTCAAAGAAACATAATTTTATATGTTAAATAGGTTGAAGCCCGGGAGCCAACAATACTGTTTGGTATGGACAGGAATGCAGTCAAATCATGGGAGAATATGGCTGGGAATCTGGCAAACAAACCTATTTTCCTATCACCACCCACCACTTCTTTCACAAGGTTTATTAAGTAATCACAAGGCTTTCCTTTTAATATTAATAGGAGTACTACTTGTAAATATTTACATGGGCCAGACCTGTGTTCAGACAAAGTGCCTGCAGGATGACATCAATTAGTAGCATCTTTCCTGGGAGACGCTTCGTGTGTGCAAAGTTAGGGCCTGATGAAAAATGTTAGTTGTGGGCCAGGTCAAATAATGGGGCTGATTAAAATGGAGCTATGTGTTAAACCAACAAAACAAACCCAGTCTCCCAAGGAGGCTGGTAGTTTGTTTGAACTTCTGGGGAGCTCTAGGAAATTTACTCTCGTAAAATGACAAACTGATAGGAAATTGAAAATTTTCTCACAGCTACAAGCTCAGTGCCAACAAGAAGCGTCTGGAATCAGGCTCATGTGTCATGTAAAACCAGCTCTTGTCTGTCTTTTGCTGCTGCTTCACTTTGTTTGTAGCCCAAGCAAAAGCACTGTACCTGTCAGCATTACTCTTTCTTCTATTATTGCACCACAGAGTTTCAGATTTAATATTGATCTGTTCAGCAACTCCTTTCTCTTCAGCAGAAGACTTTCTGGGCTTGTAATTTAATCCATACTCTGGAGCATAATATTAAATGGCAATTATTTTAGAAAGATAAAACATTAATTTTAGTCACTCAAAGACTGACAAACTTTCAGGAAAAGCAAACCTCAACATTTTGTAGCAAACCAAAACAGCAACATCAAATCACATGACTGTGCCTTCTTGTATTCTGTTGTTACACGCAGATCCAATCCCCAAAGCCCAATTTGCTGCTTTGGTTTTCTTTCACCTGATTTTAATGGAAATTAAAACCACCCCTGATTCAGCCATACAACCATTTTATTTAGGAGTATATATTGAGATCCCAACTTTAAAAAAATCCAGTTCTGTTCCACAATGCACTGAAAATCCTTTACAAAGAAGAATGTTAAAAAAACATGTTGCTTATTACATGCATATACTTTCAAGAAATACTGAAATTATCAAATTATTTCACTTGGTTTTTAAAGGACAAATAAAAAAATTTGTTGTCTAACCACTTGTGGACATAGGTCATTCCATAATGTTCCTTGTCAGGATTTCTCACACCTTCCTTTAAAGAAAATCCTTCTCTGAGACATATCAAGATGCCAAAAATAAAAAAATCCACTCCTTCAAATAACTGTCTCAGTTCCTGCTCTTTTCAGTCTCTTGCAAATGTAAAACCATTGCATTATAACCTGTCTTCATTATGATCTCAACCATTTCTTCAACAAAATGGTAGGAATAGGCCAGAACATCATGACTCACAGAACAAACCATTGGTAGGAACCACTTTTTTCTCCCTTCCTGCTTCCACTCTATTCACATCTTATGCATTCCTTCTTTGCTTTTATCCCTTCTGACCCCTGGATTAAATGGATTGTATAGTATTTTGCTAGGTACAGGATAGCACAGAGAACCACAGCAGGTCCTTGATTTGAAATGGGATTCTGGAGTTTGCAGGATTCGTAAATCTACTTGGAGACGCTGCATTATGTAATATTGAACATATATGTGATACCATACATGTTTTTTAAAATATCACCACTCCAATTCCTGATTCATGTTCTACAGAAAGAATAATAATGGGTATATTGAAAAATTGACTTGCCTATAAAACCTGTAAATATTGTAAAACTCTCTGTAAAGCCTACAGGAAGGTAACTTCTTGGCCGGATGCACACAAGTGACTCACTTCTCTATCTCCCTGTCCAGGTGCAGTCACAAGGGAAAATACAATTGTTCTTATCAGAGTAACAGTCTGCCAAGTTTCCCCTGAAGTCAGGAAAAGTATTTTATTGCATGTCAGATGTGTCTGTAGAGTGACCTCTTGCATTAGGAACACAGCATCAGGAAAGGGGGAACAGCAGAAACAGGAGGATTCTTGGTATCCTTTGGCTTCTAATTTTAAGCTTTCATATGTCCCTTTAGTCCATCTGGTGGGAAGCACAGAAGTAAATCTTTTAGCAGAAAGAAATGTACAGTGTCCTAAGGAATAGTGGGAAGGAGGAAGGACATACAGGAAAAAGGTTAATGGTTCATCTTTCAAGAGGCTTCTGCCATGGTCTTGGCTATTGATTTAAAACAATAATTGCCTCGTCCCATGAATGCATGACCCTTATCTCCAGCTTGGCCAGGCGACAAGACCATTTATATCTTAGCATCTAGCACATAAGAGTTTTCATATGAGTTCTCACTCATATGAAAACTCTTATGTGAGTTTTCATATGAGTGAGAATAGTGCCTACACTATTTGACTGTAAAAACAAAAATTTTTTGTTTCATTTGACAGCACACACTGTTAAAATAATTCAAGAAATTCTTTTTAACAAGTTTCCAGATTAATTCTGTCCTTGCTTTAAAAAGACAAATCACATAATTTTAGATTTATATCTCCAGGACAACTGTAGTAATATGCTTCCCCAGAGCTTCACAGTCACATTAAGTGTTTGTTTTCTAGGTAAAACATTTTCTTTGTCTCTTTAGGTACTTCTTATAAAGTATTTCTTATACAACAGCAAACTGTCTCCTCCAAACCTATACCAGTCAATTTGGTGTAAGACTTCCTTCATCATAAAGTGCAGCACGCACTGACATGATCTTGTTTTTATCTCCTTGCTGCTTTTTTGAGAAAAAAGATGTGCTTTGTTGCATGTTTCCCAAAGGGTCTCACAGACTTCACACAATGCCTAGGCAAGCACCAGGCATAGTTAAACACAGATTGTTTGGTTTTGGTTTGTTTGGGTTTTTTTTTTGTTTGTTTTTTGTTTTGTTTTGTTTTGTTTTTTGGGGGGTTTTTTTTGTTTGTTTGGGTGTTTTTGGGGGGTTGTTTGGTTGTTGTTGTTTTTTGGGGTTTTTTTTGTTTTTGTTTTTGTTTTTTGTTTTTTTTAATAAAGGAGAAACAGTTCAAACAAAATATAGAGCTATTCCCACTTCCCTTCTTTTCTTTAGGGGAAAAAAGATTTTCTCTGAAAGCTTACCTTCTCTGTGTATCTGATGATAAATGAGAAATTATGGTTTTAAAATTAAGAGAAGACTAGATTGTAACTTTCTAAAAGTTACTAATATGTTTTCCAGCTGAAAAACTCATTAAATTTAAGGAGACTGATCCTCAATGGTAATTTTCTGTTCATGTGTCACCCTTCTTTATTTTTAATGTTTTCATCACATTGTTTCCAGTCTCTGTCACTTGACGACTGTGCCTAATACTTACATCCTTCTCTTACAGTTCTAACCCTTGTGCTTGTTAACAGCATTGCAGACTGCAATCCTCACAAAGAAAAATCTCATTTTCCTGGGTCAGCCACTGCTGTTCTGAGAGCTTATTCAGACTTTTTGACTTGTGACCCCTGCTAGGACTGGACCCTCCCCCACTGCAATAGAAAAAAGGAAAATAAAAAAGAAAAAAAAAAAAAGAAAAAAAGGAAAAGAGATAAACACATTTTCTTTAACTGACCATGTATCCACACATTTACATTCAAACCACAGCAGCAAAGCAGCCAGGAGTATGATTTTTTAAAAAATCCTGAACACTTAGGCCAATGTTAGTGGAAAAAACTGCAATTGCAGAAGGGGTTTTGATGGCATGTACTACTAAGAGGTATACTCCAGTTCTTCAGAAGAACTGGGAACCATTGCAACAGTGGGTGTTATGTCCTGAGAATGGAGATGAATACCAATTAAAAAAAAAACCAAAAAAAAAAACAAAGTAAAAGCAAGAAAAGAAAAGGGCTACCATAATACCTGTGAACATGCTGTGCATCTCCCAAATGCCTTCGATTCCTCTTCATAAGCAGGAGTCTTGTTTCAGCAAAAGATTGCTAGTATCTCAATGCAAAATTACTTAATGCATAAATATTTCCTGGGTATGGATTCAATTCTTTAGTTAAAATATTGCTGGATTAGTATCTAAGCAGTACAGATATTCAACAGCTCAGTGTCAAGTCCTTAATGCTTAGAAACTTCAGTCCCGCACTTTGCAATTCCATGAAATTTTAATATATGAAAATAGTATTGTTTATTTATCAAAGTCTGCAAAAAAACTGTATTCACTTTAAGTTTTATTTACAAGTGAAGCAACAAAGACAATCATAAGTTATATAATTGTTTATAACAACAAGAAAATTATTCAAATTTTTAAGTTAATTTGCTGGTATGCGTGTACTTGGCCATAAAGTTTGATTTTCTCTCTAGTTTTTCTTTTACAGCAGAGATAAATAAAGCTTTTTCATGTATTATCACAGCCTTGTCCTTCACAACAGATCTGCTTTCCAATTCATAGAAAAGTGAGTTTTCTATCCAGCAATGCATAACTAAGTAAAACTTAACTGAAGTCCTTCAGCACATTCAGTTCCCAAAGAACAGTGACATAAATGATTAACTCCCACTGACACACGGAATGCTGTAAGTTATTCTGAGGCAAAAGACCTGTAATGCACAGAAATCATAACCTGATCTGTACAAAGGCCTTCTCCTTCTCTAAAACACGAGATGGATATTTCACAATTTCCCAAGACTTTTCTTAATGAAATATCCCACTAACTTCTGCGGCCTCTGCTGGTACTCCACAAGGACATCATGTGGGCTGCTGATCTGATCCCCTTCGAGTCGATTCAGAAGAGTAACACACACTACAGCAGCTAGAAATTAAAAGACAGCATTAGTTAGGAATGACACTCTTGCATTTTACAGTCCAAAAGCATAAACATTTGAACAAACCACTAAAAGAACAGAAACACAAGAGAAAACAAATCCCCAAAAAAGAGTGTGCAGTACCATGAGATGCTAGGGGACTAGCATGCTGGATGATACAAGGTAGAAATAGTTTAAGTTAAGCTTGCTACACTAATAATAAAGCCAGAGCTCTCAGGCAGCTGCAGACTTAATGTTATTAATGTTAATAGCTCATGTTATATCATGATTCTTATGCTTTCCTTGATAGGGAGTGTATTTCACAAGTACCCAGTACATGCCTGCTAGGAAGTGCCTGGCACACAATTCTAGCAGAGCCAGTTACAGTCCTGTGCTGAGTGCCTGTGCTGTAGGTGCCATCCCTCAGAAAGCAGCAGATAAGCTACCTCCACATTCATGGACAGGGAATACTGCAAGCACATGAGGACCCCATGGATCATCTCAAGTTCATATGCTGGCTTCATATGCAATCACCAGAGCCCCAAAGGCAAAACCCCTCCTTTCACTCAAGCTCAGGTCTGTCACTCAGCCCTGTAACTCTGCTCTGTCTGGGGTTTCTGCCAGTGGCAATTTGCAGAGCACAAACAGTAAATACATATTAGAGACGTACAAAGCAGAGACAGCAAAAGGCTTCGTGAATTGCCCAGGGATAGTACTGGTTGGGTTTTTAATCCCTTTCAGGCCAGTAAGAACTGAATGTGTTTGATATAATGATTGGCCTTTTTGCTTATATTTAATCATTTGACTTCCTCAAGCTTAAAGGAGTTTTAGAAATATCAGTATTTTAAATCAGCATATTCCTTGCTAAGGAAAGTGAGAGAAGACAGTTAATATGAAAAGAAGAAAGACATTGTTTTACATTATTTTTAATTTCCCTTTTTTATTTAGCATGCATTTAAAAAAATGAACTCATTTTATGATTTGGAACAGTTTATTCATGATGCTACTAAAAATCCTCAACTGTTTAAGAATGATAGTCTTAAGTCTACAGAAAATGTTCCATTTGATTTGAAAGTATAGAAACTGAGTATAGTTACATATATATAGATCTGAGAATCACCTGATTGTTTAAATTAAGCAGTTGCTTTCTATAAACTTCAGAAGCTAACTAGAAAAAACAAATTAATGCCATAGGTTAATTAGGTACTTTAATGATTTACACTGTTGCCATGGGCTGGAATAGCAAATGACAGAACTGTGTAAAAACTGCATGAGGAATTATGATAAGTTGTGACATGACTGAAACAAATCAAAAAATGATAGCAACAAAATTATAAGCAGGAATATCTTTTATATATATGTGTATGTGCAGAAGGTATGTTAACATTCCTTTGCAGTTTTTAGCCACAAATGCCCTGCAATACAATACATTTCCTATAGCTAGGATAAAGTGACTAAGTTAGGTTACCTTTGACACCGCTGAGATTACACATTGCAGCAAATACAGAAGACTCCATCTCGATGTTTCTGACACCAGACTCATAAGCATTCTTCAAATATTGCAGTTTTTCTTCTTCATCATATAAGCAGATTGCACCATCCAACCTGCCCTGTCCTAGAAAGTAATTTTGTAGAACATTTCAGAGTGATGAAGTCACAGACCAAATTCAATTTTGAAAACACCCAGTTATTACAGTCTCCTTAATACAGTGCTCAGCTTTTACTCCTACTCTTTATTTTTGTGCATAAGACAAATAGGACAAAGTGATTCTCAGCTATTGCTAGAGCGTATACATATTATTTGTATTCTTTATAATCATGGTAACTTAATGGTAATTGGTGAATCATGGTAACTTAATTAGTCTTCTTCGCTTCAATTCCAAAATTCATAAGCAGGAAAATGTATGCTGTACATTACCACACGTACAAGTACCAAAATTCCACAACAAACTTTAAGTTGTATGGAAGCGCTGCATTTTTAATGTGTTTAATCACTGATTAAGCACATCAAAAAAAACCATTAAAAAACACATTAAAAAAACCACCAGGCTTAAAAATGCTCTCCTGTTCCTACCTTAAAAGGATGAACATTTTATTACTTACAACTTTCCAAGGTAAGACATGTAGAGTCTCTTAAGCTAACTAGCTCATACTGTTGTAAATTCTGAGAAAAATTTTTAGTCAAATTATTCAAGAACATCACCTACAGACAAGACAGCAGCAGGCTAAGTACAGCAGAGTTGAAATACACTGTATTTTACTCAGTCTCTTCTTGAGTTTGGGAGATGTACTCCTAAATTAATGTCCTCAATCCTGTTCTCAGCTTTTGCTGTATGAGTTGAAAACATCCCTGACACTTTTTTTAGTGTTGCTTGCACCTGTGGTTGGTGCCTGAGAAACACAAACTGACAGTGTGTGCTTCTGCCCAAGCTGGAGCACTACAATGAAGACCATTTGACCCCTACTCAGCAACAAACAGAAAAAGTGGGATGAGGTGCCACTTATATTCTGTTCTCACAAGGTTTGAAGGGCGTTTCTGAATGAACATCTAGATTTGGGAGATCAGAAAAGCACCTGAATGCCTGTGTGTTTATCCAAAATAGGAGGTATTGTAGGTTTGTGTCTCCTACATAGCCACACTGACATAACTCAGCAACTTATCTTTGGTTGTTTGATCACTGCTTTGCTCAAACTGAAACAGCTTCCAACCCTTTTTTTCATAAAATATTTACTTTAGGTACATAACCAGTGCAAAGAAAACCAACCCTAAACAAGTCACAAATAATTCCCACTCCTCTAATCCCCTAGGATGCTTCAATAAATCACACAAATTTTGTGACAAATATACCTGACAGGTACATGAGAAGTGTATAGTAGACTGTATGTACTTCAGAGGATCTATTAAAGCTGGGGAGAAATCTCCACAAAATTACAAGTTTGCTACAGCCAACTGCTAAGTACAATGCTTGATTTTAAGTAGATGAAAAATAGTTTAATTGAGATTTTTGAGACAAGCCAGAGTAGGGAATGCATTCTGTTAGTGAACTGGAAGCTTAATGTTAATATATTATTCAATATTTATCTGTTGCTGCTTACCAATATTCTCCTGTTAGTCTATCACCAGCCTTACCTTCATAGAAATCCAAAGTGCACATGGTGTTTCCAATGACTGTATGGAACTGACCGATTTCTTTACTGCACTGCATCAGCTCCTTAGCCAGCTGTTCATCCAGGCTAGTGCTGCGAATTACTGTCTTTCCCAGGACAACCTGCTCCAGCTGAGGCTTGAAGGTGGCATCTACAGACTGCCTCGTTATAACCACTGAGCCTGGCTCCAGACCTGCAGCAAAAGGAAATAGATATATCTTCACAATGCAGTTAACTAGTAGTTTCCAGACACATAAAACATACATCTTGACCCAATCCTGTTTATTTTAAAGGTGGGAATTTTGCCTCTGAATCCACCAAGAGAATTTTTTGTCCATGCCCAGCTGCTTCAGTTTATTATTACAAGTAATTTCTGAAAGAAATAAATTTTTCCTTTTTTACTTCTTTCTTATATTTTCATACAGGACAGGAACATCCTCCTTCTCACATTGTCAGATCTTTAAGTGCATTTTCCCTATGCAAAAGTAGATGTTGCCTTTACTTTCAAAATTACAGAAATAAAATGATGCACCTCCTGTGGAAAACTGTTCTGACCATTAATGTCTTACATGCAGAGAGATGCTTTACTCTCCTGCAATGACACTTTGGTTTGCAGAAAGGAAAAAAAGAAATCAAGAGGGGAAATACCTATTCCACCAGAGGTGCCAATGCGAATGATGGTTATGTCTGAACACTTGGCATGATACAACAGTTTGATCAGCTCGTGCAACATGATTGAAATAGAAGGAATGCCCATACCATGCTGAAAAGGAAACACAAATTAATATTCCACATTCACATAGACAACACAATATATATGTGTAAGAAGCAGCTGGACATTATCTCCTGCCTGATACTGTTTTCCCAAGTGCCACCTAAGTCACTCCCACAAAACTCCCAGCTTCTGGGCCTACAGAAAGGTACTGAAAGGGCCTACAAATAGACTCCCACTAGCTTTGGCAGACTGTGGATGAAATACAGTATTTCTAAAAATCATTAATTACAGAACATTTACATTCTCAAAAGTATAGAGTGTCCTTTCCCAATATCTGACTAATGCACTTCATCATGGAGCATTTCCTAAACACAAGAAAAACCCCACTCTGATTTTTTACCAACCTGAAGTGCTAGTGAATAGTCCAGCTAATTTTTTTCAAAACACAGACACACTGTGGTTTAGTCTTGACGCTCAGCAAATACAAATCCACATTAGTTTACACAATATTGTGATAATTACAGCTCACAAGAAAGGGTGCAAAGTAATACTAAAGCTTTGCAATTGCAAATGAAGCATGTAATTGTGTCTACAAATTGAAGCTATGATTTCTTTAAAATGCATACATGGCTTGGCAGCACCAGTCCCATGGAATGCTACTCTTAAGCACATTTGACAGTGCCATTGCAGATACATGGATCTAGATGTGATATAGACATTTTTCCAGTACCCCACATGCACCAAGTGAATTTTTCCCCCATTTCAGGGTACAGAACAGGGATAAGGCAACAGTAACTGCTCAAAAAATCTATAAGGCCATTCCTGCAACACCTCAGTGGTACACTGAGGACAAAGGGATGCAAGAAGGAGCAAAGGTAGTGGAGATTTTCCCTTTTACAAAAAAGGGCTAAAAAGGAATCCTTAATTAGTTGACTGCACTGTTTTGAGCAGCCTGTTTAGGATTGTGAAGTATTTAAAAGAAACATTCATGTCGAACAGCATGAAAACTGAACCATGTCCCGTGTCAGACGAGGGCAAGCACTTACACTGACAGACAACACGGGTCCCACTTTGTACATGGCGTAGCGGTCGGTGCCCGCGCAGATGTTGGGGTAGTCACTTCCCGGGCTCCCGAGCCCCAGCTCCTCTGCTATGTAGGCAATAAAAGCTTTCATCCTGGAAGGACTTCCTCCAACACACACAAACTGGGGCGGACAGAGTTCCATAACACAAAATCAATTGTGTAATTCAGTAGGTCAAAGAACAACACGAGTATGCAAATGCCTTCAGTTAGCACAGATTTATCCCCAGATATGATGCTTCTCTTAATCATTCTAAAATGCCATGAAGAAGAATTATGGAAAAAGCTGTCTACAGCACTCAAATGCCTCCACCCTGTTTAAACTAATGAATGACAAATATTGATATGAAGACCCAACAAATAGAAGTTGTATCTGAATAGACCCTACAGCATTTGCCTTTTTAATGGATGAAATGAGACAGTCAAAATCAATTACCCTCAGCTTTGTTGGATAGCAAAAGTGACAAGAACCCACAAAATTTTTCCGCTTTTGCATGTACTCCTCAATTGCTGTTAGGCTGACACAGTCTTATTCTGAAGACAGCTACACTTTCACCTTCTGCAGAAAAACTCAGGCCTGCTGAACAAAGCAGAGCATCTTACCTTTACATCCCCAAATAATGTCGGAAAATCATGGGTACCGGTCCCAAGAGCAAAATGGTACAGAATGTCTTCTTTCATTTTCTCCAGGTGAGGATTGCACAGATGAATAAAATTCTCTCTACCAAGACATCAGCATTGTGAAATATATAGAATATATACAAATATATATAGAATATATACAAACATTGAACAGCTGACAATTCTTCAAAGTCAAGCATTCAAAAGTTGGGAAATACCATGCATACAAATGTCTGTACTACCTTATTTTGGTTCCTTGTGCATTGTGCTAATGAAACCCTGAATTCCATAACACAGGATGAAATTGCTGAAGAAAAGCCCAGATGTTCAGATGCATTTGCAACAGTGTAATCTTAATCTTTATCTTATTATCTTAAATAGTATTAAAGCTGGGTACCGTAGTGGGTCTTTATGGTGAGCAGAACAATGGGAGCAGGACCAGGCAAAAGTCAATAGCCCACCATAATACAGAGGCAATCTATAGCAAAACTCAAAAGCAAAACTTGACCTCTGTTTTGACTGAAACTCTGTCAGCCACCTGAGAAGGATGGGATGATTTCAGCTTTATGGACAAGCTCAAACTAGATTTCTGGCAATTCGTCTTACTCTGTCATAGACAGGAGCAAAAAACCCTATGTCATGAAACTGATAACAAGGGTACAGAGGATCTGAAAAACAAAAGAGAAAAGTGGAGATCTGAAGCAAGGAGAAAACCATAGAAGTGAAAAAAAAAATTCAAGAAAAGGGAAAAGAGGGGAAGAGGTAAAAATAATTCACTTCTTCCTAAGTGCTTCTTGTAAAGAAATGATACATCTTAAAAGAAAAATAAAAATTAATCTATCTGAAGAGACAGGAAATGACAGGACCAGGGAGGGAAACCTGAACTACTTGGCCTGTGGGATCACGTTCATGGATAATTCAATAGTGGGCTACCTAAACAAGCTGAATGATTTATAAAATGTCTACTTTCTGTGCTTGATGTTTTAAGTTGAATTGAAACAGGTAGGAAAAGACTAGTCAGTAAGTACAAGCTTAAGCAGAACACTTGCCAGTACTTCAAAGTAATTTCTGAGAGATGGAATCAAGCGGTAAATAGCTTCCAGACACAAGAAGATTATTTAATAGCTTAATGAAGGCCCAGTGGAAGCACAGCATGGCTCAGCAAATTCAAACTGCTTTGTCAGAGGAGACAAACAAAAGAGTTCACCTGGACTTCATTCAAAAAATCATTATGACAACTAAGGAACAGCTCTGAAGCCTAAACAGAGGTGTTTAGCACTATTTTAGATGGTCCAGATTACTAGGTTATCTTATCTGCCTTCTAATGCCTCTCCAGAAAGGAGATAAGGCAGAAAGGAACTATGCTTTCCATTTCTTCCTATGTCTTATCTGCCTGTGCAGGATGCAGGAAGTCTACAGTGGCCAAGATGCCCATGCTGAGGTCACTGAACTCTTCCCTGGAAAGCAAATAGTTACAACCCAGATATTCTGAGTATAGCAATTTCTTCTGTTCCTGATGGTCTCTCTCCAACATCATTAATTATCCAGTAACAGCCGCACCACCAAGGAAAGAGGTGTCATCCCAACCCACCCTATCTGTCCCTGCCCACCGCAGACAATCACCTTCAGCAAAAACTGAAAGAGCTGCCCACCCAGGCAGCCAGTCCATTCACCCCTTCAGTAGGAATTCCCTTCCATCTCCCATGGTCTCCATTTGCCTCCCTTCAAACAAATCCTGCCTGAGGTGGAACCAAAGGCTTTGGCTGCCTTTTTTCTTCCTTCCAAGAGACCTGTTTGGCTCTGGGAGGACTGAAGAGCAGGTGTATGGCTTGTCATGAAGACAGACAACCTAGGAATTCACCAGCTCATATTAGCAGAATTTCTAGGCTGCCTCCCCTGAATTATTCCTGTTCAGTTTTGTGGGACACTCTACATTTATTTACTGGCTCACTCACTAATGCAGATCCAATATCTGGCTGTACTGATGTCCATTGGAATGACTGTCACATACAAATAGGATAGGCTACAATTTGAAATCATTTTACAATCTATCCTCAGGTGAGCAAAAAAAAATGTTTCCTTCCTCATGAGAACACTGGCAATAAAAGCTTCTCTCCAAGAAATAAATTGTGGAAAGGCAAGACCCCTATTAAAAGTTCAAGGAAATTCATGTAATACCACTGTCCTCATGCCTGGCCAAAACACAGCTTCCTTCCTCATCTGTAGCTATATTCCACCCTTTCATCTCACAGCCCACCAACAGCACTCTCTGACAGACCACCTCAATATAGTGAGGGGCCATTATCAACTTGCTCAGCTTATCCACACATCTGATTGCAGACTTGGACCCTGGGTAAAATGACCAATAAAAACTAGCATATTATTATGTGTACATAGGATCAATGCCATGGATTTACAGGAGAGGCAAAGTTTGCTTGATAAAAATCCTTGGCATGCAAAGTTCAGGAGCAGAAAATTTATTTCCCTAGAGCTGTTGTAAAGCACCTACAACTTCTAAGGGTATAAGTAAAATACAAATCCAAAGACAAAATAAGCTTAAAGTAAGGATTAGAGAAACACACTGAAATATTTGTTTGAACTCTTGAAGCAGCAGCCAAAATCAACATTTCAGCATCTCATTGGATTAAAATAAGAAAAAATAAAAACATCACCCTGCTTTGAAATATTCACTGTTGAGAGAAGTTCAAATGGCTAGCCACCTCTGTATAGGTGTGGTAAAGCAATAAAGCATCCAATTGTCAAAACATCTGCTACTGGATACTTGGCACTATTATCATAAAATTTATCTTCAACTGAATGAGTGTGTAATGAGTTTGGGGAGGAAGTTGAAGTGTAAACTTGGACAAAATAATTCATTTGTCAATCTTACTTTGAAGCCTGTCCATCATCAGTTTTCTTCTCATTTGAGGAGCCAGGAGCCATGTACGTCTTATACCTAGAATTACATTAAAAAAAAAAAAATCATATAAGTGCATCAGAATAGTGCCATCTGTAAAGCTGGAAGCACTAACAGAGAGAAAAACCTTCTGTATTGATGATAACTACCATGAATATTAAATTCTCCAAATAATCCAGCCACACTACAGCTTTTATAACTGGAGCAAAAGAACAAAATGAGCATCTACACTTTTTACCACTGAGCATCACCACTTTCAAACCCCTCAAGCCTAAATTAATCCCTTGCTATTGCAACCCCCACCTCACCACTACCTCTGTTCTGTGGGGTGAACAGCTGCAGGTTCACTGGCCACAGAGAGGCAAGTCTCACTGCTAACTACCTCACCCTCTTTCCTCCATACCTCCCACACAGCAGTGACTGCCGAACCAGCTTCATTCCCCTTCCACCTCGGGCTCCAGAAGGTCTCCAAAGCTCAGCTCTAGCTAGCAGACACCTGAAACCCAAGTCCAGGAAGCATCTTACTCATAATATCCTCCTCATTAAATTCCTCCTACTAGCCTTAAGAGCACTTCTTTCTCCAGCATAAAGCAAGGAACATGAAAATAAAATACTACTTCAAAAAGCCACTGCTCTCCAGTTTATCATCTATCCTGAATACCTTTTTTTCTGATCCTTTACCTTAACCTATATGCAAAACCTTCTCCCTGCTGCATTCTTCTTTACATTTAAATAGACAAATGTATCACTGAGGCTTTCATGCTGGTCCGAGGACAGAATTATAATTATAGGATGATTAATTTATTATTATTTTCAGAAGTGACTAAGGCTACGTGCTGAAGTTGGTACTTTCTGGGAATGCCCTTGTGGGAAGTATTGAATCATAACGTTTTACTCCACCCTCCATTAAGAAGGGCCTGGCAGCACAGAGATTATAACAGAGACAGGACTGTAATCCTTAAAAACCCCAGGATTACACCACAAGGAAACAGGAAGAAATCGATCTTGCAACAGAATTACATTATATGTGATTTTCTAATGAAGTGCACAACCTAACAAAATAAACAAGAGACCTGCCTGTTAAAAGCCACTGAATAATGGAAATGCATTAAAATTTATAAGGACAATTCGTTTTCTTCATTGAAAATATCAACCTTTATTAAGTAGACCCAAATTTACAGGTACTAGGTAAACTAAATGTATGCAACCATCTGTGGTCAAGGAGGGGAAGTATAAAAGTTGCATTTATAATCAACTACACTTCCTTACGGTAGTACGAAGTATAGTCAGCTACTGGGCAGCACCACATACCACACACATTACAGGAAAAATACATCATTTCTTCCTACAGTCACAAGTCCTGATAAAGAGGAGTTAGAAGCTAGGAAGAAGAAACTGATGATTTTTATGTAGCAAGAAGAAAAATGGCTGCAAATAAACCAAGGATATTCATTCAGGTGTTGTTCACAGTACTAAGCATCCACAAGATTTTTATGTGTTCCCCTAAGTAATCACAGGTACACTTGAAACAGGTACACAAGGTACACAGGTACACAAGTGAATACACTTCAAAAAGCTGAGAACAAAGTTCTGACAGTCCAAAGGTCCAGCTTACCCCCTCAAAAGCACCCAGCTGGAGGTGTCTTGGCAGGAACTGAAGGAAGGAGCGAGCACAAAGCAGCTTTGCCACGGCAGACCCCTGAGAGCAATCAGGTAGTAGCTGACAAGCAACCAGTTAATCTACAGCCACAAAACTCTCACACTAACCAAATAGAAATTTTTACAGACATGTCAAAAGTTTCTGTAGTCTTCTTCAGCCAAAGTTAAAACTGACATTCAACAATAATGTGCTCCCAGCAGCACTCAGATAAACAAAAGGCACAGCGTGTTTTAAGGTTTGGGTTGGAAGGACCCAAAGAATCCTAGAATGGTTTGGGTTGGAAGGAACCCTAAAGATCACCTGGTTCTAACCCTTCTGCCATGGGCAGGAGCACCTTTCACTAGACCGTATTACTCAGAGCTCCATCTTGCCTGTCCTTTAACACTGCCAGGGATGGGGCATCCACAACTTCCCTGGGATACCTGTTTCAGTGTCTCACCATCCTCAGTGAGATAGTGAGTGAAGGATTTCTTCCTAATATCTCACCTAAACATCTAAATCCTCAGACTGGTGCTTTAAACCCATGCAGAATCCACTATAATTGCCACCTCTCATTTTCCCCCCGGCATCCGTCATTTTTGAAGGAAGCCCACAGTCAATGGTTTCTGTAGGGAAAAGCTCTTATTCGGTGCTCGTCCATCATCAGGAAAAGCTGAAGTCGCTGCAAAATTGATTTTACCCTGCTGTTCCCCTCGCTGCTGGCGGAGCGCTCCCCCGGCTCCGCAGACAGAGCAAGCGGCCCCGTCCGCCGACGCCGCGGCACGGCCGAAACGAGCGCCCGACCGGACGGACGCCTGCGCCCGCCGCCCCCCGTGCCTACCCACCCGCCGCCCCCCGTCCCTACCCGCTCTCCGCCCCCGCGGTCCGGCCACCGGGGCTGAGAGACACGGCGGACACCCCACCATCCACCGGGAGCGGACCGCGGGCTGCCGGGGCGCACGGCGGGACGCGCTTCTCACCGGGGCAGCGGGATCCGCCGCTGGGAAACGAGGAAAGCGGCTCGCTGTTCCCGGGCGGGCTGCAGGGACCCCAGCCAAGCCGCCTCCCGCCAGCGGCGGCACCGCCCCGCCCCGGGCCCGGTTAACTCCCTGCGCGCCGGGGAGGCTGCGGGAAGCGCCGTGCTCCGGGCGGGCACCGGGCGCGGCTGTGGCAATGATGCCGGGAACGGTGGGGATGCAGCCGGCGTGCGGGGAGCGCGGGGCTCCGGGCATCGGCGGAGAGCTGCTGCCAAGGGCACGGGCGTTCGGGAGAACCTTATCGTGGAGATAGATACGGATACAGATACAGATGCAGATACAGATGATACAGACGCAGGTGTCGGCCGAGGATGGCGGAGTCGGGTCGGTGCCTGTGCCTGCCCTTGTGCGTGTCGGTGCGCACACACCGTGATCCCGCTCTCATGGGCATCAGGGCACTGCAACGGCGGTGCGACAAAAGAGCAGAGACGGCTTCGGCTGCTGGAAGCGTAAATTTAACATTGTTCGTACAGTCACTGAAAACACCAAACCCACAATCCTGCAGTGAAATTTTAAAAGGAAGTTTTCCTACCAGAACCACACTGTAGTTTGTCATAGTAGGGAATACTGGGGAGACGGAGCAACTAAAATCTTCATGGCAGAGAACTTTCCGTGTCTCAGGACAGTAAACACATTAGGCACAAGGCATTGCCGAGATGTATTTATTAAAAAATCATGTATTGGGCATTTAGATTAAAATTTTTTCATATCCTCTCTCACACCAAAGGACTTTGTATGGGAAGAGAGAGAGATCCCTTGCACAGATGCATTTCTAGGCATAAACGACATGCAAGAGGAATTGCTAAGAAACTCAGAAAAATGTCATCTGTTCAGGTTGTTTGGATTTCCAGTGGGTGAAACAGGACAGGTTCATAATCCATCTTCCAGTTTCCTTTTCTTTAAATATTTGTCAAGACTTCCAAGCTACAGTAGTGGACAAACACCTTAGAAAAGTTTAATTCTGTGGAAGAAAGTTTTCCTTTAAACAGGAATATTACCTACCCCTTCATCTCAAGATCCAGTGAAAAGTCTACTTTAGCTTTCAGGTTGTTTTCCATTCAGCTATATATTAAGCAAATCAATGTAAATTGCTAATTTTTATATAATAAGGTTACCATAGTTACGTTGTCTGAAATGTTCAATAAATTATGCATTTCTATGAGTCTAATAATTGGCAGTAACCTTTGCTCTCAGTTATCACTAAAAAACTTTAAATCTCCTTTTAGCTTCCTGGTTTTGTAGCGTAGTGTTTGAGTTTTCATTCCGTTTTGTAGTTTAGTGGAAAGGATACTAATGTCATTTAGAAGGGTGAAAAATACACAGCTACATACTGGGGTAATAATAACAATAGGCAACCAGGGTCAATTTTCAGGTTTTTGTATTGCAGGGATGAAAATTTGAGCTATGGAAAATAAGGCTGTCTGTCACAATCAAACGTATTCTCCCTTGTGCTCACCATAAACCATTTTCACAGTCAATTGGTGAAATAATTCAGTGCAGCTGTTTTACCCACGTCATTTTGATTGTTCAGTTATTCTGGATGTTTTGTATCATGACCACTATTAATAGAAGGACAAAATGTGCTAAGACTGAACTTCTTTATTTCTATTTCTAGCTTTTTCTCCCACACTATAACATAATATGTAACTACATTCTGAAAAAATATCTGTGGAGAAGAGCAAGAATATGAAGCTATTTATTTACAGAAAGAAATTGGGCTTCATCCTACATCTTTTACAACTCAGCCTGCATATTCAGCACAGATAATAGTATTTTAGATAAGCCCAAATCAAGGGAATTTTAGATGCTTCAGAAGCACATGGGGCAATTGAATTTTTGCTTGTATTGCTACACAAAGAAAGTTAATGAATACGTACCCTTGATCTTTGGAAGCTTGTTTGTATTTTAGTCTAGTCCAAAAAGACATAATTGGTTAGAATTATGTATTAGAAATATATTAGACTTCACTACAGTGAAATGGCTGTGTATAAAAGGAAAATTATTCTCCAGTCGCTAAACTGCCAAGTTATTGTTAAATCTTTACGTGGAATTCTCTTTTAGAAACATTTACACACTCAGTATTTTGGATGCAATTCATAAAATCTAACTGCACTTTTGTTTTATCTTTGGGGTTCCAAAGCAATCAGTATTCAAAAAAAAAAAGAAAAAATCTCACTACTTAAAGGCATTCAGGGCAGAAATAGAGCACAAGACAATGAAACAAATGTTTCAGCATTTAAAACAATAAGGCAAGATTTTGTAATAAGCACCCAGATTTTGACTTTGGCATTTCTCTGAAAAACAGAAATGGAAAACCAGAAGCTTCCACCACTTTTACATGGAACTGCTGATGACTTTGAAAACTGCCAGCTGCATGACTGCATTGACTCAGAAGTAAATAGAACAATGTGATTACTGTGATAAGGTGAATTCAAGCAGCATACTTCCATCTTTGGGTTCAGCTGGAGCTTTTGATTTCTTACACCACTTTGACTTCCCCTTGATGTCCCTTGGAAAACAGGCAAGTTACTTGTCTCGTGCAGCTCTCTGTTACTCTGAATCCACAGATTCCAGGACCACCCTCTTGTGAAGAGAAATCTCTGGCTGTTAATATTCTAACTCACAGTATTGAAACTGTGATCCATTCAGATTCAGTGGACCAACAGTGCAAAACAATTCTCTCCTTGGATTGACTAAGGAATGCTGAATACACATTAATGGCCATCATTTAAGTTGGAAAAGACCACCAGGATCATCAAGTCCAACTTAACTGAACACCACCTTGTCCAGCAAAGCCATAGCACTGTCATGTACAGTTGCTTCTTGAACACTTCCAAGAATGGTGACTCTACCACTTCCCTGGACAGCCCATTCCAATGCTTAACCCTACTTTCAGTGAAGAAATTCTTCCTGATGTCCAACCTGAATCTCTCCTGCCTGTTTCATCTTATTCTCTCAGTGGCTGGCCGGGAGAAACCAACATCCACCTGGCTACAAACTCCTTTTAGGCACTTGTAGAGTGGTAACGTCACCCCTGAACCTCCTTTTCTGCAGTCTAAACAGCCCCAGCTCCCTCAGCTGCCCCTCATAGGACTTACTTTCTCAAACCTTCACCAGTTCTGTTGCCCTTTACTGGAGTCACTCCTAAGAGTTGCGTTCCACATTTTCTCTCCCCTGTCCTGCTGGGAAGGGGAGTGGTAGAGAGGCTTGGCAGGCACGTGATATCCAGCCAAGGCCAACTCATCACAACTGGTCAGGTTTTAATGCTGTGAGCACCAACTCTGGCATCCCCTGATAGGGTGGCTGAGAAAACTGGATTTCCCCAACAGCTCTGCCTTCACAGCAAAATTAATGGTTTCAGTGTATCTGGACATAATTTGCAACACAAATTGTAAGTGAAGACAGATACAAGGTAAGTAACGTCACACACCACTAAAGTTACATCTTGATGTACGCTTTTTTTATATTTAGAAAAATTTGCTGAGTAGCCAATAACTGTATATTTAAGCATTTGAACATGTTTTCAGCCTTTTATTTTTTTTAAATACAATTTAGTTGAATTGTTCAAAATAATGGATAGCAAAGATGGACTCAGGTGCTAGGTCAAACAACATCAACAGCAAAATTTCTACAGTTTGCTGACAATTTTGAGGGTTCAGATTAGCAATGGTTTACCTATTTCCAATCAATTATTACATCAAGGTCCTAAAGTAACAGTATTAAACCAAATACTCTAAACATTCTGTTCAAATAAATATATATTTATTAATTAATTTTAGAAGTTTCAGGACTTGGATTCAAAGGTGCAAAATGTACTGAATGTAATCTGAAGAGGAAATTCTAAAAATTAAGTGTTTACTTTTCATGCTATTAGCAAAAAACATGGTAATGAAATTGCACCCACTTTCTAGTGGACTTTATAATCAATATTTAATTATTAATAAGATTTCAGGGATATATCCTAATCCAAGTAGATAAAATAGCAAGCATTGAAATATCAGTGCACCTTAACTTTTTCAAAATATTAAAGTACAACATCCATACATTGCTGTTTCAAAGTACAAACTTCTGCTGGTGTGAATAAACACAGTGATCTAGCATATAATATTTTTGTTGCAGTCAAGACTTCAGGATAGATAATTTTTTTATCTAACAGCTGAAAGTGCAGACATCATTGATAGCTGGGTCCATAGAACTGTTAACCAATGATTCAGCTTCTATATAACAAGACTAAATCAGGAAATGCCACCAGGTCTTTAATTATGTGGCTGAACACTATGACTGATCAATTAGTTCTTGTGCAGCAGGCACAGCAATAGAACTGTCCTAGAAAGCTGAGTGTCTGTTCAAAGTAAATGAGCTCTTGGGATGAAGAAGCAGTCTTTTCAGTGAAGGTTTGACTTTTTTACTGCAGGTATCCACACCAGTTCAATTCTTTCTATCTACATTTCATCCCATACTGTACAGTTCCCCTTCACCTTTCTTTGTGGCATAATTCATGAGTACAGCTGTACCTAACTGAAAAAACTTGTTGTTAATAGCATGCCTGTGTCTAGTCAAGTCAGCAGCAATATGGTAACCCTGTTTGAGAACAGCAAAGCAACAGTAGTCTCGTGCAGGAGAAAACCTCAGCTTTGCTTTATTTTGTTTATTATATTAAGAAAAGGTCTAGGACTAAGCACTGACAGCTGTTGTCTGTTCTTTAAAATTTGCTGCAATCAAGCCAAACAAAGTTCATCCATCTCGCAAACATCTCAATCAGGGATGAGTTAAGTTACAAAAATAATCTAGTCAACAATCTAGTCAACATGTAAATAGTGGGGTACATAGGCAATACAAAGCTTTAGTTCCCCCAAAAATCTTTCAAGTTACCTATTACATCCCTGAAAGGGTGGCTTTAACTCATTGCTTGCAGGTGGTGATTCAGATCGTTCTGAATCTGCAATAGGAAAAAAAAGATTAAAGTTTACAGAATAACTTCAACCATAATAATAAAAAGGTCAGCTAAAATTTTTGGCTTCTTTCTCATGTCAAAAATACACATAAATTCCACTACTTTTAATTTTGAATTAACAAGATAAACAAGCTACCTAAGAAATTTGCAGTATGATGCAAATCTCTATCCCAAAACAAAGGGATTATAGATTTACATACGGAATGGGTTGTATCTCCTTCCTGCTGTGTCTAGGGCTTATTCTGTGCAAGTAAGAACAGAGAAAGCTCCATCTCAAAAGGGAGCTGCAATGTGCTCATGCTGCCAATTGCTTTGGATGAACAGAAAAAAGTACACAAGTGGGAAAAAACTAAAAGCACTACTGTCAGTAATCACCTAAAAGAATGAAAAGGACACAGTCAAAACTGAAGGAAGATACACATCTGGATGAAACCATATTGTTAAGAGCATTAAAAGCAATCTCCTTTTACACTGTGATACAGAACAGATCTCAATCGGAATAGGTATGATTGCAAACAAAGGCAATAGAAGCAAAGTAGGTACCACATTATAAAAAAAAATTGAAAAATATAGCAACTCAAAACTTAGATGTATCTATATTTCAACCTATGCAGCACACTGACTTTTCATAAGCCTTTACAGAGTACCCATATTTTTCTTCTCTTTTGCCTAAGTGTTATAACCAAACCAATTTCATGCTTACTCTGAAAAATCTTCAGGTTTTCTTTGTATCTCAGATGTCTCATTAGAGGCACACATATTAAAGAAATCAACTATCACCAAATTAAGGAAATTGAGATTTTGAAATCCCCTTTAACTTTACTCAGAGTAATGGGAAAGAAAAATGTCAGCGCACAAGAAAGTTGAGCAGAATCTGAAAACAAAGAAGAATATTCAAGATTTTCTTTCATGCTGAGGAAGAGCATTTTTAGACTTCATGGTTGAATTGCTGGGTCACTGAACCTCTCAAAGCAGCATCCTCTGCATGATCAGTTTGGATACTTAAGTTAACTTGAAAAGTGGCTTCTTCATTTTCCTTCAGATCCAGACCGCAATCTGGCTTCATCCCTCAAGTTTTATGACATTTTTTCTTCTGAACAAAACCACACAACTTCTAGTTCTCTGTTTTCTCCTGATGCTTACCTGGAGGAAGAGGTTTTGCACACCAAAAAAAACCCAAAACCAATAAAACTGTAGATACATTAATGGAAGACAAAAAATTAATTCAGACAGAGCTGAAGTGGCAGAAAAAATTAAAATACCTGGCCTCTAAGACTTTCATACATCAATATATCAAGGCCAAGGGAATAATGACAATGCCAACATATACAAAAGGATTCCCTGACACAAATTTAAAAAAAAATAAATTCTGGTGCACGGAATGGGAGGTCCAATAGCATTTCCAAACATTGCTATAGAAAACTGATAGAGCCAGCAGGGTTACCAAAGCAAAAGGTCTTTGACAGAAGTAAGAGAAAATTTCCCACTCTTTAACCTTCGTATTTGTTTCCAAGTGAGGTCTTTCATAACTATTACTATTGTGCATGATAAAGTAAGGTTTGAAGGCATGACATTGGATAACTTTTTTTCCTTAAACTTCTGAAATTCCACTGTCTTCAATAATGTGCATATATTTATTTTGACAAATTTCTACAAGCAGTCATCTATTTCTTAAACACAAGTTTCAATGACACTTGTGACAGAAGTTTTTGGAAAAATATTAGGAGCAAAAGAATATTCATAACAACTAGGCAACAAATATTTTACAGTCTGCTTAAATTTAGGCAGGGTGGCTGTGTCCCTGCAGTATTTTATGGAAACATCACAGAGAAGCCCCTGGATCAGAACACAGAAGCCCCTGGATTGGAACAGAGCATACTGTAATTGTAGAGATGAAAAAAGTCCATGAAAGCGCCTGCCTTCACTGACTACAAACAGGAGCACTCCTTTCTTTAGCTGGTCATAGGGTATTGTAAACTAAGCACAACAATTCAATGTGTCTCACCATATTCAGAGAGCCACACAAATATTGAGGCTGCCCTCTGCTGTTACCTTGTGAGTCCAGCTGGTTTTAAAAGAAACAGCTTTCAATAATGTTACCTTCAGAGTGCTCACTATTTTCTGATGTTTCTTCAATCTTTTTTTCCCATCCAGTATTCTGCTGCAACCAGTCAGTCCCATAACCATTGCTTATTAATTTGCTAAAATTTACTGCTTCACTTTCTCTCTTAGCAGGCCTGTAAATACAAATATATTAAAGGAAAACCAAAGCAAAAAGTAAACAAAAATAGGGGCTAGGTGGAAAAAATATTTTGCACAGAAAAGACCTTATAATTTATTTCTAATTATAGCATTAATTTAAAAATGTAACCATTTATAGCCTTATAATTTATTTATAAATAACAAAACATATATTTTACATGTAATCATCTAAGAAGAAAAACCAAAAATAAACAACCAAAAGCACAGAACTATGCCTGATTTAGTACTGTACAAATTTACATGAGAAGAGACATCTGTTTCATTGGAATTTTACATGTATAATGCTTACACAGTTCTGATCTTAAAGACAAAAGGTGCAAAAGAATGTGTAAATGAAAAAGGCTGACAGTACTCATTCTGTGGTGCACAAAAGTGAAATTATGTTACAAATTTTCTATTAAATTCATTTGACAGTTTAATCACTTATTTGGCAGCATTAACATAGTTCTAAAACATACTAGGACTACTGATGACTGAGCAATAAATTTTTAAGACAAAGTATACAGAAACAATTCAGCTGTGCACACAGCTGATGATGTGATTATATCGCATCACAAATTACATAAAAATTTGCTTAAAATTCCTCTTTCAGGTGTTCATCAGAGCATTTTTGCTCTGTATGGCCTTATAAAGGCAACAGTTTATGTCTTTTCTTAAAGTGTCAGTCCTACATGTTTCTATGTAACCTACATTGACAGAACTAACAATGTAGATTATAATTTTCACCTGTTCGCTGGTATTAAGAAAAAAAAAAACAAGTTTAGAATACCAAAAAATTCTGCTACATGAAGATATGCTACTTTATGCTTAGTTTCGTAACACAAAGTTATATCAAATAATTTTCTAATACGAGTTAAAGTACTGTTATTTTAGTTGCTTTAGAGGCTTTTAAAACTATTTTAGTATCACATATGAAGCAAATTTAACAGCAATAAATATCCACAAGGTCCATACACATATCTACTAATTCCTGCATTTTCATAAGGAGCAATTTTACTTGTACACATGAATAGTTGCAGGCTTAGGTGTTCAATGATTTTCAAAAATGTACTACTTACACGGGTGGGAAGGAAAGCTTATTTTCTCCACTAAATTCCTTGTTAGTAGAAACAGTTGGCATTCTGCTTGGATATTTAGGGGTTATAGGTGGAAGCTTTACCTGTGTTAGAGAAATCTTAGCTCAAAAAAAAGGAGTTATGAAGAAAATAACCAGGAAGATTATATGATAGCATGGCCTTCAAAAGTGAGGATGATATTAAAGGCCTGAATGTATTCAAATTTCCATGTCTTATGTACATTATTTCCATAAGAACTAGTAATGGATTACTGAGGAATAACAAAAGATAAAGCAGCCCCTTAGTTATTCTACATGAGATTAGCTGCTTTCTCTCTCCACAATGTGCTTTACACAAGCCTTTCCCTCACAGTACACTTCAAATTAAGCCTCAAATCCAAAACTTATCCACAGCAACCTCTCATCTTGGTCCATTTGTTTGTATGCAGAATATGAAAACAGACCAGCCTCACTAAAGTCAGGAGGACTAGAAATTAACATATGGTTTAACTGCTACTTCTTTTTCAGTTTGTTTGGATTTTGTTTTTTAATAAAAAGCATAAAACATCCTATATAATAAGAAAAGAGTTGTGGTATATTAATTAGAGAGGTTTGATATTCAAACAAATACATACATATATATATATATAGGGAAAGCCTACAACAGAAAAATATATTTTACTTTTATCATCTTTCCAATGAGAGGTAAAGAAACTCAGTGTTGACTAAAAGACTGAAATATGACACCTGGAAAGCCAGGGAAAGACAACTCACACTCCAGAACTGAAAGTGGGAAAACCAGTAAGTAGTGGAAAAACATGAGCAACACAAACCAAACTCTTTATTTTAACTTTGATCAAAATCAACAGCTACTAAAGGGTCAACTTACCTCCCTCTCAAATAAAAGGATGAAATTAAATATCCTCAACAACTCCCTGATATTTTTCACTAAATAGTTGCTAAGAAATTCTGAGTTAAAAAAAAACAGAACATCTTTAAAAACTACTTACAGTTTCCATTACTGCACAAAGAAAAGTGGACAAGGGGGAAGTCCTGAAGATAGCACAGAATTTTCAAAGCTTATTAACAAAGTTTTTGTGTTACACTAATATATCCTTTTAATTAGAACCTATATATTATTTGACAATTTTATTTTTTAAAAATGGAACACATGAGAGTGCCCCATGGAATAAATAAGAGATATTACTTGCAGGTTATTTACAAACAAATCAGGAGAGAGTAACTAAAAGTGAAATGTATCACTCTGTAAACTTACAAGCACCTTAAGGATAACAATACTTTCCACCTATATGGACATAGATATGGCAATACAGTAAACAGAGCAAAAAATTATGAAGTGCAAAAATTAGATGCATGAACAGCAGTCACACTTGGATTCCAGGCACTACAAAACACCCATGAAAACCTCTATAAGGAGAAGATTCCAAAATGTAAACACACCAAGGACTTCTCAAGGAGCTTGTGCACAGTGAGTATGGAAAGAGCAAACAAAAGTATAATGGCCTTTGAATACACCTAATTAGGAAGCCAAAAAGAAAAGGCAGATCTGAATGTTCAGAGAATGTGTTTTCTTATTATCTTGAAGAAAGTGAAGCCTGGACAGGCAGTTGTACTGATTCTGAGCTAGGATGTCAATGCAAACACGTGTGAAGTCAGTGAAACCCCTTCCAACTTCAGTGGAATCAGACTGGGCCATTTGCCAAAGAAGAAGAGCTGAGATTAGCAAGAGCACACAGTGATATCAGAGGCAGCTACGTGAGAGGAAAAGGAGGGTCTTTGTCCAACCTGGAGGTTAAAAACCACATTACCTGCTTAGAACTGCTTTTCAAGTTTGTTCACACTTCTTGCTGAAGCAGCCTATTTGTGTTTAACATTTCAAAAATGCCATCCCATTGTGCAGAAATGCTAGCACTGCCTTCCCTCTATCACCAGACTGGACCACTTCAGATCTGACACGCAGGTTTCAGATCCAGGACACAATTACCTACAGTTTCAATTGACAAAAACAACCTCAGGTGACATTTGTCACATGCTGATGTCAGGATGGCACACAGGGCAACACAGAAACACAACTCAATTTGATAGGATAAACAAATAGCAGATGAAGAGAGATGAAATTTCCCTCTTGGCATCAAAAAGAAGCAAAAGGAAAGGAGGCCTAGTAATTAAAGAGTTAATTAAAGGACAAAGAGCAGAAGCTAGAGAGATTTTTACTAGAGACAGAAAAACGTTCAAACTGTCCAAAATAAAGTCAAGAAAAAGAAAGAGGAGAAGAAGGTAAAGAGAAAAGTCTTGAAGGCTGTGAGCAGGAGCATTATTTTAAATATTACCTTTCTTGGCATTAAATGAGAGGCTAGCTTATACTGCAGGGATCAAAACACTCCCTACTGTTCAAGTAAACTAATCAATGACAAAAGTGGCAAAGGAACAGACCAGAATTGGCTTTGGAGGGCACCTGCGATCTGTTCAGGTGCTATTTGTTACTTTGCTGGGCAAATTCAGCATTAAAAGCAGACTCTTGTGCCACTACACTCCAATGATTACAGCTGAGGGGGCTTTTTCCCTTTGACAAGTCTCTATTTAGTAGCAGCCATCAATTTTCCCAGATAAAACAAACTACACAGGGCATTTTTTTTTACAAACAAACTACACAGGGCATGTTCTTGGTTTAAAGTGTTTTCTCCCTCTGTGAAGAGATGGTAACAATATACTCTAAAAATTACTATGTTTATTACAAATACATATTTATTAATCTTGGATTAAAGAAATATGACATAGAATATGCATTGTGCCTGGCTAGTATATGAAGACCAATGGATATCTGCTGACAACATGGTAAGATAAAAGCCTTTAGATGAAATCCTGGTTCCTGTGTGATCAAGGACAAAATTCTAGATTACTTTTCAAATCTCTCTCTGATGTAAAATCCTGGCCTCAGATGAGCAACCATTTTGCACATACATAACTAAGTACATATGCATATATACACAGACATTTCAGGCAAGTGCCTGAAAGAGAGAACTTGGGAGATGAAGGAGTAATCTTACTGGTGGGCTGCAGGGATATTGCCAAATGCTGATGCAAATTCTGATGACACCTCCAACTGACCTCTCATCCATACAGGCCTCCCTCCTTCTTAAGGTCACAGCTTTTTCAACCCAATCCAGCTGGTCCATAAGATGCACAGGCAAAAGGACCACTGAATCACAGAATGGTTTGGCTTAAAGGGTTCTTAAAGATCATCTAGTTCCACCCCCCTGCCACAGGGACACCTTTCACTAGACCAGGTAGCTCAGAGCTCCATCCAGCCTGACTCTGAATACTTCCAGGGATGGGGCATCCACAATTTCACTGGACAACTTGTGCCAGTGCCTCACCACTCTCACAGTAAAAAATTTTTTCCTATCATCTAGTCTAACCCTACTCTCTTCGAGTTCAAATCCTGTCACAAATCCCCTTGTCCTGTCACTACATGCCCTTGTGAAAAGTCCCTCTCTATCTTTCTTGCAGGGTCCTTTCAGGTACTGGAATGTCATAACTAGGTCACCCCAAAGCCTTCTCTTCTCCTGGATGAACAATCCCAACTCTCTCAGCCTTTCTACATAGGAGAGCTGCTCCCTTCCTCTGATCATATTTGTGCCTTCCTCTGGATTCCTCCAACAGTTCCCTATTTTCCCTGTGCTGGGGCCCCCAGAGCTGGATGCAGCACTGCAGGTGGGGTCTCACCAGAGCAGAGCAGAGGGGCAGAATTCCCTCCCTTGCCCTGCTGGCCACGTTGCTTTGGATGCAGCCCAGGACACATTTGGCTTTCTGGACTGTGAGTGCCCATGGCTGGGTCAAGTCCACACTCTCATCCACCAGCATCCCCAAGTCCTTCTGGGCAGGGCTGCTCTCCATCTGTTCATCCCCCGCAGCCTGTGCTGATAACAGGGGTTGTCCCAGCACAGGTGCAGGACCTTGCACTTGGTCTTATTAAACCTTGTGAGATTTCCATGGGCTGCTTCTCCGTGGGCCAGAAGTCCATTACTTTGCCATGAGCACATAGGTTAAATCCTTCATGCATTACTACTCTTTGCTGATTTGCAAAATCCCCATGTAATGGTCCCCTGGATCTCCAGTCCTCCTCAACATAGCAGCAACCACAAGGAAAAGTAGAGATTTTAATACTTCAGAACAAAGCAGCATAAAGCCTTAAACCTTCAAAGCAAAGGCCCACTTGGGAACAATGTTTTCCAAACAGAGCAGAAGAGGTACCCTTAGAGGTTAAGCGGTTTTGCACTTGTTCCTAAGTATGCCCTTTGGGATTTAACTCCACAATTGCATCATGCATGTCTCTTCTGAATAACTGCTTAGTCACACTGGACGGAAAAATATTTTCAATACATTCAGTCTCATACTATCAGAAATACCTGAGGTAGTTTTCTGCTGCAGTGCCATCATGTAGACAAATAAATAAATTGAACATTCCTTAGGAATTTGCCTGTGGTGTTTTGGAATATATTATTCTTACCTTTCAACATACAAGATGTATTGCAAAAAACTAAACTTGAGACTCTTTGGTAGGGCTAGTTTCATTGTCTCACCTGGAAGACTCTTTGGGAAGGTACTTTAAGAGCATGGCATAGAAACTTCCCAAAAGAGGATATTCAAGAAGTAGCTGTGAAAGAAGCACCATGTGACATTTCAAGATACCTGACGTGCTTTTCAGTGTACAACAAAGATACTGTGAAGCACAGCCAAACGAGAGATAGCGGTGTGGACGTAGAGCTAAACGTACCAACACAGAGTCTGTGTTCCCAGGCACCTAATCTTACAGAAAAAAGACTTGGTAGAACCTTAGGCAAAACTTCACTTCAGCTTGCAGGAGAATAGTGTAAATTATATAAGAGGGCCTCAGCATATTAGCAATCTGAGCTGAATATATAACATATATTCACTGTGCATTTAGTCCTAAGTGAAGCGCATGACTGAATGAAACAGGGAACACATGAAACTTTCAGATACATGACTGAATGAAACTGGGTCTCAACCAAACTCCACCAAAACTGAAAGGAACCTCAGTTTCACTTTACAAGTCAGTATATGGGCTTGAACTACTATTATCAAAGTTAAGTTTGACTCTTAGAGCACTGAATGTAATTGGTTCTTAAGTAATGGAGTGAGGAACAGCACTTCCTCTCCATCCTAGCTCAGTTCCTTTAAGAGGCACAGCAGCAAGTCAAGTTTTTATTTTCAGCACCTTAAATCTATGATAGAAAAAATATATGGAAGCTTCACCTATAAGCATCAGGCAAATTACAGTTTAAACATAGGTTGCTTGTTTGCCTGTTGCCACAGACCCAGTAAACATTCCCAAGCCTATTCAGTAATGAAGTGTTCCCATTTACACAAGACATCATTCTGAATTTGCACCAGTTATTCATCTCAGCAAAGGCTGAGGACTTTTTTTTCCTAAAGTGCCCAACATCTGCCTTTCTGTTGAAGGGAGGTACTAGTGTTCAAGTACATCAAATGTCCTTCCAGGTATACCCCAAAGGCCTATGGCAGATGCAGCAACTGAGTTTACAGAGGATATTTAGAAAACATAAGGCTTCAGTATCTAAACTGGGCAGGGGCAGGGAGGGTGAAAGAGGGAGGATAGCAGAGAGGTCTCCAAGACAAAACACCAGTGTCAGTACAGAAAGGTTTGTTTGGGGCACAGCTTGTGTTATACTTCCTTTGTCTTGGATACATCTTTCATTCAAAGACAGATAACACAGTATCTTTGGGCAGTCCAAATTTAATTTCAATTTCAAACTAAATTAAACTCCTTTTTCAGAATAGTCTTCTGTTCTCATCCTCTTTCTTCGTCACCCAAGATTACTGAACAAATGTCTCTTCACCAAGAATGAATTGCAGAGGAAATAAAGCATAAGAATAAAACTAACTACTGCTTTTTATTTATACTGACGTATATATACCATATAATGTGATGGGAAACTGTGTTTCTGGTTCTCACACTACACCTGCAGCACTTAAGAAAACATGTCTTTCTTCTTGTTCTCAAACTGCAATATAAAAATTGATTCTGGAATACAGAAACATGGATTACAGCTTCCCTCCTATAAGAAGCAACAGAGATGTGTTCACAAGCCCTACAAACAAAGCATTATCACGGGGTGCCTCTCCATCCTACCTTCTTTTTCTCTGCATGTTCTTTGTCCTCAGCCTCCCGCTGCCAAACACTTTCAGTATCAAACTCAAAAGGCCCTCTTCTTGTCTCATAACTCTTACTGTGATGGTCATCAGCAATAAACTCTCTGTGAACCATATAATCTGGTAGAGAGGAAACACAGCTCCTGCAGGCAAAGATTTAATGCTTGCTTGTACAAGGTATACAAATCCTGCACTCTAGTACAGAAGCATTCAGAAATGTTAATAGATGAAGAGGGAGGCCAAGATGTGTTGGGCCTCAGCAATCTTACCATGTCTTCTCAATCCTTGCAGTATTGGCACTGTGTGAGTACCAGTCAGGTGCAGCACATGCTGCTGGATGGGACTTCATTACCACAGGAGTGTAGTGCCTCAGTAGGTCTGGAAAGAAAAAGACAAAAGCCAGTACTTTTCTGACTTCTTATGTAGTTGCAAAAGTGCTACCTTTGTTTTCAGATTGCTGTTTTGTCAGGAAGAAATTAATCTCCCCATTTTTTCCACAACTTTATTTCAAAAGTCCAGAGGATCCTTCTGTAGCATCTACAAACACTTTACACCACACTCAAGCAAAGCCAAAGAAAACAAAGAAAAATCAAAGAAGCAAGACAGATGCTCACCAGGTCGCCCTCCTTGCTTTGCCAGCCTCACATAAGCTGAATCAGCCTCTTTGATCCACTTCCTGTGGCACCCAGACAGTGGCACTTCATGGGGAGCCCTTGAAAAGTCACTGAGACCCAGAATCTGGGAGGGAAGTGGGCTCTTCTCTGGTTGTTTGAGTGGCATGGGGTATTGCTTCCTGCAATAATGGAAAAGAAGATATTTATGGTAAAAGTTAACTGATAGCATCCCTTTTTCGGGCAACTTAACAAATTGAGCCCACCTGGAACATGAATGAGGTGCTACATTTCATCGTGAAGACAATAGACCAGGCTTGCTCATTCTGGAGGATATAGCACAAGCAATTTCTGGAGAATCACAAGCAAAACACTTTTGTTTCAGTTCTGAGACAACATTGAAGTTTTCCTGTAAAGTGCTCTCATACAGAGGATCGTGCCTCTTCATTCAGAAAACTATTTCCAAGGACACATCAAAAGCAGTGAGAAGCACACAAGACAGCAGAAAACACTTCAGTCTTTGCTTTCCTTTCCTTCACATGTACTAACTAAAAGCAAAGACAGTAGCTGTCCATTGGCAGGTCTTTATTTGTTAAGCCAAACCCAATCCCCAAATAAAAAGAAATTTAAAAATCAACACCAAACGCCCTACTTCTCCATGCATTACTTTCTCAACTTATAGTGAGCAAAAGAAAACATAAACAAATCCTTCAAAATAGGAAAATGAAAATCCTTCAAAATAGAAAAATAGGCAGATAGATAAGAAAAGCGCAGTACGAGGTATTGTGCCATAAAAGATGCACAGGCACTTACCGGAGCGACTCCAGCTGCAGCTGATGCCGTTCCGTCGGTGTAAGGACACCACTTCCAGGCAGCAGCTCACTGAGGAGCTCCTGGCACACACACACACGGGCTGGCTGCGCCCAAACTCAACCCCAATAAACAGCCGAGGGCGCTGCCTCTCCCCGCGGTCCGGGACGCAGAGGCACCAGCCGAGCCCGCTGCCGCCTCCCGGGCGGCTCCGTCCCCCGGCGCTCTCCCGCTGACGGCGCTCGGGGTCCCCGCTGCCGCCGTGGCTGCACCTCAGGGACCGAAGGGCGATTCCCCGAGGCGCGAGCCGCAACTCCCGGGGAAGGGGCGGGATGAAGCCTGAAGGGGAGACGCGGACAGAGCCGGACCCCGTCGGGGGCGGAGCGGGGCAGCCCGGCCCGCGGTACTTCCCTCGCTCTTTCCTTTCTCCTGCGGGGTGGAAGCTCGGCGCGTTGCTCTCCGCCGCCCGCAGCAGCAGGGGTGCAGAGCGGAGTGGGGGCGGCTCCCGGCGGGCTCCCGGCTCGGGAAGGGAACTTGGCCAGGTTGGTGTTGGCCTGTTCCTCCTGAGGGTGCAGAGACACCAGTGAGGCTCCCACACAGCTCTGTCTGGCCTCCTGCCACCCCATCTGCTCTCCATACATCTGACTATTTTATTGCTCCATCAGGCCTTCAATAGAAACACCTGTTTCTTCAGACATCCCATTTTCAAACCACCCAACCATCTACTCAATGATCCTTCCATCCAATCTTCCACCCACATAAACTAACTTCCTTCCTTCCTTCCTTCCTTCCTTCCTTCCTTCCTTCCTTCCTTCCTTCCTTCCTTCCTTCCTTCCTTCCCTCTCTCAACACCCCACCCCTTGACCACCTCATCTCAAGGTTGCCTGCTACTCTCCACATCCTCTCCCACATCCTAAACCCACACTGTCCTCTCCTGGGGGGTGGACCCATGGCTACCTCAGCCAATGCTCACCGCCTCCTCAGCCTGTCGCTTGTAGGCCTTGACCTTCAGCTGGAGCTTGTCCACAAGGTCCTGAAGCCGGACCATATTTTTACGGTCCTCCTCCGTCTGTAGGGTGAGACACATATGGATCATGACCTGACCCTACCTGCACTTGGAATCACCACCCAAGCTACAAGAGTCAGGAGACAGTTAATGATGTTCTTGGGGAGTGGAGCCTCTCAAGATCTGTGGGTGGCTTCAGCTCTGAGAGCAGGAGGTGGATGTCTTCTTGCCCCTGATGAGGTCCTATCTGAGGTTATGGATCATGCTCCCATAAGACCCCATGGATACTGGACACTGAGAGGTGGCCTGGGTAGCTCATGGCCCAGACCATGTTCTGGGTACCCACGTACATACAGTGGGTGGTCTCTTATCGAATCTAGACAGCCTGTGTCTCTCTGGCCAGCAGGTCAGCCATGTTTACCACAGGAGTGTAGTGCCTCAGTAGGTCTGGAAAGAAAAAGACAAAAGCCAGTACTTTTCTGACTTCTTATGTAGTTGCAAAAGTGCTACCTTTGTTTTCAGATTGCTGTTTTGTCAGGAAGAAATTAATCTCCCCATTTTTTCCACAACTTTATTTCAAAAGTCCAGAGGATCCTTCTGTAGCATCTACAAACACTTTACACCACACTCAAGCAAAGCCAAAGAAAACAAAGAAAAATCAAAGAAGCAAGACAGATGCTCACCAGGTCGCCCTCCTTGCTTTGCCAGCCTCACATAAGCTGAATCAGCCTCTTTGATCCACTTCCTGTGGCACCCAGACAGTGGCACTTCATGGGGAGCCCTTGAAAAGTCACTGAGACCCAGAATCTGGGAGGGAAGTGGGCTCTTCTCTGGTTGTTTGAGTGGCATGGGGTATTGCTTCCTGCAATAATGGAAAAGAAGATATTTATGGTAAAAGTTAACTGATAGCATCCCTTTTTCGGGCAACTTAACAAATTGAGCCCACCTGGAACATGAATGAGGTGCTACATTTCATCGTGAAGACAATAGACCAGGCTTGCTCATTCTGGAGGATACAGCACAAGCAATTTCTGGAGAATCACAAGCAAAACACTTTTGTTTCAGTTCTGAGACAACATTGAAGTTTTCCTGTAAAGTGCTCTCATACAGAGGATCGTGCCTCTTCATTCAGAAAACTATTTCCAAGGACACATCAAAAGCAGTGAGAAGCACACAAGACAGCAGAAAACACTTCAGTCTTTGCTTTCCTTTCCTTCACATGTACTAACTAAAAGCAAAGACAGTAGCTGTCCATTGGCAGGTCTTTATTTGTTAAGCCAAACCCAATCCCCAAATAAAAAGAAATTTAAAAATCAACACCAAACGCCCTACTTCTCCATGCATTACTTTCTCAACTTATAGTGAGCAAAAGAAAATATAAACAAATCCTTAGAAATAGGAAAATGAAAATCCTTCAAAATAGAAAAATAGGCAGATAGATAAGAAAAGCGCAGTACGAGGTATTGTGCCATAAAAGATGCACAGGCACTTACCGGAGCGACTCCAGCTGCAGCTGATGCCGTTCCGTCGGTGTAAGGACACCACTTCCAGGCAGCAGCTCACTGAGGAGCTCCTGGCACACACACACACGGGCTGGCTGCGCCCAAACTCAACCCCAATAAACAGCCGAGGGCGCTGCCTCTCCCCGCGGTCCGGGACGCAGAGGCACCAGCCGAGCCCGCTGCCGCCTCCCGGGCGGCTCCGTCCGCCGGCGCTCTCCCGCTGACGGCGCTCGGGGTCCCCGCTGCCGCCGTGGCTGCACCTCAGGGACCGAAGGGCGATTCCCCGAGGCGCGAGCCGCAACTCCCGGGGAAGGGGCGGGATGAAGCCTGAAGGGGAGACGCGGACAGAGCCGGACCCCGTCGGGGGCGGAGCGGGGCAGCCCGGCCCGCGGTACTTCCCTCGCTCTTTCCTTTCTCCTGCGGGGTGGAAGCTCGGCGCGTTGCTCTCCGCCGCCCGCAGCAGCAGGGGTGCAGAGCGGAGTGGGGGCGGCTCCCGGCGGGCTCCCGGCTCGGGAAGCGGCGGGAGCCGTGCAGGGACGCCTTCCTCTCAAAGAGGGAAGGGCGCCCTCCCACTGTGACCGCCCGCCCGGACCTTGCCCCAGCTGGGAAACTCCGTCCCAGGAGGGCAAGATCCGTCCTATATTCCATGGCATTTGCCATTCTGTACTATTTAATTTTTGCCTTCTGGCCGGTCCATATACTGAAAGCCTGCTGGTACCCTTTTGGGTCCTTGAGATACCCTGCTCTGAGATTTTCTTTGTGTTCCTGGAGCTGGCAAGCCACTTTATCCACCAATGCTGCTTTTTCATCTTTCCATGTCTGGGACCCAGGGGACGTGAAAGAACGATGGGATATAGTGGGAGAATGCGGAGGGATGGAGGCACGTGAAGAAAATGGTGGGGTGGTGGAACATGAAGGATATAGTGAGATGTAGAGGAGATGGAGAGCCAGAGGGGTGGTAGAATGGGGTCATGAGTCATGATGATGATGAGTCATGAAGATGCCGGGATGTGGAGGAAATGGAGATAGTGGGACATAGAGATTGTGGGATGTGTAGGGACATGGAGGAAATGGAGTGGTAGAGAATTTATAGGGATGGTGGGATATGGTGGGACAATGGCCCTTGGAGGAGATGGAGGGACAGTGAGAATGGAGGGTAACAAGTTGGAGGAGACATGGTTGTTGGGCCAAGGGGTGGTGGAACGATCCATGGAGAGGCCAGACAGATGAAAGCATTTGAGACAGAAGGACAGTGGGACATGAAGGACAGGGGAAATGAAGCATGGTGGGTAGTGGGACAGAGCAGTTAGGCTAGGGGAAGCAGCTAGCAGCTAGGGGAACACTGAGGCCGGAAGCAGCACAAGCTGCAAGCTCAGGAACCAGGACTGACCCAAGCTCTGTGCTACATGTGGAGGTACCAGATGCTGCTCCCCACCTCCTGAGGACCTTCCCTCCTTAGTCCTCTGTGCCCTCAGGCACATCTCTTCCCACACACAGATATGGATTGGTGTGAGGCGTGTTGAGATACCGTGAGGCAGTTTGAGGTCGAGGTACACCCCATGGGTGAAATCATATTGCACTGTGGGGTGGGCTGCAACATCCTGTGGGGTGCACCAGGTCCACACAGGTTGGCAATCCACAAAATTTTTAGGATTGGAAGGAACCTCAGAAGATCATCCAGTCCAACCCACTGCCAAGGCAGGGTCACCTAGAGAATTTACACAGGAATGTGTCCAGTTGGGTTTTGAATGTCTGCAGACAGGGAGACTCCACAATTTCCCTGGCTGCCTGTTCCTGCGCTCTGCCACTCTAAATGTAAAGAAGTTCTTCCTCATGTTGAGGTGGAACTTGTTGTGTTTTAGTTTATGGCCATTGCTTCTTGTCCTGTCTCTGGGCACCACTGAAAAGTCTGGCACTATCCTCTGGACACCCGCCTTTGAGATGCATTGATGAGATCCTCTCTGAATTTTCTCTAGACTTAGGCCCAGCTCCCTCAGTCTTTCCCTGGAGAGATGCTCCAGATCTCAGATCATCTTCATGGCCTCCTGGACCTTCTCCAGTAACTCCTTGTCTTTCTTGTGCTGAGTAGCCCAGAACTGGAACCACAGCAGATGTGACCTCACTATGACCGAATAGAGGGGCAGGATCATCTCCTTCGACCCACTGGTCACACACTTCCCGATGCACTCAGGACACTATTGGCCCTTCTGGCCCTAAGGAAACACTGCCTGCTCATAGTCAACTTGTTATCCACCAAGACTCCCAGGTCCTTCTCCACAGAGGTGCTCTCTTATCTGATTCAGCAGTGGCCTCATATTTTCCCTAATTTTTCTTTTGCTGACATACTTGTAAGAAGCCCTTCTGGTTGTCCTTGTTGTCCCTTGCCAGATTCAATTCCAAGGTGACTTTGGCCTTCCTCACTGCATCCGTGAATGCTCTGACAATGCTTCCATGTGGCCTGTCCCTTTTACCACATGCCATAAATTTCTTCATAAATTCCAGATTTACTAGAAACTTGTATGGGCTCCATCCATATTACATGTACCATACAATGGGATAACCCCACCCTTCCCACATAAATCCAACGCCACGCAAATGGCTGCTGCTCAATGGTTTTTATTGGCTTTGCAAGCTTGGGGGGCTAGGGGGGGTTGGGCACTTGGAAGTCTAAATGGGACAGCTGCGAGTTCAGGTAGGATACTTGGGGATCCGGATCTTCACTCTTCATTGAGTCCCTTCTGATGGAGAATGAGAAAAAGGGGCTGTTGTGGGGCTGCCATGGGGTGGCCTATGAGGCACCTGTGGGCAGGGGAAAGTCCCACCTTGGCTCCAATGTCGCGGCTCTTGGCCCGCAGCTTGTTGACCTGGGACTCGGCGATGTCGGCACGCTCCTCTGCCTCATCCAGCTCGTGCTGTGCCTTGCGGAACTTGGCCAGGTTGGTGTTGGCCTGTTCCTCCTGAGGATGCAGAGACACCAGTGAGGCTCCCACACAGCTCTGTCTGGCCTCCTGCCACCCCATCTGCTCTCCATACATCTGACTATTTTATTGCTCCATCAGGCCTTCAATAGAAACACCTGTTTCTTCAGACATCCCACTTTCAAACCACCCAACTATCTACTCAATGATCCTTCCATCCAATCTTCCACCCACATAAACTAACTTCCTTCCTTCCTTCCTTCCTTCCTTCCTTCCTTCCTTCCTTCCTTCCTTCCTTCCTTCCTTCCTTCCTTCCTTCCTTCCTTCCTTCCCTCCCTCTCTCAACACCCCACCCCTTGACCACCTCATCTCAAGGTTGCCTGCTACTCTCCACATCCTCTCCCACATCCTAAACCCACACTGTCCTCTCCTGGGGGGTGGACCCATGGCTACCTCAGCCAATGCTCACCGCCTCCTCAGCCTGTCGCTTGTAGGCCTTGACCTTCAGCTGGAGCTTGTCCACAAGGTCCTGAAGCCGGACCATATTTTTACGGTCCTCCTCCGTCTGTAAGGTGAGACACATATGGATCATGACCTGACCCTACCTGCACTTGGAATCACCACCCAAGCTACAAGAGTCAGGAGACAGTTAATTATGTTCTTGGGGAGTGGAGCCTCTCAAGATCTGTGGGTGGCTTCAGCTCTGAGAGCAGGAGGTGGATGTCTTCTTGCCCCTGATGAGGTCCTATCTGAGGTTATGGATCATGCTCCCATAAGACCCCATGGATACTGGACACTGAGAGGTGGCCTGGGTAGCTCATGGCCCAGACCATGTTCTGGGTACCCACGTACATACAGTGGGTGGTCTCTTATCGAATCTAGACAGCCTGTGTCTCTCTGGCCAGCAGGTCAGCCATGTTCGAGGTCATGTACAGCATGAAGTATGAAGCCCTATGGCCAAGGGGCAGGAATTGACTTGGGCCAGCCCAGGAGCCCCACCTGGTAGCTAAGTTCCTTGACACGACGCTCAGACTTGCGGAGACCCTTGACACTCTCGGCATGGCGCTTCTGCTCAGCCTCCAGCTCATTCTCCAGCTCCCGCACACGAGCCTCCAGCTTCTGCAGCTGCTTCTTGCCCCCTTTGAGGGCCAGCTGCTCGGCCTCATCCAACCTCATCTGCAGGTCCTTGATGGTCTGCTCCATGTTCTTCTTCATCCGCTCCAGATGGGCACTGGTGTCCTGCTCCTTCTTCAGTTCCTCGGCCATCATGGCCGCCTGCCCGAGGAGAGAAGCAAGCAGAGAAGGAGGACCAAAGCACGCTCTACTTCACCCTTCAGTAGAAGGTGTCCTAGATGTTGGTCCCACCATGGCACTCACATCAGTGATGGCTTTCTTGGCCTTCTCCTCAGCATTCCTGCACTCCTGGATGGCCTCTTCCACCTCTGTCTGCAGCTGGGAGATGTCAGCCTCCATCTTCTTCTTCTGGTTGATGAGGCTGGTGTTCTGGAATTAGAGGAGAGGATCTCAGGAGGTAGCTCTTGAACTACTGACCCATCCTTCTTCAACCCCCCAGTACCTAATGCCCCCCAAATCCTGCCAACTCTTCAGGCTTAAAGGATCTGGAGATCTTGGTAACTCAACCCATTAGAAGCCCACACCCATGGATGGAGGTGACTTCTATCCTTGAAGGTATGTGATGTCTCACCTGTGAGTGCAGAAGCTGGACCCTCTCACTGGCCTCAATCAGCTCCTGCTCGGCCAGCTTGCGAGCCCTCTCAGTCTGTTCCACTACTGCCCGCAGCTCCTCCAGCTCTGACTGGAGGAGGTTGTTTCTCCTCTCCACAATGGCAATATTCTCCTTCAGGTCCTCATTGACCCGTACCATGTCATCTGCATCTCCTCCAGCTCAGATTGGAGAAGGTTGTTTCTCCTTTCCACAATGGCAATATTCTCCTTCAGGTCTTCATTGGCTCTTACCACATCATCCAGCTGCAGCTGGGTGTCCTGTTGGGATAAATATAATGGAGATCAGCCAGCAGCTCAGGGACCTAAAAAGACTTCTTTATAAGTGAGTAATCCCACCTTGAGGTGAGCCTGGGCTGATTTCAGGTGGGACTGAGCTTCAGCAGCCACACGGTTGGCATGGCTGAGCTGAATCTCCATCTCATTGAGGTCACCCTCCATCTTCTTCTTCAGCCTCAGGGCCTCGTTGCGGCTCCGATCAGCTCCTGCTCGGCCAGCTTGCGAGCCCTCTCAGTCTGTTCCACCACTGCCCGCAGCTCCTCCAGCTCTGACTGGAGGAGGTTGTTTCTCCTCTCCACAATGGCAATATTCTCCTTCAGGTCCTCATTGACCCGTACCATGTCATCCAGCTGCAGTTGGGTGTCCTACAAGGCAGCATGGGGGAAGAGGATGAGTGAGTATGGTGGGGAAGTGGCTTAAGATCTACTTTTCTTCCACTCTGGCGTGGTGGGACCTACTACATGTCAACATGCTTATGGGATATATGTCTGATGGGTACCTTGAGGTAGCCCTGGGCTGATTTCAGGTGGGACTGAGCTTCAGCAGCCACACGGTTGGCATGGCTGAGCTGAATCTCCATCTCATTGAGGTCACCCTCCATCTTCTTCTTCAGCCTCAGGGCCTCGTTGCGGCTCCGGGTCTCAGCGTCCAGCGAGGTCTGCAGTGAGTCCACCACCCGCAGGTGGTTGCGCTTGGCCTGCTCCATCTCCTCATCCTTCTCGGCCAGCTTGCGCTCATAGTCTGCCTTCACCTGGTTGAACTCCAGTTGGGCCCTCAGGATCTTTCCCTCCTCATGCTCCAGAGAGGCCTGGTGGAGACTGACAGAAATTAGAGGGCCACGGAGAACACTAGGACAACATGGCACTCATGGGGATGTGATTTGGCTCACCTCAGCCTCTTCCAGTGCAGCTTGGAGCTCCAGTTTCTCGGCATCCAGCTGCTTCCGGACCTTCTCCAATTCGTGGATGGTCTTGTGGCTGCCACCCAGCTGCTCCGTCAGGTCCGAGATCTCCTCTGCTCAGATAAGATATCATCAGACTTGGTGGAAAGTGGTGGAGAACAAGGTGAGCAGGGAGAGTACCACGGTCTCACCTTGGAGGTTCTTGTTCTCCCTTTTGAAGGTCTCCAGGTGCTCAAGTGACTCCTCATAAGCGTTTTTCAGCTTGAAGAGCTCAGTGCTGAGGGACCTGGCCTCTTTCTGTGATGCCTCCAGCTCCATCTGTGACTCTTCAAACTTCTGCTTCCACTCAGATAAGATCTGGAGCAAAGCAAGTGGTCACCTCTGTCCCCATGTCTCCCATCTGCTGCTGTCTCACCACGGTGTCCTCTTACCTTATCAAAGTTTCTCTGCTTCTTGTCCAACGCAGCAGCTGCTGCATTTGATCGCTCCACATCTGCCATCAGGTCCTCAATCTCATTTTGCAGCCGGTGTTTGGTCTTCTCCAGGGAGGAACACTTGGCATTGACTGCCTCCACCGCCTCCTCAGCCTCCTGCAGCCGCTGGGCCAGCTTCTTCCTGGAGTGGGAGAAAACGTGGCTGTGGTGACCCATGGACCAAGTGGCCCAACTCAAACCTTATTCTTCCTATTCATTGTCTGAGGCTCTGGATTTTTACCATCTCCAGATCCCTATACCTTCTCCAGATTCTTCTACAGTGTAAGGGTGTGCACTCTTCCCTGCTCACAGAGTCTTCCTTTCATGGGGAGATTACTCACTTGGCTTCCTCCAGTTCCTCAGTGCGCTGGATGGCATCTGTCTCATACTTGGTTCTCCACTGTGCCACCTCAGAGTTGGCCTTGGAGAGTGAGCGCTGGAGCTCGGCCTTGGCCTCTGTCTCCTCCTCATACTGCTCCCTCAGAAGGTCGCAGTCATGCCGGGCTGACTGGAGGGCATGGGCCAGTGCATTCTTTGCCTGGAAGGAAGAGGTAAGGAGTATGTGAACTTGACCTATGTGTAGGTGCTCAAACTCAGAAATACCAGTAAGCACTGGTATTTCTCAGCCAAACCTTCTCTAGATCATTCCAACCAAATTCAGCACATCTATACCCAGAGCAATCTAAAGATGGGTACCTCTAGTCTGGCCCAGTTTGACTTCCCCTCCTGCAGTGCCACCCAACCACCTATAGACCAACCCAGCTGCTTCACAACAGACCTGCTCAGCCCAACCTCTCAGCTGTTAGACCAATGCAACCCAATTCAACCACTCTTAGATGCAACTACCCCACTGAGCTGGCCTGAACTTGAATTCCATTTGGTGCTACCACCATGAGGGTGAAGGACACCTTGTCTTGTGGTCCTCCTGGAGACCCTATCAGCCATCCCACAAACCTCACCTTCATCTCCTCCTCCAGCTGCCTCTTCAAGTCCTCCATCTGCTGGGTGTATGACTGCTTGCCCCTAGTTAATTGAGAGACAAGGGCCTCCTTTTCCTCCAGCTGGCGGGACAGCTCTCCTGCAGAGGTAGGGCAGGTTTTCAAGGTGTGGCAGGGATTGAAGATGTGGGGCAGGGGCTGAGAATGTGGAGTGAGGGGTATGGTGGGTCAGGGTTCACACCATTCTCGGTCTGGAGCTTGGCCCGTTGGGTGCTGGTGTCATTGAGGACTCGTTGTGTCTCCTCCAGCTTGGCCCGGTGTTCAGCTGCCTGGTCCTCCATGGTGCGAGAGATCTTCTCCATGCCCACCTTGGAGGAGGAAAGTATGGAGGGAAGGAATGAGGAAGGAGAATGATGCCCATGGTGGAGATAAGATGTCCACCTTGGCCTCCTTCTACCTTGGCTTTTATGAGTTGCTCCATGTTGGAGCTGAGGTCATCCAGCTCCAGCTTGAGGTCACTCTTCTCCTTCTCCAGCTTCTGCTTGACACGCTGTAAGTTGTCAATCTGCTCACTGAGCTCGGCCACGCTGTCAGCATGCTTCTTGCGCAGCGCAGCAGCCGTGGCCTCGTGCTGCAGCGTGGCCTCCTCCAGGTCCCGACGCATCTTCTGGAACTCTGCCTCACGCTTCTTGTTGAGCTCAATCTGCACTGAAGTGACACCACCTGCCTCCTCCAGCCGCTCACTGATCTCCTCCAGCTCCCGTGACAGGTCTGAGCGCAGCTTCTCCACCTTGGCTCTGCCTGTCCGCTCTGCTTCCAACTCCTCCTCCAGCTCCTCAATCCGTGCCTGTGCTCCAGGAATGGAGCTGCTGTCAGCAAACTTGTCTCTACCCAGCTCCTGCACTCAGCTCAACCAATTGAGCTGGAGACTTTTCAACCCAACTCACCCCAATAAGCTGAAAACATTTCAGCTCATGCCAGACGTCTGAACATTGTCAACCAACTGAAAACTCCTAAACTCAGCCTAACCAGATAGAGATTCTTCACCTCAACCCAACCAGCCGAAGGCTCTCCAGTCCAGCCCAAATAAGCAAAGAATAGATCCCTCACCTGCAGCTCTTTCAGCTTCTTCTGGAGCTGCAGAGCCAGAGCCTGCTCATCCTCAACCTTGCTGTTTTGCTGGTTGATCTCAAACTCTTTCCTGTAAATGAAAGCAGTTAGCAGTGAGGTTCCTGCCCTTGCCCCTAATTTAGACCAGGGAAAGAGGTCCATCTTTACTTCTTGAGCTTCTCCTCCAGCTGCTGCTTGTCATTCTCCAGGTCCATGATGTTCTCCTGAGTCAGCTTCAAGTCACCTTCCAGCTTCCTTTTGGCCCGTTCCAGGTCCATCCGGACCTTCTTCTCCTGTTCCAGGGAGCCTTCAAGCTGTGTGGAAACATGAAAATGGGGGGAAAACTCAGTTTTCCATCATACCTGCCCCAGAAAGCTCTTTAACACTACTCTTGGTAGGGACCAGACCACACTCACGTCATCCACTTGCTGTTCCATCTTGAGTTTGGCCTTTGTCAAGGTGTTGACCTTGTCTTCTTCTGCTTGCAGGTCATCCAGCGTCTGCTGGTGAGATTCTTGCAGGGCCTTCTTCTCCTTCGTTAACTTTGCAATGGTTTCATCCAGCCCGGCCATCTCCTCTGTGAGATTCTTGACCTGAAAGAGGAGAAACACTAGGCCTCCAGCTTAGTAGCAGAGGTAGGGCAAAGCTGAGTGACTCTTCTGTTGTCCTTGGCCAATGAGGCCACTGCAGTGGTAGAGAACCCAAAGGACATTCATGTAGCCCAGATCAACTAGCCTTGGATCTCCTCAATCCCACACAACCAGGTTGTCTTGACCCAAATCCCCACAACTTAAGGTCAAGGCCTCTCTCTACCCTCACCTTGTTCTCAGTGGCATGTTTCTCCTTCTCCACCTTGGCCAGAGTCAGCTCTAGATCATCAATATCCTTTTTCAGCTCCGAACACTCATCCTCCAGCTTCCTCTTCCTAGCTGTCAGCTCTGCGTTCATCTCTTCCTCATCTTCCAGTCGCTCTGTCAGCTCCTTCACCTTGGCCTCCAGCTGGATCTTGTTCTTGATCAGCTGGTCACAGCGCTCCTCAGCATCATTGAGGTTGTCCTGCTCCTGTGTTGGAGTGGTAGATGAAGTAGGGTGGCCCTAGAGAGCTGCTGGTCACCCCCCTGACATGGTTTTTTGGGGCAATCTCACTTACGGCCTGCACTTGGAGCTGAAGGTCATTTTTCTCCTGCAGCATGGAGACCATCTTCTCCTCCAGCTCCTTGCGCCGGGTCTCCGACTTCTCCAGGGCCTCCTTCAGCCGCCCAAACTCTTCCTTCATGTTCTAAAGCAGATCAGCAGCCACAGATCAGGAGATCAGTAGCCACATCCAATCCCCTCCATCCATCAACCCTACCCAACCCATTTTGGATCCCCAAAATCTGCCTGTCTCATCACCTCCTCCCACCTGCATCTCCTTCTCTGTCTCAGCACTCTTCAGCAAGGGCTTGATCTTGAAGTAGAGCTTCATCCAAGGCCAATTCTTCACCCCCATGAAGGCCCTGATGTTCCACTGGATCACCAGCAGTGAGTCCCTAGAATGGTGACACAGATGCCACTACACCACAAATCTGGTGACCCACCAGACATCCTTTCTCCAGGAGAAAGACCCTTCCCCTCTCACCGGCGCTCCAGGATCTTCTTGAACTCAATGCGCATCAGCTGCCCTCGGGCCTGAGCCTGGATGCGGGTGATGATGCGGGAGAGGCGCTCATCCCGCATCTCCTCCAGAAGTCCCAGCAGGCCAGCCTTGAAGAAGACCTGATGGAGGAAGGAGGTGAGTGAATTGGTTGGGAAGGGTTCATGGACAGATGGATGGATTGCTGCAGAAATGAAGTGATGCATGGTGGGGTGAGGTGGATAGGCAGGTGGACACATCAGTGGTGAGACCATGGGGTCCACATGACCCCAAGTGTGGTGGGACCATGGAGACACCATGTGCCCTTACCTTGGTGTGTCCAAATTTGTACTGATTGTGGTCAATGTCAATGGATCCCAGGAGCTTTTCAGCACCCTTGCGACTGTCAATGAACTGCCCCTCAGGGATGGCAGCAGGGTTCAGGATGCGGTACCTGGAGACCAGAGAGGACATGAAAACCCTGAGGTCAGCCCCAGTCAGGTTGTCCACCACCTTCCCACATTTTCTCCTCTGTGCCTACCGCTGTCGGAAGTCCCCATAGAGGATGCGATTGGGGAAGCCTTTGCGGCAGATGCGGATGCCCTCTAGCACCCCATTGCAGCGCAGCTGATGCATTACCAGGGGATTGTCCATCACACCTGGCAGTGGATCAGAGGGGTGGTGGTGTCAGCCACAAGCCACACCTACCACCCTTTTCCCTGCCCTCAGCCCTACCCTTTGCTCACCCGGCTCCTTCCGCTCATTGGGGATGATGCAGCGGACAAAGTGAGGGTGGGTGGTCTTGAGGTTGGCCATCAGCTTGTTGAGGTTCTCCTGTTGAGGGACCGAGGAGAGAAGAAGCTGACTAATGAAAGAGCAAGAGAAGGTCTGTGGGACTGAAGAGGTGATCCACCACTCAGGAGATTGTCTTCCCATTGCCCCAAACTGGGTCCACTATGTAGGTCACTCACCCGATGCAGGGCTGAGACAGTCTGAAAGGAGGAACCTTTTTTCTTGGCTCCTTTCCCTTTCCCTCCATCACCACCTGGAGAGAAGAGGGGTAGGGTAACACAGGAAAGAGGGTGAATAGTGAACAGTAGTCTTCTCCATAAGCTCATCCCTCCATCACCCCATCATCCATTCACTCACCAGCATCTGCCCCAGCGTAGTTGGAGAAGAGGTTGGCCAAGAGCTTCAGGGCAGATTTCTGGTAGAGCCCCACCACTGTCTCATTGAGAGGGTCCTTATTCTTCTGCAGCCACCCAATGATGTTGTAGTCCACTGTGCCAGCATAGTGGACAAGAGAGAAATGGGCCTCTGGCTTCCCCTTGACATTGCGTGGCTTCCCAAAGTTGGCCGACTTGCCCAGGTGATTATCAAAGAGCTTGGCCTTGAAGGTCATGTCCGTGGCCTTGGGAAACATGCACTCCTCCTCCAGGATGGACATGATCCCCATGGGCTAGGAAGAAAAGTGGTGGTGGAGGACACCAAGCACAACCCAGCTAACCAACTTGGGGGCCCCTGGCGGGCTCCAACTGAAAGGGCTCTTCCCCCAAAGTCCCTTCCCCATTCAGTCCCACAAGACCCTGTGAGAGGTGGTACCTTCTCAATGAGGTCAATGCAGGCCTGGAGGTCCATGCCAAAGTCAATGAACTCCCACTCAATGCCCTCCTTCTTGTATTCCTCCTGCTCCAGCACGAACATGTGGTGGTTGAAAAACTGCTGCAACTTCTCATTGGTGAAGTTGATGCAGAGCTGCTCGAAACTGTTGAACTGGGGAAGGAGAGAGGAGATGAGGTTAACTGGATCAACTCAACACCCAACAGGGTCAACAGAATGCCTGATGAGATCCGTAGGTGAACCTGAGCCACAGCTGGGTCAACAGAATGCCCAGTAGTATCAATGTAGTCAATGCAACTCCCAAGAGGGTCAACACAACCCCCAAGAGGACAAATGCCCTGCCACCCCCTCAGTCCTCACATCAAAGATCTCAAATCCAGCGATGTCTAGCACACCAATGAAGTACTGCCTTGGCTGCTTGGTGTCCAGGGAGTTGTTGATCCTCACCACCATCCAGTTGAACATCTTCTCATATACAGCCTTGGCCAAGGCCCCAATGGAGTAGTACACCTGCTGGACATTCTGCCCCTTGGTGACATATTCATTGCCCACCTTCACCCGGGGGTGACACAACCCCTTGAGAAGATCAGCTGAGTTCAGCCCCATCAAGTAGGCTGACTTGTCAGCATCTGCAGAGCATCAAGAAAAAGAAGTGCTGTCAGATTCCACCTAACCTGGTGACCCCAAGACCTATGTCATCCTATACCCACTCACCTTCAGTACCATCTGGTTCTGCCTGCTCTTCCCGTTGCTTCTGCTTGAACTTCATGTTGCCAAAGTGCATGATGGCACCTGTCAGCTTGTAGACACCAGCCTTCTCCTCAGCCGTGAAGCCCAGGACATCAAAAGCACTCTGGTTGATAGGAAGAGGGCCTTGCCACAGCTGTGGTAATGGCTCTCTGCTGGCCACCATTTGTGTCTCTCTGCCCTTCCAGCTCATCAGCTTCTCCATCCATCTGCAGACTCATCCACCCATGGACTCACCCATTATGAGGACTCACCCATCCAGCCATCCATCTGAGGACTCATATATCTATGGATCTATCTGTCCATTCATCCATGGATCCATGGATCCATCCATCTGAGGACTACATCCATCCATTTACCTATCCATGGACTCTTCTAACCATGCATCCATCCATTCATAGACTCATACATTTATGGACTCATCCATCCATGGTCTCATCCATTCACCATTAACTCCATTCATGCAACCATGGACTCATCCATCTGTTTGAGGACTTGTTCACCCATGGACACATCTGTCCACCTAAGTACTCCTCCACCTGTTTTTTATCTCCATCCACAACCTCCTCCACTCCCTGCCTCCTGTCCTACCTTCTATCCCTCACCCCACATCATCCCACTCCACCAACGCACCATCTTTCACCCTTCCTATTCTCCACTCTCATCTCTATGTTCCTCCTCTCCTCCACCCATCCATCTTCTACTATCTCAACCATCCACCTGGCACTTCACCTTCAATTCATCATGGGGATGTCCACATGCCCACCCTACCACTTACGTCAGTTGCCAACAGCTCTTCGGAGTCATCGATGGAGGCCACAGTCACCTCTCCTTGGGAGACATAACTGTAGTCATAGGGGTTGTTCGTGATGAGAAGCATCTCTGCTCCGTGAGCCCAGGATAGAGAGAAAAACTGAGAATTTCCACTGGCTAAACAACCCCAAATCATCCTCAATTGCCCCAGGAAGGAGCAGAGAATTGGAGGACAGGAAGTAGAAGACTCAAGGCAAACACCCTACTCACCCAGCAGCTCTGGCTTCTTGTTGGAGAGGATCTGGTAAAAGATGTGGTAGTTCCTCTCAGCCTTCAGCTGGAAGATGACACGGGACTTCTCCAGGAGGTCTGAGGTCGATGTGGAGAGAAGGAGGATGGAGGTTGGGATGAGGAGATGGATTGAGATATGGAGAGATGGATGGTGGGATGAGGAGATGGAGGGAAGAAGAGAGGAAAATGGAAGGTCAGATGGATAGTGGGATGAGATGATGAAACCATTTCAACCATGAAAACAGATGAAGGGATGGACATGGGTGAAGGGGAGACAGGCAAGGAGGGAGGGAGGTAGACACAGGGAGATGGAGGGACAAAGAATTGGAGATGGAGGGTCAGGTCAGTGGTGGGATAAGGAGATGGAGATGAAGGGTGGATGGAGGGAGAAAGGGAGATATGTGTGGATGAATGGAGCTCCTGGGTGAATGGATGAAGTTCGTGGGTGGATGGAGGAGTCCATGCATGGATGAGTCCTAGGATGGATGAATAAATCCATGGATAGATAAGTCCATGGATGGATAAATGGACTACAAGACAGCCTCTCACTGGGGTCTCAACCCACTCACAGGTCTCAATGTCAGCTGATGCCAACTTCCCGGTGGCCCCAAAATGGATCCGGATGAACTTCCCCTGGGAAGGCAGTGGCAGGAGGTGGAGGTGGCTGCCTTCATGCAGCAGATCCCACACCATAAACCCTGTCCTGCAAACTGCCCCACAGACCCTTCCTCATACAACCCACCCCCATCACTCACAAATCGGGAGGAGTTGTCATTGCGGAGGGTCTTGGCATTGCCGAAGGCCTCCAAGGCAGGGTTAGCCTGGATGATCTGGTCCTCCAGGGTGCCCTGGATGGGGTGGGAAAATGCTGGGTGTGGATACCACTGGGGTATGGTCTCTGCAAAGGGTACATGTACTGAGGAACTCACCTTGCTGCTATTGGTCACCTCCTTCTTGCGGTCGCCAATGGCAGCAATGCTGGCAAAGTATTGGATGACCCTCTTAGTGTTGACTGTCTTCCCCGCCCCGGATTCTCCGCTGGGGGAGCAACAGTGAGATATTGGATAACATCCTGGTGGGTCCTTCATCCCACCCCACTGCTATGGGGCAGGGCTGGATAAAGCAGGGCCTTACGTGATGAGGATGGACTGGTTCTCTCGATCTGTCAAGAAAAAAGAGGAGTCAGGTGGGATGAAGTTGGGAAACATACTTGGGGTCTTGGGGTTGAGGCTGAGGTTCTCCATCCTCCCAGATGAGAACCAGTTCTGAGTCAGAAACCATTTTTTGGAGTGGGGTCTTCTAGTTTGAGGTCCTCAAAAGACATCCTTACCTGTCAACATGTTCTGGTAGGCATTGTCAGAGATGGAGAAGATGTGGGGTGGAGCTTCACTCCGCTTCTTTCCCCGGTAGGCAGCCACCACCTCAGCATTGTAGACAGGTAACCACTTGTAGGGGTTGACAGTCACACAGAAGAGCCCTGAGTAGGTCTGAAGAAAAGGGTAGGCGGGTCAGAGCCAGGAGGTTCCACCCCACCAGGGTGCTAGGGATGCTAGGTCTAGGTGGCCCAAAGTATGTGGTGACAGGATGTCCTGATCTTAGTTGTCTGAAAAGGGCTGTAGAAGGGACATCTTGGGTCTGGGTGGCCAAAGGGGTCAGGGGATGCAACATCTCGGGTCTTGGTGCCTGTCTAGAAATGGGATGTCTTGGGTTTGGGTGGCCCGAGGGAGCTGGAGAAAGGGCCACCAGTTCTAGGTGTCCCAAAGTCCATGAAAAAGCCACACCAGGTTTTAGGTGGCCTATAGATTCTCTGGAAGCCCCATCTGGTGCTAGGTATCCCAAAAGCTTTAGGGAAGGGTCACTAGTTTCCATCCACTCCACTGGCTGTGGGGAAGACCTCGCCTATTTCCCAGGTGCTCCAGGGGCTTGTGGGAAGGCTCACATAGATCAACCAAGAGGCATAGCGCTCCTTGAGGTTGTAGAGGACAGCAGGCTCATGGAGGAAGGTCAGCATCGCCATGTCCTCGATCTTGTCAAATTTGGGGGGGTTCTGCTGGTGAATGTCAGCTTCCTTCACCGTCACCGTCTGGGGGGAATGGGGAGACATGGGGTTGGGGGTTGGGAGATGTCCATGGCTTGGAGGATAGGGTGTGCTCCATTGATAGGATTTCTTCCATGGGTTGAGAGGGGTCTCCTATGGTTTGGGGGGTACCCCCCATTGGTTGTGAGACTTCAGTGGGTCCAGGGCCCCCACCACTATCAGCCTGGTTTCCCCTTCCTCAGTTTGGTCTCCCCCAAACCTTCAACCCCTCTCCCTCCTTTAACCCCTCCCCCATTAATTTAATCCCATTAATCGCTCCCTCCTTAACTCTTCACTCCCCTACTTCCCACCAACCCCTCATCCCCCGTGATGCCCAGCCCCCTCTTATTTCCCCCACCAGTCACCCCCTATGCCCCCTTCTGCCAACAACCCTTCCCATCCTTAGCCCCCTCCTCCATTACTCCCTCACCCCCATTAATCCTTTGCCCCATATGGGCCCTTGCCCCCCTCCCCTCA